>NW_022631027.1:8649892-9004056 GCF_010015895.1 Lontra canadensis
GTTACTATTGTCTCCTGGCTTAAGGCATTCTGATTTATCCAAAATCCAGTGGCTGTCATTGGAGCTCTTAGGTTTGCAAAACAAAAACTTCTTTATAAAAGCTTTAAGTAGGGTGAGATGCTAGGAAACGTTTACCAAGTAAATAAAATGTGCTATCTGTACTCTGAGCCTTAAGACCGTAGAAAACGGACTGAATTTCTAAGGGGAGAATTCTCAATGCATTGGGGGTCAGGAATCAACAGAGCAGTGGGGAGAGCTGGGGAAGGTGGCCTTTTACCACTGTCATTCCCTTGCAGCCCCACTTCTTGTTAGGCTTTGTAAAAACAAATCCCGCATCAGAGAGTCAGTGTAAAATGAAATAAAAAAATAAGACAAAAAACTTACAAAGTTGACACAACATAGATTAACTGTATTAGATTTCATTTTATTTATTTTGAAGTTAGTAGCCAGAACATGTAAAAAGTTTAAACATAAGCTAGGAAAATAAGAATAAACGTTTTATTAAAATCCTAATTAAAAATACCTGTAATAGGGGCGCCTGGGTGGCTCAGTGGGTTAAGCCTCTGCCTTCGGCTCTGGTCATGATCCCAGGGTCCTGGGATCGAGCCCCACATCATGCTCTCTGCTCAGCAGAAGCCTGCTTCCTCCTCTCTCTCTGCCTGCCTCTCTGCCTACTTGTGATCTCCATCTGTCAAATAAATAAAATCTTAAAAATAAAATACCTGTAATAGAAGGGCAACCTGATCAAGTGCTCTTGGAAACCAGGAGAGAAATTATTTCTTGAAAGAGCAAGACTTCTCAGGGAGAGCCTAAGAAGCTGGGATAACCCTCCCTCCTCTCCCCCACTTGCTGTGCCAGAATATCTTGGTGGGGATTCTGAGCTGTGTGGAAAAAATATCAGTCCCTACCACACACTCCCACGCCCTCCCCCCCCCCCCCCCCCCCCCCCCCCCCCCCCCCCCCCCCCCCCCGCCCCCCCCCCCCCCCCCCCCCCCCCCCCCCCCCCCCCCCCCCCCCCCGCCACCAAATTGTAAAAGGGAAGACTACAGAATCTTCTTGGCTGGTTGGAATAAGAATATATACAGAGAAAGTATTAGGTACATGTGAGAGGGGCAGGGAAAATCTCTGGGATATGAAAATTAAAAAAACACTGGATGAGAGGGACCAGAGAAAGATCTAGAAGACATTTAGCATAGGATGTAAGGAGACAGATAAAAGGGAAATCTTGTCCTAAAGAGATCCTTTAGCAATATGAATTAGCTGTTACAACAGTTCTCTGAGCTGTAGCAAGATGGGGCCACCCCACGGTCGCTGAGTGGGTTCCCCAAACAGCACCAGCTGGGGAACAGAATTTCAGCCTCCCTCCTTTTCATACATGCTGTGATTGTAATTATTACATAGGATGGTGGGGAAAATAAAGGCCAGTTAGAAATGGATGAATATATAACCTTAAATATTTTATTTTTGTTATCATTAAAATGATTTATAATTCAAAAAATTATTTCAAAGACGTGTCATTGCATTGCCAGCGCGTGTAACAGAATCAAAGAGTGTCTCTGCAATTTGAATTCTGTTATATGCTCTTGAAAGAAAAAGGATTGAAGGAATGGGAAAAATATAAAGGATACCCTTATTCAAAGCTTAGTATATTAAGTGACAGGGAGGAACCACAGAGAAATCTTTGCTATCATCATGAGCAGTTCCTTGTTAGACCTTAAGTAACATCATATCTGTGAGAAAGGGAATATGATTTAATCATACAAATATAGGGTTCCTTAGCCTCTTCTGGTTTAGTGTCCATTTTCTTCCCATTGCATCTGTTTAAAAAGCAGTACCACGAATATTGGAGGATTTATGGAAGTTAGGTTAACTTTTATGTAGCTGGATTCCAGTAGACTTTCACACTAGTGCTAATGGTTCTTGAACGTGATGCTCAGAAAAGGAAGAGAGGTGGAATGTTTTTTGCGCATAATTTCCTAACTTTTTTCATATAGATCTCAATATAGAATTGAAATAATAATGACAATAAAACCCAAAAACTGTAACTGTAGCTAGTTGAGAGCTTTATAGGTATTTGATTAGATGGTTAATGGTTTTTACATGAATAAAAGACAAGAGTGGGTAGTGCGATAGTTATTCTTTACTGGGGGGGATGGTTTATTGTCTCTGGTTAATTAGTTTTACGAGCATTTAGACAGATAATTGAAGTGTACCACCCATATGAAAATGCAAACAAAACCCAGAATCAGGGCACCTGGGTGGCTTAGTTGGTTAAGCGTCTGCCTTCAGCTCAGGTCATGATCCCAGAGTCCTGGAATTGAGGCCCACGTTGGGTTCCCGGCTCACTGGGGAGCCTGCTTCTTCCTCTCCCTCTGATCCTGCACACACACACACACACACACACACACACACTGCCCCTTTCTCCTCTCTCTCTTTCTGGCTCTCTCTCAAATAAATACCTAAAATCTTAAAAAAACAAAAACAAAAAATTTCAGAACCTAGAATGATTGGGTAAGGTGTAGGTATGACTGGCTTGGTAAATGCCTTCTGCTGTCATGTGTTCATTTATAAATAGCTCTCAGTTTGCAAATAGAGACTTCTAAAGTACTTTAACATGTTAGGCCTACTGATGTAGCTAAATCAATAAGTACTTACGTAGTTGATAAGAGTGAAAATACAGTGCAGACTGTAATTATTATGAAACCTTTGAACACATACCATTTATTATAAGGCGTTCGGGATGGAGAAGCCATATATGCTACTGCTAAGGTCTAAATGTTTATGTGTCCCTCGCACCGCCCCTGCTGGCAAATTCTTACGTTGAAATCCTAACCTCCAGAGGTGGTGGTAGCAACAGGTGGGGCCTTTGGGAAGTGAGGAGTTCATGAGGGTGGAGCCCTCACAAATTGGTTAGTGCTCTTGTAAGAGACCCCACTGAGCTGTCTTGCCCCTTCTGCCATGTGAAGTCTATGACCTGGAAGCGGGCCCTCACCAAGTCATGCTGGTGCCCTGATCTCAGGCTTCAGAACCGTGGGCAACAAGAAGTTTCTGATGTTTACAAGACATCCAGTCTGTGGTATTTTGTTAGAGCAATACAAATGGACTAAAACACATATTCAGTGTTAGTTCATCTTATAATATTGGTCAGGACTCTTTGCTCTCGGCCATTGAGGTGAGGATCCTTTAGAAGTAAATATGTTTTCATGCTGTAGTACAAGAGTTGTCGATTTAGAATATTCTTTTTCCAATATTCTGACCATACTACAAAATGAAAGACCTGCTGCTGAGGAGATACCAGCAGAATGGAAAGCCCGTGTAAGAATATGAATGCCTGTTATTATCATTTTATTTAATAGACATGTACTGAGCACATGCTATGTACAGGCCTGTGTTAGGTATGGGGATGGAGGGGGAAAATGTCCGTGTTTCCCACCTTCACAAGGCTCACATTTCACTGGGGGAAGGAGACATTCATTTAAATTGCAGCTTTAACTGACAAAGACAAATACCATATGATCTCACTCATGTGGAGTCTAAAGAAACCAGATAAATAAAAAAGCAAACAAAAAGCCAAATCAGACCTATAAATACAGAGAACAATCTGAGGGTTGCCAGAGGAGAGGGGGGTGGGGGTGGGCAAAATGGGTGAATGGGAGTGGGAGACACAGGCTTCTAGTTATGAAATGAGTAAGTCACAGAGATCAAGAGCACAGCATACGGAATACAGTCAGTGGTACTGTAATAGTGTTGTCTGGTGACAGATGGGAGCTCCGTTTGTAGTGGCATAGCATAACATACAGACTTGTTGGATTACTATGTTGTGCCCCTAAAACTAATACAACGTTGCATGTCAGTATACTTAAAAATTTTTTTTAAAATAAATTACAGCTATAAAGGGGAGGGACTTGGCACTCTGAGAGTAGATAAGGGCATACTGACCTGGTGCCCAAGCCTGGAGAAGGCCTCTCTGAGGAAGTAAGGGTTGATCGAGAGCTGAAGAAGTATGAGAGTTAACCTGGGAGTGGGGGGCAGGGTGGGAGGTGAGGGATAGGTTCTCCAAAGGCCTTGTGAAGGCAGGGACCATGGCACCTGTAAGGAACAGAAAGGTTACATAAGCTGGAGTTTAGCAAGTGAGGGCAAGTGCCAGTTGAGGCTGGAGAAAGTAGGGTCCTCATAAGAACTCTTGGAAACCATTGAAGGTTTTAAGTTGGGGGTAATGAGGTGATGTAATCAGAAGCAGCTTTTCGTGAAGATTCCCGTGGAGTCCTCCAGTCTGTTTACAGATAGCCTTCTGGTTTGCTGACAGTCCAGAAAAGTGATGGTCATAAGCTAGAGAAAAATGGATGCTTTTGAAAATCGGATTTCCACCATAGGACTCAGTGGATTGGATTATGGCACATAGTAGGAATGTACAGAAAACAAGTTATTAAAGGATGGCTGCTAGGTTCTGGCTGTGACATCTGGATGTACAATGCTAACCATTCAGTGAGATGAAGAACCTAGGAGTTTCGGGGTCAAGTCATGAGCTTTGTTTGAGATGCCTTTGAAATGCTTTGTCGTACTGACAAGTTGGCAGTTGGCTGTGTACATCAGGAGCTTAGAGGAGAGATCTGGGATGGAGAGTTAAAACGTGGTATTTTTCTGCATGTAAGTGGTTACTGATGTCACAGGTATTAGGTGAAATGACATAGGAAACAAGTAGAGAGCAGAGGGTCTGGTATTGAGCCTTAGGGAATTCTGTTACTTAGTGGCTGGAAAGAGGATGAAGCAAGGTGTTAGGGAAGCACAGGAAAGGAAGTATTATAGGGAGAAAGTGGTCAGTAATGTGAGTTCAGGTAACATGAAAGCCACATGTAGGTGTCCTTGTTGACCTTAGTAATAGCTATTTCAGGGGAGTAATGAAGGTGGGGACAAGAACGGAGTGGGTTAAAGATCAAGAGAGATGAGAAATGATGATTGTATGGATACACCTTTCTAGAACTTTGTCCTTAAAGGGAATGGGGGAAAGGGGAGAGAGGGCAAGAGTGAAAACTGTTGGATTAAAGAAGAACTGGTGGATTTGTTATTTTTGTTTCTACTGAGAACTTGAGCCTGTTTAAAAGCCAATAGAAAGATCTAGTTGCAGAGAATAAAGAATCTTGGGGAGCAGAAGATTCCCAAGGCAGCCAGAAAGCTTGGATCCAAAGTGCACTTGTTGGAGAGGTTGGCCTGAGGTGGAAGGACAGATAGGTGAAGATGCAGGTAATTTGTGTGGTCGATAGTGTGATCGCATTTTCATATGTTGGCTTCTGTAATTTTGTGAGGTCGGATGGGGGGTTATCTGTTGAGAATGGGGGTGGATGGTTAGAGGTTTGAAACCTGGGGATGACTTGGAAAATGAGTGGTGGCGAGTGTGAGAGGAGCAGCTGGGGCAGTGAGGTGGGAGTGCAGTACAGTGTTGAGGGCCCTCTGATCCCTCTGCCCTTTCTCACTCACTAGCCCCAATCCCTTCTGGTGTGTGGCACTTCCCAACAGTGCTCTGATTGTTTAGGGCTCATTGCTGAGTAAAGAGTTGAGTAGTTCTGGGGTTGGAGTTTTGCCAGCTCTTGGCAGTGGAAAGGGAGTGTAGGGTGTTAGTAAGAGTATTACTGAAATGATGGGCTCAAGGTTCTAAGCTGATTAAAGAGGGAAGTAAAACAAAGGAAAGGGCTAGCAGATTGGGTCAGAGCCAAGAAGTCAGTGGACTCAAAAATACTGTAATACTGAGCACACTTGAAGGGAAGGCCAGCAGGGGACTACTTGGGATGTTACTGTCGAGGCAGAAAATGGTGAGTATGGGACAGTAAAGGTCCATCAGTGGTTGAGGCGGCATAGAAGAGGTGCTATTTCCCATGAAGGGAAGAAGAACTGGGTTGTTAAGGAAACCTGTACCTTCAGCAGAGTAAGAATTCATTCAGGATGGTATCAGGGCTTGAAGATACTAGTGAACGGAGACCAAAGTCTCTGGCTGGGAGGAAACATCCAGGAGGTTGGAACACAATACCAGTGAGGAGAGGAGAGGCGGTATAACTAAGTAGCAGGACCAAAGTTTGCTGGATGTTTACTGGGGGTCAGGGGACTGGAGGAGCAGGGCCTGAAGGAGACTGTGAGGAACCAAGAGGACATAGGGTGACCTCCTGACTCCAAAGTGTGGGAGACCTGGCAACCACGACCTGAGACGGCTGCAGGGAAGGGAGGTGGTCCTCACAGCACACAGGAGAGGCAAAGGATAGAGATCTGTTTCCTGGGTATGGAGCAGCAGCCCTTGGGGGCCTAGTAGGAAGGATTTGGGAGGTGCATATAATAAAGGGCTGGGTCAGGTGGCTGCTGGGAAAGAATTTAAGAGCGTGACAGGGATAGTCATGTGGTAGAGGATGGATTTCTGCAGTGGGGTCCACCTGCATGTGTGTGTTGACTAATGTAAACAGGGATGAGTTAGGGGCCTTAGTGGCTAGATAGTGGTCTTGTTGCCCTTGGCTGGAGTGGTGACAGACCCAGCAATTGCATGCCTTCTTGCCGCTGGGGACAGATGATGATGGAAGCAGAAACTTAATGTGCACCACATGCCAAGTACTATTCTAAGTGTCCAACAAACGTGTGGTTTATGCCCCATGACAGCCATGCCAAGTTACTACTGTTACCGCCATTTCGCAGGGAACTGAGGTTTAGGTACGGCTCATTTAGTAATCTGTCCCAGGTCACACAGCAAGCGTTGGGAGGAGGTTTAGTGTCAAGCCTGCAACCAAGTCTATGTACACTCCACTGAGTTAACATGTACTTATTGTTTTCCTACATATGTAATTTTGATTTTTTAAAAACCTGAATGATTGACTGTTGAGAGCTTATATAGTGTTGAATGCAAAATTGGCTTTTTAGATACCAAAGATCAGTTCAGTCCTAGAGTCCCAGAATCTTTCTTTGAGAGTGCTCTTAGAGACCTGGGTCCACCCCATTGAGGTCCCTTTACCACTCCTATGATGGATGCTTGGGCACTTCTAAATTGTCTGACGGTTCTTCTTTAAATTAAGCTGAACTCTTCCCTCCCTGTAATTTTTGCCCACTTGTGCCATTTTGAGTAATGCAGAATAAGTTCCCTCTTTCACTTTCCACACCACAGTGAAGATGTTTAAAGAATGCTCTTGAGTCCTAAGTAATCTTGTTCCCAATGGTATGTGATTAATTCAGAGTAAAGTAGGACTGATAAGTATCTTGATCCAAAGGCATGCTTTTATGCTGACTATAAATGAGCCTGAAGTTTTTTTTTGTTTGTTATTCATATCTTCATTACTTTATTATCTCTTATTGGTTTGTGCAACTTAAAATGCTCAGGCTTCCCATGTGTGTGTGTGGGGGGGGTGGTATATAGCTATTATACCAAATCCTGTACTTAGGCATTGCCTTTAAAACATTTATTCCTAGTATACTTTTTCTTTCTGATTGGGACTATTTCAGCTTATGAAGATAATTCTGAAACCTGATTCTGTTAACCCATTATATTAGTTATATTTCCCGGCTCTGCGTTAGATGCAGATTGAGTACCATGTGAATATTTGTAAAAAATGTTGCTAATAACAGACCAAAAAGAGAGAATCTTATAGGATAGCAGGAGATATTTCTCAGGTCTGTTTCAGATCACTGATCTGCATGCTGCTTCTAGTTTTTCAGCTGGTTCCAAATTTACCTAATTTTGTTTTCCAGCCACATTTGTTTATATTATTCATAAGGCTGTAATGAGGAACTTCCAGAACTTTCCTGGAATCAAGTTATCCTCCATTTGCTATTCTTTAATCTGCCAGGATTTGGCAGTCAGTTAATTATGGGAATAAAGGATAGGAAGGGGACTAGAGTGACTGAACTCTTCTAGACTGGAAGATGGGGGAAGTGTGGTCAATGATAGTTATCATTCTCCGAGATACAGAACCCTGGCAGAAGGACTGGTCTGGGATTAAATTTGGCTCAGATCATATAGAGTCTATGGGGCCTCCAGGATGCCCATATGGAGCCATCTGGAGGGAAGGTGACCATCCAGGACTGGTATGCTGGGGGATGTTTGGTTGCACACAGCTGAAGCCATGTTGAAGGTGTGGGGCATACACCTAGGCGGAGTTTATAGTGTGCAAAGAAGAGGTTCTGTGTTGGGGCAGGGGAGGTAATAGACATTGCAACACTGAGGGAGTTCATGCTTGACAGCCTCCATTTTTTGGTGAAATAATAAGAAACTATATCTTTTGTAAGAGAGAGAGAACTGGAGATTTGAGACCAGTGAGCGTGTGGAATTAGTGTGGGAAACAGGAAAGGGAGCTCCAGAAAGATGGGAAGAGGAATCCTAAGCACAAAGAATTCTTCCCAGCTTTCCCCTTCCTTGCTGCCTTTAAAGACAACCCCAGAAGACCTTTCCCTCTTCATGTTAATGTTTTTACTGCTAACCACTATGCAGTGGTTCATGTTGTATCAGAATGGAAAAGAGTGAGTTTGTCTATGTGTCTGGAGATGGCATCGGCAATTCTGACACACTCCCTAGGGAAACCCTTGTATTACAAGGGAATAATGAACATGGGAAATGAGAGTTACCTTTGTTTTCCCAAGTCAGTAGTTCTAGACTCCACTGGTGGAACGGAGTCTTACACTTCAGCATTCAGGGGTTTGGGGATTTTAATAGAAGAGAAGATGCCCTGTTGGTTTATATTGAATACCCTCGATATCTCCTCACTGTTCATGGGTCCTCTCTGCAGGGTAATTACTATGCTGAAAGCAGAGAATATCCCCTTAGCACCGTGAGCTTGGCACTCTGTGTGGTGGTGATCGGTTTCTTTGCTTCCCCACTGGCTATAAGCATGTTCCCCATTTAGTATTCTGAGTTCTGGCCCAGGGCTGGTCTGGTGGACATGTCGGATGTCGGATGAACTGTCGGCTGAAGTGAGGGCTGAGTCAGCCTGGCTACGCTGTTTCCCGTGGCCCTGCCTCTGAGAGTCCTGCTGGAGAAAGGCTGTTACAAGCTAGTGGTGGAGAGGTGTCCTTCAGACCTTTTTGTTTTTCTTCTAGGAAAACTGCTTGAATTAAAGTCTTTGGAAACTGTCTTGGGAGAAAACATTCAAGTATCATTTGTATTCAGGAGGCCTCTGGAAGAGTTTCTTGGGTGTGAATCAAGATGGGCTAATGACGTTGTAAAGTTCATGTCTAGACACTTCCCTTGTAAATTGCCACAGAAATATTTCCCACGTCTGTTCTAGCTATTCCTTCCTAGGGTAGTATCCCAGCCACATGTAGAGGTACATGACCCAGGTCGAATGCTTTCCTATTTTTACTGTGTGTTCTTCTACTTAATAGTCAACTAACTCTCCAAGATTCTTAATCTATGTCAGGAATGAGAATTGTTTGGTTTTATCCATTTCCCCTCCTTCTTGCCTGATTTAGTGAATGAAGAGCGGCATTTGCTTTCTACCAGCAGCCTTGTTTTTTGGGGGGGAGGGGGAAATATATAAAAAAAATTAAAAAAAAATCGTTGGATTTGTTCTTGATTTGGCATGACTGATGAAGCAAGCAGCTGCTTAATAAGAAGCAAAGCTGGGAGTAGAACAATTTAATTAGCTTCTGTCCGTTGAGCCTTTAATAGAAGCCACAACTCGACTATATGGATCTCTCTAGTTTTAAATGAAACATTTTTGCAAAGGGAGGCTCAACATGTACTCCAAAGACCCCAGTTAAATGAAAGTCTTTCTGTGAAAAATATAAAATAGCCAGTATAATAAAGACTTAACAAAAACTAGCTTTTTTTAAAAGAATGAGTTTTTTTTTTCTTCCAAATTGTTATTTATATTCTAGTTAGTTAACATATAGTGTAATACTTATTTCAGGAGTAGAATTTAGTGTTTCATCCCTTCACATAACACCCAGTGCTCTTCACAAGTGCCCTCCTTAATTCCCATCACCCGTCTAGTCATTCTCCACTCACCTCCCTCCTTCAACCCAGAGTTTGTTCTCTTTTTTTTTTCCCCCCTCTATCTGTAAGAGTCCCTTATGGTGGGGTGGCTGGGTGACTTAGTCAGTTAAGCATCTACCTTCAGCTCAGGTCATGATCGTAGGGTCCTGGGATTGAACTCCACATTGAGCTCCGCATCTCCCTTTCCCTCTGCCCCACCCCTTGTTTGTGCACCTGTACATACTCTCTCTCTCCCTCTCTCTCTCTCAAATAAATCTTTAAAAAAGGGCTTGTTATGGTTTGCTTCCCTCTCTCTTTTTTGTGCTTTCCCATATGTTCATCTGCTTTGTTTCCTAAGTTCCACATATGAGTGAAATCATATGGTATTTGTCTTTCTTTAACTGACTATTTTGCTTAGCATAATACACTCTAGCTCCATCCACATCGTTGCAAATGGCTAGATTTCATTCTTTTGATGCCTGAGTAATATTCCATTTTGTGTGTGTGTGTGTGTGTGTATGTGTGTGTGTCTGTCTGTACCACCTCTTCTTTATCCATTCATCAGTTGTTGGACATTTGGATGCTTTCCATAATTTGGCTATTATTGATAATGCTGCTGTAAACATCAGGGTGCATATGCCCCTTCAAATCAGTATCCATTATATTGTTTGGGTAAAAACTCAGTAGTATAATTGCTGGGTCATAGGGTAGTTCTATTTTTAACTTTTTGAGCAACCTCCGTGCTGTTTTCCAGAGTGGCTGTACCAGCCTGTATTCCCACCAACAGTGTAAGAGGGTTCCCTTTTGTCTGCATCCTCGCCAACATCTGTTGTTTCCTGTGTTGTTAATTTTAGCCCTTCTGATAGGGATGAGGTGGTATCTCATCATGGTTTTGATTTCTATTTCCCTGATACCAAGTGATGCTGAGCATCTTTTAATGTGTCTGTTACCCATCTGTGTCATCTTTGGAAAAATGTCTATTCATGTCTTCTTCCCATTTCTTAACTGGATTATTTGGTTCTTTGGCTGTTGAGTTTGATAAGTTCTTTATAGATTTTGGATACTAGCCCTTTATCTGATACGTCATTTGCAAGTATCTTCTCCCATTCCATAGGCTGCCTTTTAGTTTTGTTGATTGTTTCTTTCACTGTGCGGAAGCTTTTTATCTTGATGAAGTGCCAGTAGTTCATTACTGCTTTTGTTTCCCTTTCCTCTGGCGATGTGTTTAGTTAAGAAGTTGCTACTGCCAAATCAAAGAGGTTGCTGCTTGTGTTCTCTTCTGGGATTTTGATGGTTTCCTGTCTCATGTTTAGGTGTCAGGTCCATTTCGAATTTACTTTTGTCTATGATATAAGAAAGTGGTCCAGTTTTCCCAACACTGTTTGTTGAAGAGACTATCCTTTTTCCAGTGGATATGCTTTCCTGCTTCATCGAAGATTAGTTGACCATATAGTTGTTGGGGTACATTTCTGGGTTTTCTATTCTGTTCCATTGATGTATGTGTGTTTTTGTGCCAGTGCCATACTATCTTTTTTAATTAGTTAATTTTTTATTAACGTATAACGTATTATTTGTTTCATGGGTACAGGTCTGTCATTCATCAGTCTTACACAATTCACAGCGCTCACCATAGCATATATCCTCTCCAAATCCCCTCCACTCCAGCAATCCTCAGTTTGTTTCTTGAAGTTAAGAGTCTCTTATAGTACTGTTCTGTTTTAATGACTATAGCTTTGTAATGTAACTCGAAGTCCAGAATTGTGATGCCTCCAGCTTTGCTTTTCTTTTTCAGGATTGTTTTGGCTATTCAGGGTCTTCTGTGGTTCCATACAAATTTTAGGATTGTTTGTTCTAGCTCTGTGAAAAATGCTGGTGGTATTTTGGTAGGGATTGCATTAAATGGGTAGATTGCCTTGGGTAGTATAGGCATTTTAATAATGTTTGCTCTTCCACTAGGAATGAGGAATTTCTTAGTGGCGACTTATTTGAGTGTTTTTTTGTTAATGTACTGGTTAACAGTTCATAAAATGGATAATGTTGTGTAATACCTACTATGTTTTATAATATGCCTTTAGCAAACATTAATGAAACAAATGCACACTATAAGGTTGAATTTTAACAAAAGTAAATAAGTAGCTCATGTCCAGCCACCCTCCAGGACTAGCAGAGAACATACAGGACCCTTCAGAGCAAACCATTCTTACATTGAAGATTAAACTCTCCACTCTTTTCTGGTTACTGGTTTCATTTTCTTCATTTATCTGCCCACCTGGCCTCCAGATCCCCATTTGCTTTAATCTTAGAAAAACATTTTCCCTTTTACATTTCACTTAGTGAATTATAATGATATTTAATTTATGTACAAAACTTTTATGTATTATTTGGTTAATAGTAAACCTAGGCTAAAAGATCACAAATTAAATTTTTAATACCCTAAAACACATGTTGAATTAAAAAAAAGTAAATGAGCAATAAATTTAATGGAATCTCACGGAGAAGAATTATAATATCAATATTTTTACTGAGCACACACACCAGAAAGAAAGAATGGGGAAAGAACTCATTACAGACACATGAGTTCTGTCAGAAGGGGCCCTGTGGGAGCCTGATTCTTATTACAAGCTCCTGGTTGGAGGGGAATGAAGTGGGGTTATTGCTAGTGTAGTCAATGACTTGGTTTTTCTCTAGTGAATTGGCTTCAGTAGGTGACTTTATTTCTTCACATTAGGCAGCTGGAAATATGGATTGATTCATTTCCTTTTCATTTGAGGGTCAGCTGTATCAAAGATGGAGCCATTTCTAGAAATGCTATATTTGCTGGATATGAGCAAATGCTTTAGTGTCTTTCTTTTGGTTTGAATGTTCCTAAGATTTTTAGGATCCAAATAAAGTTCAGTTCAGTGAGCTGGAAAACATATTTTGAATGAGTACATATGCATATTATATATATGCATATTACTGTTCTTCTAACTCTACCCTTAAAACCTGAAGCTCTTTTATAAAAATCTCTTATTTTAAAGATAAAAAGCCATGGAGGATTTTTGGTCCAAGAATGTGTGTGATTGCAGAATACTTTTTTAAAAGTTAAATACTAATTAAAGCAGCAACAGTGGTATGGTTCTTTTCTAAGATGGTATTCCTCTTCCTAAGATTTTAATTTTGTTTTAAATGTCATTTGTCTCACTGTACAATTAGTTTTTATAGTGTAATTATTTTTTGTTTTGCTATTGTAGTTAATCTTAGTTTTATTATTATTTTTGGCCTAATTGTTTCTTAGAAATTATCTAATGGACTCATTTCATAGATGAGGAAGTTGAAGCTTAGAGAAATCAGGTGATTTTTCCTAAGTTTAATTAAAAATATTACTAAAAGAATACCTTCAGTTATAGTACTTGAAATGCCCTCTTAATGTTAAACTCTAAGACTTAGATAATGTTAAAAATCATGCTGTTAAATTTGCCTTCTAAAATTGATAATAGTGAGATATTTAGGATGATTTTTCCCTTTTTTATTTTAAATACAAATACAAGATACATGACAAATAGCTAGTAGAGACTTAAAAGTCCTTTAGTTTCTTTGTATTCTTATATTTGTGCTAAATTAAGATAAATTATTAAAAATATAAGCATGTATTCTTAAAATAAAAAAATTAATTTAGATTTCTTATGAGCAATTTAAAGCAATTGATGCCCATCTTTTTTTCTTAACAGGTTGAAGAAATATGGACACCAACACCAAACTGGTCTTCAACAGTGTTATTACCAGTTTTTTCACCTTTCAGCTTCTTTTCTACTTTATAAGTTCCTGGTTTTCAGCAAAAGTTTCTCCAGGTTTTAATAGTCTCAGCTATGAGAAGAAGATTGAATGGAACTCAAGGTAAAGCATATGAAAATGTAACTGATTTTAAAAAGTTAGTTTTATGAAATAAAATTTTTAAAAGTATTTCCCCCCAAAATCTTTCATTTAAGATCTAATAAAATTGAAGGTCAGATTTTTTTTTTAATTTGACCTTAGGAATAAAAGGAAAGTAAGTAGATAGATCTCATACAAGAAAATTATAAAAATTCTTCTCCTGAAAGATGTAAGGAAAAATTTAACTTTCTGGGGAGGCGTGGGAAGGTTAAGGAGACTCCAGCTGACTGCAGAAGAGTCCTGTTTTGTGTTCTCCTCTGAAATGTTTATGATAACAAACACATGCTCTCTGGAAGTGATCACAGAAGTGAGTGTTAGCTGGGTCTGTGAGTAGCCTATATATGGTGTTGGCTGGCTTGGCCAGACTGAGGGCAGTTAAATGCTATACACCTAAGTATATGGTTAGCACATCTGTATCTGTTTTAATGAACTTTTCTTTATAATTCAGAGGCCATCAGAACCTATTTTTTTGTTAAAGTAAAAACTGCTTTTTAGATTTTATTTAAAACAAAAGAAAAAAAATGGAAAATGAATAGTACCTTTAAGGGTATAGAAATCTATGGGAGTTTTAATGAGTTGGCTTGCAAATTTTTTGTGTGTGCAACTCATCAACCTTTCACAGTGTTTCAAACACAAGATGACTCTGGTGACTGCTTCACATGCTTGTGAGCATGTCACCCAGATGTCACTGCGCTTTTGCACACTGTGGTGTATTGGAGCAGCTGTGGATATATTTTTTTGTTGTAATTTACTTGAAGTTAATGCTGACTATAAAATGAATTCAGCAGGTCTCTAAAATTGCTATAATTATTTTTCATTGCAATTTCCTTTGAGAATTAAGTTCTGCCAAATTCTAAGTATTTATTTGAGAATGGTCCTATCTGACTGGGAAGTGTCCTGTCTTTGAGCCAAACTGGTTTGTAGGCATGCACTTTTATAATTCAGACTGTGAAAAAGACTTCAGTTGTTTCCTTTTGCACCTTACATTGATTTGTCTGGTTCCTGCATGCTATAGCTCTTTTTACCCAAAAGTGGGAATTATTTCACCATGTAGTTTTGAAAAATAAGGTTTTGGTTTTTTTTTTGTTGTTGTTCTGAAGAATACTACTAAGATGTTGTTCACAAGTGGAATACAAACCATCATTTTTAAAAACCCTTTCTCAGATGCAGATAGGTAGAAGAGGGAAAGAGAAGGAAGGGGCGAGGAGTGGGATGGGAGACAGATTTTCTGAGAGTAAATTTTGAACTATTTTCATTTCCCTTTCACCATGGTCAGGGTAGGTAAGGGCATTTGAATCTTGGGGAGCAGCAAGCCAGAGGAATAAGGACGGTACAGAGAGATAGAGGCAAGATGAAAATGAAATGGAATGAAATTGAAAAATACTTTGCATTATTCAGTCTTATCACTGCCATTCTGCCGTGCACAGAATCGCTATTTGGGAAACCGAGTTCCTAGCTGAAAAAGGAGTCTGGGATTATAGAAGATTCATTACCCTATTTAAATGGCATTCTCTCTCTTTCTCTCTCAAATTTACTCCTGTTCCCACTCCAGCTTGGTTTACATGAGACTTAAGCTGTGAGGTGGAGTATAAAGAAAGAGAAAAGATGGGCTACTTTTTGAGTAAAGTACATGTATATGTCTTGAAATCCTGCTTCCAGTCTTGAAACACCCAGATCAACACAACCCACATAATTCTTTTTTTTTTAAGATTTTATTTATTTATTGACAAACAGAGATCACAAGTAGCCAGAGAAGCAGGCAGAGAGAGAGGGGGAAGCAGGCTCCCTGCCGAGCAGAGAGCCTGATGTGGGGCTCGATCCCAGGACCCGGAGATCATGACCTGAGCCGAAGGCAGAGGCTTAATCCACTGACCCACCCAGGTGCCCCAACCCACATAATTCTTACTAATAATCAGGAAAAAGTCTCTGAATAATGAGTGGTCTAAACCCTACTGCAGAAGAAGTACAGGAGGAAAAACAAGTCACCAAAAAATTCACACCTGAGAGGTGACAGTTTAATTAAGCATAAGTGATAAATTGCTGTACTTAATTGTTGCATTTTCAGGGAAAAAAATACATATTTACAAGTATTATTTATATCTTATAATTAAAAAACATTTTCTTATATCCATTTGTTTTCCTATGGTATAGAAAGTCCTATTGTGTTAAAATACTCTTAATTTTAAAATCTGCTTCTCTAATTTTTAACTCTTGCCTGTTTGAGCTATATTATTTCTGTTGGTAATACCCCTACTACATACGAATGATTAAATCAATAACTTTAAATTGCTGTTCTACAATGGTCCTTATTTCCATTATCTCCCTTTTTATTAGCACAAACATTTCTTTTTAACCTTCTTAGAAAAAAAAATATTTTCTTTTGGGTAGCATCTTGGTGTTTCATTTTGGACGGTAAGGAATCTACATCTTGCTTTGCCAAGAATCCAATTTTAAAGAATAGACTGTGAAATGTTTACTAAACAGAAGTCTCTGAACATATAGACTTTTAATGCAGAAGAGTAGGTAAGCACAGGGTATTTGCTTTTCCTGATCCAAATAAGATTTAACTTTTCTCTCGTGAATTATATGCCATTTCCATCAGTTAAGGACTTGTAATTCTTCCCATTTACCAGGTAACATTTCAATACGAAGAGCATTTGAGGGCTGGGTATCAGGAACAAAAAAGTTCTCATTTTTCCAAGGGGAAGCTTTTTGATGTAAGTTTATTAAACACTAAAACAAGTCAGTGAGAGGGTGAGCTTTCTGCTTTCACAGACTTTTTGAATGGCAATAGAAAGCTGGTTGTATGATTATTTAGATGGACTGTCTTACTTGATGTAAAGGAACTTATATCCTTAAACAGCCATGTTTGGAATATAGGTACGTTTGGCATGAAAATTCCAGATTTGTAAACCAGATAAATTGGGGTTAACTATTCACACTTCAAAATGATTCTTTGGTATTACAAAGTATTCTTTGTCAGTGCCTTTGAATTAGTGAGGATCTTTGAGCATTTAAATATTATTTGATTTAATATGATGTATCTATTTAGGTCCACATCATCTATTAGATCCAGCATATTGATTTTTCAAGTTACAATAAGATTTTCTAGTATCAAGCTTCATATTGGTTGATATATTTCACTGTTAAAGGTTTGGGATCATATTTTAGACAGAATTTTTTTTACATTCTATTTCTAAAAAAAAATTTTGCTGTTCTTTTTATCCTTTATTCTAATGAAGAGAAAAGAAACTTCATTACTTGTAAACTTTTTCATTGTGTGAGTAAATATATTGTATCCTGTGTACACTTCTTTAAGTAGCTTATCAGAGAGCTTGGGTGTTGGTTGAATCCAGTAAATTAATAGCAAGATATGTTCACAGAAACTGATGTTTTCCATCTAAATCTTATTCCTTCTATAAAAGAAAATTCAGCCTGGATCTCGTGAACATTTTGCTCTCACTTGAGTGTTTCTTTTAAAAATAGATTTTCTGTACAAATTCATGGTCCTCAATTTTTCTATTTAGAAGTGGTTTCATAATAATGATAAAAAGACTAATAATAGCTGCTCTAGCTTTCTTATGGGTTGGTTACGGGAATCAAGTGCAGCAAGCATGTGAATGTGCATTTAACACTGAAATCTCCAAGGCAATACATTTTCATTTCACAATCCATTCAAATTCTGATCCAAGGATATAGAATTGGTTAAGGTCAGTAGATGTGGAAGATACGCCTCACTGACTGGACCAGGAAACTAATGCTGCATTGAGGCTGTTAGGGCTGGAGCTTGGAGCAGGGTGCTGGTTAGTGGACTTGCCAGTCGCCGTCTGTCTGTACCAAATGCTGTCAGCTGCCTCACCAGATATGCTTCTGCTTCTGCTTTGAACTTTTTTCTTCTTTAAGTGGGCTCCACACCCAGTGTGGAGCTCAACCAGGGGCTAGAACTCACGACCCTGAGATCAAGACCTGAGCTGAGATAGGGTGGGTTGCCCAATTGACTGGGCCCCCCAGGTACCCCTGCTTTGGAATTTTTAACAAATAAGTGATTCCACAATTTTCTAGTAGGAAATTGTAGACCTGGGCATCCTCCTTGCTATTAGTTCCAAAGTAAAGTCATAGCCCTTGGATTTCTAAATGATATTTTTGTATTATACTCTTAGATATACTCCATTCCTATATTTAAATGCTTCCAGATTTAACTTCTTCAAAATGTTAAATGTCTTGCCAGAATTACAGTTTATTGCAAAGAATCTAAAATCTTTGTATGTATTTTGTTTCATTTCAGGGTAGGATCTACATGCCATTCTTTGGTGGTTGGGCTTTTCGGCCTATACATTTTGTTTTTTGATGAGGTTGCAAACGCTGATCCACTTTGGTAAGCTGTTTCTTTCCAATATAGTCCATTTGATTTATGTTTTGATATTAATTATTAATAAGAACATCTCCTACTTCAAAATGGAAAATATATTGATGGTGCATGGTTTATTAAAATGCTTGTGTTCAGATGTACTTCAGCAAGATGCAATAAAAGGATTTATTTTAGATTTGAATACAAATAATGAAGGCCATTTTGTACTAGTATCCCAGCTGTTACCCAGGACAGGGAGAATATGATGATGATGTAAATATTTATACTGAGTTAGTGAGTAAAACCAAGTTGTCGTAACCACTGTTTTGTTTGGAGCAAAAATGAGTTAACTATTGAGTAGGATAGTCAGCTTGGATAATAATCTAAAGACTTAGTCTAGTGTTGAACCCATCATTTGATATCAGAGGTATAAAAATGAGGATTATAGATGTCCATGTAAGAGGAAGTTAGTACCACATGAGAAGATTTGAAATACTAATAATAACAATGTTCAGCAGTAATAGATAATTTTTAAGATGACTCTTTTTGAAAATTTTAAATGTCATTTCAATGGCAGAGATACTGCAAACTGTATTTCCGGGCCTTATATGAGAAGGCTTAGTTCGGCTTAGTTTGAGAGACAAGGTATGTTTTCAGAAAGCACTGCATAAGGATGTAGTAGATGTGGGCTCTGGGGGATGTGGGACAATGTAATTTTTGACCATTTGTTTGCAGCAATGCCATTTTGATAAATACAGAATTATGCCCATCAGAATTCTACCAGTATTGATAAATTTTCTTTGGGAAGGTATTTTTCAAAGTGAATCAATTTAGTGAATTTAATTCTGTGATGAGGTTTTTTATGTTATCTACCTAAACCGTTTCTAAGTTTTTTCTCCTGATTTTATTGTTATGATGATGGTCAACAGAACCAGTTCTTTTGGGAGATAAATTTTATGACAAAGATTTAATTCACTGGTCGATTTTTGTCCTTATCAGACTTTTACATAGTATAATTTTGATCTTTTTACATTTTCTTTGGTGCTGCAGTTTATTCCAGGTTCAGTTTTCCTGGGTTATATTTGCAGATCAAAATTTGTAAAGAAGATAGGACTTCTGCTAAACCTTTCCATTTGCAGTTTAGCTGTTATCAGATTAACTTTGTGTTCATTTCACCAGTAGTTTACATTATAAACCAGATATAAGACTGATAGTTTGTATTTGTTTCTTGGAGTAAAGACAGTTATTAGGGCCAATTGTAGGAACTTGATATTGTATATATGTTGAAATCTCAGGTTTAAACTGTCCTGTTCCTGCCATTTTCCAGTTATATGACAATAGGCAGATCTCTCCAGTCATCAGTAAAGTGATAGTGACCAGTATATTGCTTCAAGATCAGGGGCAGGCTGGATGATTTCTTGAGTATTTGAATCTCTGATTTAGAAGAAGGAATAAAAACAAAAACAAAACGAGCCAGCATCTGGAAATCTATTTGAATCTTTTCACAAACAAATCCTTTGAGAACACATTTATAAAATGTTATCTTTTTGATAAAATTATTTATATAAACTTTTAGCTAATATAAGAAATTACGATTATTTGTGTAGTTAGAAGTATATCAAGCTAACCCAGGGCGTGGTACAAATGACAATTTACTGTTCAAGAATCTATAGAAAGCATTTTAATTATGTTTCTCAATAGAAAAAAGATGTAGCTGTCATCTGTAACCCATGTGCTAAAAAAAGGGAATCTTTTTTTTTTTTTAAATATTTATAGGGGTGATTCATCGCTTGTGAAAGTGAATATCTCTATTGCTACAGGCTACCTCATTTCTGGTATGTGATATGTTGGCCTCTGTTTCTTTTTACAGTTCTCATGGGATTTTACAAAGAATACATAGTCTATGCTTTCAGTTTATTTATTTGTGAAGTCACTTGTAGGACCCATAAGAGGAAGATTTATCTGCTGTGATGGTAGAACATGAAACATTTTTCCTGTTGGCTGTCTGGTTCTCTTTGACGGTAGAGCAGCAGAGTGGGCCCTCAGTTAGGCCTGAATTTTTTTTTTTTTTACTAGCAATGGGCCATTTTTTGCCCTAAACGGTCTCTCAGGTGGAATTCCTGGGAAGCTAATGAGGTTTAAGCATCAAGATTTCTCTCACTTGCAAGGGCCCTTGAAATGGGTTCCTGTGCTTGCCGTTTTATATTGTTTGGGGGAATTTCGCAAAGGGAAACTGTTTGAGCCATAATCAGTTAAGATCATGGACTCTTTCTACTCCATGTTTCCCTTTGTCCTATTTCTCCTCCTGTGGGATGGGGTTGGAATAGCCTTTTATACTATGAGATAAAGGGGAAATTAAGTGAGAATATACGATTCGAACTTTTTGAAGAGACATTCTAGACCATCTCTGTAAGACAAGAGAAAAAGAACAGACCCTTGATTTGGGCATTTTATAGAGGGAACCCTATTTTATAATTTTCTCAAATTCAATAGATAACTGCAAAATCCAAATAAAAATAATGGGATATGAAACCAAAGTGATAAAGATGAGTGATGGACCCAATAGAAAATTTTCTGCTATCAAGAAGTGAATTGTAACTAAAGATTAAATTATACCAAAACACAGTAATTCATTAGGAGGAAGAAATAAATTTTGAATTAAAATAATGAATAGGTGATTAGATTATCTAATGGTCCATTTACAAGGAGAGTGAATCATGTGAATACACTGGAAAAAGATTTGCTTGTTTGGTACAAAATGCTGTTGTGGACAAGGATGACACACAATTTATAGTACAGTTTCCATAGTGTAGTGGTTATCACATTCGCCTGACACAATTTATAGCACACCTCATGGACCGCTTCATGAACATTGTCCGTTCAGAGAGTAGTGACCACTCAGAAAGTCTTGTATGAAAGAAGCTTGATAAAGGTTTCCCCAAATAAGATAATAATCTGAAGCACTTAAAAATAAGAATTATGAACTGAAACTGACTTTTCTAGACCAAGCTGAATGAAGAGTGAATTCTTTTTGTTCTCTCTATGGAAATTATTACAAGGTCATTATCATAGAAATTGGTGACCAGTGTATGGCCAAAATACGTTGGGAAAATGTATCTAGAGAGGTCTGTCATGCAGTCAGTTACTAATAGTGTTATATTTTCTTGATTTCCACTGTACTTGATTTGTACTGTTTGTTTTCTCCATAAAATTGGTAATCTGATTACTTTTTAAAATAAATAGTCACATCTAGTTTTGTATCAATAGTTTTCATTTTTTATATATATACAAGAAGATTCTCATATAAGCTCCAATCCCATAAAACCTGAATCCTCTCTTGGTTTCCACCCATGATAGCCATTTGCCTCCATGTCTAACTTTCACATTTAGCCATTTGGTAAAGAACATAGTTGTGTGAACATTTTGAGAAGCTTGTTTTGTTAAACATTCTGTTTTGTTAAGGGAAAACTATTTTCTGAATCATGGTGTTTATATTCGGGATCTTTTAAGGAGAAATTGAGACCTTGACCTCTTGCTTTGTGTATCTTTTTAATAGTTTTATTAGTATCTTTAATAGTTTAATTGTTTTTGTTTTTATTGCTATTTTGAATTAATATTTAATCATATCCTTTGTTAATTTTTAAATACTGTTTTTTGGATTTGTGTTATAAATAAGTTGGCCATTTTGTACCTTTTCTGCAACCATCTTATCTGTGTGAATTGTTGTAGTCACAAACATCAGTAATTTCAGCCTATTTAAAAATTATTTGTATTCAGTAACATTTCCATTTTATTTAACCCTGCTAAGTTATTAATTTGTACTTTCAACGAATATATTACCTGTGTGGTGGGCACTGTGCTGGATTCCCACACGTGGTCCTCACCCTGGGGAGGTCACAGTCATGTGGGAGCAGATACCTTACAATAAGGTGGTAATGGGACTAGCAAAGCATGAGCAAAGTGCAGTGGGCTCAGTATGGACTGTGAGATGCTGTTAAGGGGGAAAGTTAGATACACTTGAAAAACAGTCCAGCCTTCTTCCTATGTAATATCTCACTTATTTTTCCTTCTTTCAGATTTGTTGATTCTCATTTTGTATTGGAAAGTGATTGGTGACAAATATTTTATAATTCACCATTGTGCAGCGCTGTATGCATACTACTTTGTACTGGTGAGTGCCAGGATTTACGGTAGCCTGACAAGTAGACAAGGTTGGGAGTGATGACTTAGGGGTGAACAGAAATCGAAACCTACAGTCCCCAGTTTATAAAGACCAACTCCGGAGGCATTCAAGGATCACTGTGGTGATGTGTTGTTATCTTGTTTATTAACAAAAAATAATGACTTGTGTGTTTGTGTTAGTGTTCTGTTTGGATTCATAAAATTTAAGGTAGATGACCTCGATTTTTTTAATTTTCACTTAAAACCTTTAGGATCACGTAGCTATTGATATCTGCCTGTTTTCCTAGGTGCATTTATGACTTTCTTTTCTGTTTAATTCTCGTCCAGTTACATGTACATATGTAATTACATTTAAGTAGGCTGGAGCAGTGGGAGAGTCTTGCTCAGAGACTTCAGAATTCCAAGACTGAGCTAATAGAGCATACTCACAGCAAATCTCAGGCAGTAAGGCATAGTAAGTTTTACATCAACAGTTATTTTTCTACACTATATATTTGTAAATTAGCAATTTTATATCCTTTGTGTGTGGGTTAAGTTTCTCCATATTCAGTTGTTTTTCAACCTAGATATGCCAACAAGGCTCAAGTAGATATTTGGAAATAATAGACATATGTAGACTAGAATAATAAATCTTTTTTTGTTTTAGACAGAAAGAGAGAGAGAGTGTGTGCATGTGTACTTGCACACAAGAGAGAGCGAGAGCAGGGGAAAGGGGCAGAGGGGGAGGGAGAGAGAGAATCTTAAGCAGGCTCTATGCTCAGTGAAGAGCCCAGCATGAGGCTCAATCTCAGAACCCTGAAATCATGACCTGAGCTGAAATCAAGAGTCAGCCAGTTAATCAACTGAGCCACCCAGGTGTCCCTAGAATAATACAAATTTTATGTAATAGCGATGGTATGCCATTCCATGTTTTCTTCTTTTTGAAACTGAAATATAACCACTGGCTTTTTTTCCCCCTTATTTGGTATGACTAAAATCCTTACATTATTAGACATCTGTGGCTATTTGGAGGGTTTTTAAAAAATTAATATAAATGTGTATTAATAGTGATCTTCCACTTTTCTTTATATTGACCCACACACAGATAGCTGGTGAAGGAGATGTCAATTTGGCATTATTTCTGCAAGAATCAGATATATCAGAATATCTCTTCATTACCCATTGAAGTCATAAATTAATATAAATGTTTTCAAAAACTATGCTTGTTTTTATGCTATAAATAAGTGATTATGTATACCCAAAATGTTTCCTTAATCACTTTATTTTTCTGAACCAATAGGCTATTTTTACTGGCATTTCCTACTATTTGTCTTCTTTTTAGATTTTAATAGATTATAGGTAGTTATAAAATATAGACTTTTACCTTTTACAGGTCTTAAATTTTTGGTGCACAAGCACTTTTTTCCTAAACACTTGCTTAAAAAACATGAACGCTGACTAACAAAATACTGATTAAGTCTGAGAAGAATGCCCATGTGAATTTAATATCATGCTTCAGTGTAGAATTATGTTCTCTGAATATGCGTCACAAATAACCATTGTGTTGTGAAAAGAATACAAGCCGATGAAAGATAACAGGTCACTTACGTGCATTTGGAAATGTGAATAGGATGAGAGGCTGTTCTCCCTCGGCCCCTGAATCCCAGGCTTGGCAAAAGGCTGGCTGTGCGTGGTTTGGTAGGCTGAGTATTTAATTATGTGGGATGAATATTGTTTTCTCTTTGGACTTTTATGTCTTTATTTAAAAAAAGATTAAAGTGCAAAGAAATTAACTCTTGCCTTATTGATAAGAAAATCAAGTGCTGTGTTTTCTAGGAATGATTGCTTGTTTGGTGTCTTCCTATGTTCTATTGTATGAAATAAATGAATGGTATGAGGTAAATTTATCTGTTTAAAGTGAATCTCTTCAGAGGGAAACAGGAAAAAAATTAGAAAATAAATAAATGCTTATAGATGTAGTGATCCTTTGTTCTTTATGGATTTTACATTTCCTGTTTAACTATAGAAAAACTTTTGTTGTTCCATGCAGTGAATTCCCAGGTCGTCTTGTGCAATTTAAGTAAGGCTAACAAAATAACAGCAACAACAACTACCACTACTACTACTATTACTACTACTGTTTTGTATAAACTTTTCTGAATTTCTTCCCTTATGTTATGAGAAGTGGTATTTGGAAAGCATTTTGACTTGATAAATATGCAACTATTTAAGTGTTTGTAGTAACTTCTTTTCTTAAAACATTTGCTTTTTTTTTCTTCTTCTCTCTATCTTTTTCTTTTTTTTAAGTTTATTTATTTAAATTGTCTCTCCCCCTGAAGTGTGGGGCTTGAACTCACAACCCTAAGATCAAGAGTCTCTTGCTCTTCTGACTGAGACAGCCAGACACCCCAAAAGTTTGTCTAATTGTAACTAAAACTTAAAATGAAAACTAGAGACAAGTTATCTGTAGGTTTTAATTGTATGCTCTACTAAATGGTTGAAAAGTAAGATCCTTTTAAATTTAGGTTATTAAATAGGTTATATAATGTCTTGATCACTATTCTTGTAGCTCTCTCTAGTATATTTAGTGGAGTCTTAAAAATTCTTTGGTGGAGTAATTTAGAGCTTAAGGAATCTTCTCTGGTGTCTATATAGAAAGGTAAAAACCCTACAGATTTTTCCCTAGAATTCACTTTTCCCTCCTCAGTGAGGATACTAATTATTAGGGGAAATGTGACAGGATGATTTCTTATTATAAGGGACGTGAATATAATTATGCTCTAATGTTCTATTTTTAAGGATAAGCCACTGTCTTTTGTACTCCTGATCTCTTTGGTAGCCTTCATTTTTTTCTGTTTCTTGAGGATCACCCACATTCCCGAACCAGAAAAAAGAATATACTTGGAAAACTTTTAAATTTGAAAAGAAGAGCACCCCTAAACCTACTTTGCCCATCTCTTCTGCATTAGTCAGCTACCCTGGAATCTAATCATTAAATCATGCAGCAGCAATTTAGGAAGAAATTTTGGTTTCCAGGGCTGTCAGTGCATTTATTAAAGGGAATTAGCTGCAATGTGATATCTTGAGGGTAAGAATTTGTTTCTTGTTGAATGTTATACCCCAGTGTCTACATTTGAAAAACATTTTGCAAGCAAGTATGTATGAAGTCATATTGCAAAATGAAAGACTTGTATATAAGACATGGAAAGCTGTAATGTACATGAGAACATGAGAATTAGAAAAATATTGGTCTTAGCTTTAGTCTAAAGAAGAATTTCCACACCAGTACCATGAAACAAATGCCATAACTTACTAACAGTTTATCATTAACTGTGTTAAACTGTTCAGATGTTTCAAGATGACTTGAATAGTGTTGCCTGTTCTCAGTTATATATAAATAATGTATTTCCTCTTTTTTCCCATTAGAATAGTTTTAAAGAAAAATTTAGGTAACTATCATAGCTGTTAGAGCAACATTCCAAAAGATAATAAAATTTCAAAAGTTAATACTTTTGTTGACTAGGTAAGTATTAAAATAGCCACCTACTGTAGCTTACTAATCAAGATTCAGTAATAAGGTCTGTATGATTTCTGTTTCCCACTAAATTTACATATAATAAAACATGTTAACTATTTAAATCAAAAAAATTTTAAAACCTGGAATAACATATTGACCTTTTTTCTACTGAAATAAAAGATCATCAGCTTTTCTTATACTGTAATGAGCAACAGACAGGCAGAAGTCAGTCTTAGAAATTGTTTTATTAATATTTGTATAGTTTATTTATTCAAAATCTATATGCAACCATAGTTATACAATTAGCTTATAACTCTTACTACTAATTGAGGGATTAGTTGTGGTAAAAATGTTAAGTGGCCATTTAAAAAAAATTTGTTATATACCTCTGTGCATATATGTGAAGACCTGTATACACACGTATGTATAATATATTGTGTTTGGATTTTTGGAATTTGCTTTAATATTTGCTTTTTATTATAGAATATCTGATGTGACCATTCCCCCTACTTCATGAACATAACCATGCTCCTTAAGACCTTCCTCTGTTTGGGTTTGGAGGAGCTCAAGGCTGGCTCTTCTCTCCTTACCCTGTGCTTGCTGCTTCATGGTCTTCGTGGGCACAGAACATTTCCTCACATTTGCATAGTTGAATTATCTTAGAACTGTCTCCCTTCCTCTCTCTAACCTGGCTTGGTTTTTGAACCCTGTTTCCTTTCAATACCAGAAAAGGAAACAGTTCATATATTGGACTTATGTGTGATGATAAAATAGATGTCAGCCATGTCTACTCAAGTCAGTATTTTGTTCTTAATTACATTTTATAAAAAACAATCTTATCATATGAGCCTCCTTATATGATATGCTGAAATAGTCAAATCCATGGACACAGACAAGGATAGTTACAAGGGGCTGGGTGCAGGGGGTAAAGTTACTGTTGAATGGGCGAGAGTTTCAGTTTGGGGATATGAAAAATTTTGGACACTTAAACACTTAAAAGTAGTTAAATGGGTAAATTTTATGTTATGTATATTTTACCACAGTAAAAAAAAATTATTTTTGTTTCAAATTTTTTTAATTTTTTAAATGTGTGTGTGTGTGAGTTTGTTTTTTTTGTTTGTTTTTTAACAAGCCTATCAATTTTTTTTTTTAACAAGCCTATCAAATGACTGCAACAAGGCTAGGAAGGAGAACTAATAATATGCTGGATGATATATTACATTTTTAAGCTGGAGCAATAGGCTAAAACAAATACATGGAACCTCACAGTGATAATGTTAGGTTTTGCATTTAGGTGTGACAGTGTGTAAGAAGGGAGGAATGACCCAGAGGTGATAAATGACCAGAACTTCAGTTGTATCAATAGCACGTCACATCTGCTTTAAAAGAAAGCTGATTTCAAATTTAGACTCTATTAGGGGAGGCAGAGCATCCAATTCAAACAAAAACGAGTTTTCCTGGTTAGACCACACCCAAGCTCATTATCTGGTGTCGCGGACCTGGCTTACGCCTGTGGTGGGGGAGGGGCTGCCAGTTAACAGTGGAGATTAGATTAGGAAACTATTGTCCTGTGGCAATTGAAGGACCCAGAGAGGTCAGCCTGCAAAAGATAAATTGTAGGACGTGATAGTTTTGAAATACCCTTGGGCATGTGAGAGGACTGTTAAGTTAAAGAAGATAGACTCATTCAGGATTAATTCAGGTGTTTGAACTGGAAGCTCTGGGGACAGTAAAAGAGAGGTAGGTCAGACCTCTTTTGCGGAAGAGACATCCCCAGTAAATAAGAGATTCTAGCAATGGTGTTTTAAAAATAGTTCTACCATAAGATATCTTCAATCAGATAGACTTGAAAATAGATATAGTAAGTAGAAACATTGGGTAGGAGTTTACACTAAAGTATCTTTGAAATTTTATTTTGTTATTGTGTGATTCATCTGTTTTGTTAAAATGATTTGATTTGGTTCTAATACTGGGGAGCTAGGCAGTGGGCAAGTAAGAAAGAGCTAACTTATGTCACCAGGTTCTTAAGTAACCCTGGACGAAAGGGGTAAAAACAGCTGGCCTGCAAATCCATTTGCTTCTTGGAAGAAAGGAGGGCAGGTGACTCTGGTCTAATTTTGTTCAGCAGGACTTTTTCGTAAACAGAGTACTGACATCTGTTAGGAGGAAGAGACCTTAACTCTGAAATGCCTTGAAGATGTCCCTGGCTGAGGATGATATGGTAATGTAGGGCACCTGGGTGGCTCTGTGGGTTAAGGGTCTGCCTTTGGCTCAAGTCAGGATTCCAGGGTCCTGAGATTGAGTCCCACACCTGGCTCTCCACTCAGCGGGAAGTCTGCTTTTCCCCCTCACTCTCCCTCCAGGTTCTCTCTCTCTCTCAAATAAGTAATAAAATCTTTAAAAGAAGAGATTATATGGTAATGTAAACCTGGGAGCTGTGAGGCCTGCCTCCTTAGAGAATGTCATGTCAGCTGTACAGCTTTCTGGGGGTAGAGGACAGAGACGTTTTATAAGTTGAACTCTCACTACTGTGTAGAGAACTTCATGAACCTTCATTTCTTCTAGGCCAGAGCTGCCTGTTCAACACAGGGAGGATCTGGCTTGCCAACTGCCTTTGATGCCCCCACCTCTCTCTCTGTCCTCTGAATTATTTGATGGCCTCTATTCTTGGAACATTTAGTAAAGCTTAATACTAGATAAGATCATGGTTTCACAGGAGTCTGATTTGACAATCCAGTCCTGTTAGCTCAGATCTTCCATTGTCTTGTAAGTAAATAATCAAAAGCCTTGAATGATTAAAGTTCAGCAAATAGTTATTAAATAGAGAATGGATTTTGTTCCCAAATCTCATTTTTAGATTGATGGTACTCTGAAAAGGGTTTCCATGGAAATGTGTTAAGGCTCCAGGTCAGTGTAATAACCTATGAAAAAGCACCTCATTATTGCTACTGCTGAACACAGCCACATTTTTACACCAGTGTCCAGTTGGGGATGCCCGAAACTCTTCTCCAGCCCTAGTGGTGGGATCGGGAGCCTACCCGACCCCAGGCAGTTGATGGCACAGTATATAAACCATGCTAACAGTAGCAGGTGTGTGATAATTTTAGTTATCCTTCTCCCTTACCTTCTAAAGTCCTAACCCTAACCACTCTCAGCTGAAGAAAACAAAATTTCCCGTGGTAAGAAAATCCAGATTTTCAAAATCACTGGCTAAAAGGAGAATTTTCTTTTAAAGCTCCGGAAGGGATCAGACAAATCCTGTTTTTGTTTTTCCTCACAGAGTTGTGTGGAGGCCAAGAAAAGTATGAGTTTTACTGTAGGCAAAGCTTCTCAAAAATAAATGGTAGAGGAGGTGGAAACCCCATACTGGCCAGAAGTGAGTTGTGAGTTTTGTCATAATTCACTAACAGTAAAGTGTCAAAATTTGTAATTTATTTGTCTAAAAATATTAGACTTAAACCTCTCATCTCTCCCTTTAATAACATCTGTCTCATTTGTAGTGTAATAGGTTATCTTGAGTGGGGGTGGTAAAGTAATGAAGAATTACATGTAACCCAAAGCTTATCTAGTGGTTACTATGTCCCCAGAAGTACATGCCACATTTAATGGTGTCACAGGTGTACTAGGTTAAACAGGTGGCCAGTCGTTGATGTACAGGAGCAGAAAATAGGGAAGCGAGATGACTGAAGCCCTGTGTGGCTTTGAACTAAGGAGCTCTGGGAGGTAGGGGATGAGGATATGATAGAACCTGTGGGATTCTGTTAGGTAGCTAAGAGTTTAGCATAGGAAACTATCAAAAAATTCAAAGAGTACATCACCCACCAATAAATCAGTGATGCTATAGGAATTTAGGAACTGGAAAGATGGATGTGTTAATTTTTTTGTCTGAATATGGATCTTTGTAAAAAATTTCTGAGTTTGTTGAAACATAATGCTTAGTAAGTATAATGTTTTCTAGGTCTTTTTTTTTTTCAGAGGTAACTACTGACAATACTTGATGTATATTCTTAGCACCATACTCTAGCCAGCTGAGCTAACCAGCCATTTTTACTTAATGTATATTCTTGTAGTGAATATCATTTGTGCATAAATTTTCTTACATGTATTTATGATTTTTTTGAATTTTCCAAGAAAGCTTTTGCAATAGATGGGACTTAAACTCAGCCTCAAAAAAAAAAAAAATTTATGTTTAGATCGGCATCAAAAAATGGGGGAGAGCTTCCAAGGTCAGGAGACATGAGGAAAATCACTGAGGAGAAGAGGTCAGATCTTCAGGGGAGGTAGTAAGGACTCAGGTTTTCAGGGTATGGGGTCTGTGTGTGCCTAGTAGTGGTTGTACATTTGGATGAGTAAGATGGAATCACCTGACAGAATGAACATTCCAACTCACCAGCCTTGCATTTTTTCCCACAGAATTGCTTGTAGGACATTTAGCCAAACAAACAAACAAACAAACAAAAACAAACAAAACTTGATGCAGTTGGCATATTAGGAAGGTAAAGCTGATGATATTTAGAAAAAATACGGCATGGGGGAGGATATGTTGTAAGAGGTTATCAGGGTGAAATACAGGTGATAGATTATGAAGAATTTAATTTTGGTGCTTATGGTAGTGGTCATATTAATGAAGAAGAAAAATCTCAAAACTGTTTTATAATCAGTAGAGCATGGTGGCTAATTTGGATTTCAGAGATGAAGGGAATGAAGAGGACAAAATGACCCAGAGCACTAGAGGAGTGTGATACTATGAAGGAGATGAGAGACACTGGGTAGAAAGATAACTTGGAGATCCTTTGAGGTTTGTGGCAATAGCATGGCTGTTCCAGGGGCCTGTATGCCATTAGAAGTAGCTTTATCTTGTGGAGGCAGTGTGGTCAAGGGCAGGGTCAGGGATGGGAGAAAAAGGAGGATCCTCTACAAGAGGCAAAGGAGAACTTCAGAAGAGTAGAAAAAGAACCACAAGTACATATTTGGAAAACAGTGGTTAAGGCCCTGTATAACAACATTGTAATTTTAAAGATTTTATTTATTTATTTGAGAGGGAGAGAATGAGAGAGAGAGAGCACAAGAGGGGGAAAGTCAGAGGGAGAAGCAGACTCCCTGCTGAGCAGGGAGCCCAGTGCCAGACTCCATCCCGGGACTCCAGGATCATGACCTGAGCCAAAGGCCGTCGCTTAACCAACTGAGCCACCCACGTGCCCCACTGTGAAAAATAGCTATGAAAAATAATATATAAGTGGAGGCCATTTGAAAAAACTAATTAGACAGGCCATTCATTTTTATTGGAGGATTAGAAAACATTGACAAGCAAAAAGAAAAAAATGTCCCAGTCCCACAGCCCAGAGATAACTATTTATGTTTACTTAATTACCATTTACATTTAAGAGTGTATTTCTGCATTTTTCCTATGTGTGAATGCATAAGTCAAAAATACCATTCTGTGTATAACTATATATTACAAAAATGGGATCAAAACTAAAATTTAGAACTTGTTTTACATATTGAAGTATTGCATACAATAAAATAACTCTGGGGACACCTGGGTGGCTCAGTCGGTTAAGCCGCTGCTTTCGGCTCATGTCACGATATGGGGTTCCTGGGATCGAGTCCTTCCTCGGGCTCCTTGCTCGACGGGGAGCCTGCTTCTCTCTCCGCCTCTGCCTACCACTCTGCCTGCTTGTGCGCTCGCTCGCTCTCTCTCTCTCTCTGACAAATAAATAAGTAAATAAAATCTTTAGAAAAAAATAACTCTGGTAATCTTGGGTCAGAAAGCAAGGAATCTATCAGAGACTAATGGGCTTGTGTCAGAAGGACACAGTAACCAACATGAAGGTTGTCCCATTGGCTAAAAATGTGGCATTCTGATCATCAGAATAACTACTGTGACCATTGAAACCCATTGACTCAATGAGTTCTTAATGATATAAAAAACAAAAAAACAAAAAACCCACAAAGAAAGCAGGGCAGTTCTTGTGTGGGGTCTCTCAAGTGGGGGCTGTTCGGTAGCATTTGGGACTGCAGCCCCCTAAAGGCTCAACCCAGTTGAAGGGGCTCATCCCTACAGCTGGCAGCGGATGCTGGCTCTCTGCTGGGACCTTGGCAGGACTGCTGCCTACAGTGCCCATATGCGGCCCCTCCGTGTGCCTTGGGCTTCTCAGGAAGAAGCTGCAAGGCTTCTCATGACCTCGCTTCAGAAGGACCCAGAATGTCACTTCCACTGTATTCTGGTGGTCAAGTGAGCTTCCTACGGCACCCTAGATTCAAGGGGCGGAAAATAAAAGCCCAACTCTTGATGTGAGGAGCATTGTGCACGTACAGGGAGGGAAGGAATTAGTGCTGGCCGTCTTCAGAGACTGTCACTCACATCTTATTTGTCAATGTTAGAAAGCATTTATTAACTTCTTGCTATGACTTAAGAATTTGACGCTCACACCTCTATCTCCTTTCCCTCCTTTCTTTCACTGTTGCTAAAGGAGTTTTAGTTTCTGTCTCACTTCCTCTGAAAACTCATTTCTGGTTCTGTAGCACCTTTTGATACTCTTTGAGGTAAAGGTATTAGTGTTCCTGTTCTTCCTTTTGTGTCTCTAACCCATACTTCTCCTCTCAGTTTCTGTCACTTGGACTTTTGTCTTGCCGAGATTTTAAACTGTTTATCTTTTATTCCATAATCACATTAAGGTTTCTTTTATATCTAGTTGATCCTACACAGAGAAAGTGAGTAACATGTTTATGACGATTATATTAAAACAGTTCACTGCACAAGCACGATTTTATTTCCTGTCTAATTTTTGCTTAGAGTTTCTGATGCCCCCCTTTTTTCTAGCAACATTTGCCTTTATCATTTGACATTTAACATTTGAGTTGTTCCATATTCTGGAGGATAGCACTGCATCTCTGTGATCGTCTTTTCCAGCCCTTGGAGCCCTCCTCCAGTCCCCACTGCAGTCTGAACAGATTGCTCTCTAGGTCTGCTGCCCAGTGTCCTGGGCTTCCTGCCATGACTTTCCTGGTGTGGGGCCACTGTTTCCTGGATCCCGTGTCTGTCTTTCTTGGTTCACTCACTCATTGTGCTGCAGCATAACCTCAAATGATTTTCTAAGGAAGAGTGGGAAGGAGGTAAATTCTCCAAGTCTTTTGTAAGTTCTGAAAATGTTTTCATTCTCAGGCCATCTGGTTGGATCATTATCTCTTTTGACGGCATGTGGATATATAATCATATTTAACCAATTCCCTATTGTTATGTGTTTGTTCTGAGTTTCACCATTATGTATAAATCAAGTGAACGGCCTTGTATCTTTTCATATTTGTCCCATACGCAATTATTTTCAAAGAATAATTCTGTAGAGTGGAAATCTTGAGCAAGCGGTATGTACATTTTGAAGTATGTTGACATGTTCTGCTAAAATTATCTTCGGAAAGGTTACCCTGTGCCTTCAGAAAGATGTATGTGCATGTGTGACTTAACTGGTTACCGGGTAGAGATTATTTTGTGCAAATGGTTCTTTTCACCAAGAGATTGGTTGGTTTTTCTTGTTTGTTCTCTTCGTTTTCATTTTCTGTAGACTGGCAGTTAATAAGGCTCAGGAACTCTGAAGAGGGGAGACCAGAATTTTCTGAGCAAATTGGAAAGAAGATAGACATGTACTGTCTTTAAATCTTTGAAGGGTTGTCATGTGAAGAAGAGATTTTGGATTGCCTGGATCAGAGAAGTAGGACTGGCCGGTGGAAGTCAGAGAAGGTGCAGTGTCGTTCTGGAACTTTTGAAGAACAATCCCAAGATAGCTCCCAAAGCAGCTTTAGGAGATGCTGCACTTCTCACTGTGGAGCTGTCCAGGATGAAGGGCAAATTGGAAGAGCTTTGATAGATGGGATTAAACAATCTGTGGGTAATAGAAGTAGGCCATCTTCAGAGGCCGTTTGAAACCTACTACATTATGATGGTAATGAACATAAAGTTGTCATGAAAAGAGTGAAGTTTGGGTTGGGTGAAGTATGGTTGTGAGATAGAAAGTTGGTATAACCTATTCTGTAAATAAAACAGTTCACCCTTAGAAGAATTTCTTTTCCCTTTGAAATTGGATTTTTTTTCTGCAACAGTTAGAAAGTAACATTAACCACTTTTTGAGGAGTGATGTGTTGACATAATTTATGTTTTATAGTGAAATGGCAATAGTGAGTCCCCATTTAGTCCTCACTAACTGTGATGGTGACGTGTCGTTCTTCTCACCTCTTCTTCATCATTTCCGGCTGGGCCTTTCGTCCTGTGAATTCACCCAAATATCAGTGAGCTGAAGACTACTACATAGACAGGAAGGGATAAGCCCTTTTAGGACTTGTCCTGAAGCTTAATTAGTCTTTCTAATCATGATATGAAAAAGTACTAGGTTCATTTTCACCTTTAACTACAATTTTTCCCCCACTTTTGGAGTGCCTTTTCTGTTTTCATCTTGGCTGCCATTACTACATACCTCATCTTATTCTTGCATCAGTTCTATCATAAAGATGGTATTACGCCCATTTGACAAATAGAGAAACTGAATCACTTGAGATCACCCGGGAGAGCTAGGGTTCAAATCCTGGCCTCCATGCCACAGGCTCATGATCATTTACTGACTGTCCTTGCCTCCTCAGACTTAATTGCTTAATTATAATAATGAATCTCCCAAATAGAATAAGGTTTTGAAAGATTCTAACAGTCAGCCAGCCGAGAAATATTTATGGAAATTCTGCCATCAGCATCGGGATATAGTGGTAATAATCAAAGGGCATTCTTAGGCACTTCCATCTATCAGTTAATTCTAAGCCTGTCATTCCACTGTTCCAGAAAATGGGGAAGATGAGGATGTTGGCAGCAACAGCCACACACTCCCAACAGCACCGCTATTAAAAAGCGTTCACCATATTTATAGAGATCTGGAAAGGGGTTAGAGAAATTCAGTAACAGCCACAAGGTCATGCAGTTAATAATCAGCTCCTTAGTTTGCTGGCGTACTCATTCGTAACATGCTGCTGCTGCTGCTTCTTTTTTTTTTAAGATTTTATTTATTAACTTGACAGAGAGAGATCACAAGTAGGCAGAGCAGCAGGCAGAGGCAGGGGAGGGAAGCAGGCTCCCTGCTGAGCAGAGAGCCCAGTGCGGGGCTCGATCCCAGGACCCTGAGACCATGACCTGAGCTGAAGGCAGAGGCTTAACCCACTGAGCCACCCAGGCGCCCCTCATAACCTGCTTCTAGCTGTTTCCCTTCTGATCCATAGCTGTTAGGCAGGTCTCAAATTCTCCTACCTCTTTTTTAATTGAAATGTGGTTGACATACAGCATCCTATTAGTTTCAGGCTTATATCATCATGATTTTATATTTTTATACAATACCAAATGATCTCCATGTTCAGTCTATACCATCCATCACCATACAAAGTTATTACAGTATTATTGGCTCTACTCCCCTTGTTGAACATCACATCTTTATGACTTATTTTACAACCGGAAGTTGGTACCTCTTCACTCCCTTCACCCATTTTGCCCCCTGCCCTGTTCCTCACCAATACCCATTTCCTCTGGCAACCATCAGTTTAGTTTGCTCTTTGTATCTGTGGGTCTGTTTCTGTTCTGTTTTGCTTGTCCATTTGTTTTGTTTTTTAGATTCCACATATAAGTGAAATCGTATGGTAGTCCTCTTTCTCTGACTTCTTTAACTTAGCATAAAACTGTCTAGGTCCAGTCTATCCATGTTCTCACATATGGCAAGATTTCTTTCTTTTTTATGGTGGAGTGATATTCCATTGCGTATCTGAACACCACTCCTTCTTTAGCCATTCATCCGTCGGTGGACACTTAGGTTGCTTCCATATCTCGGCTGTTGTAAATAATGCTCCAGTGAACATAGGGGTGCATGATTCTCTCCGAATGGGTGTTCTTGTTTTTGGTTTTTGGTTTTTTTTTTCCAGGTAAATACCAAAAAGTGGAATTGCAGGATAATATGGTAGTTCTATTTTTTATTTTTTGGAGGAACCTCCATATTGTTTTCCACAGTGACTGCATCAGTTTGCATTCCCACCAAGAGTGCATGAAGGTTCCCTTTTCTCCAAACCCTTACAAACACTTCCTTTTTTTTTATCTTTGATACTAGCCAAGCTGATGGATGTGAGGTGATATTCCCCATCTCTTTTGCTTGCCTACCCATTTTTTTTTTTTTGTCTTGCTTCACTAATATAAATGTATCACGTTTTGGAAGTTAAATATCAGAACTTTTTTTTTTTTTAACCATAACACATTTATGATGACCTCTAATTCTTATCTACTTATCTCTTTACAAAATTAAAATCTGGATATTTTTCTCCTTTTCTTTTAGAGTGGAATACTAATCTCATCAGAGTGCTCACCCACTCAGAAATAGGTTTGTAGGACTCTTAGGATTTTGGTTTTGGAAATGATTCTGTTTCACAATGAGGAGGAGGTGAGGTTCAACTCAGGAAATATGGTCTAGGCACTGCTCTAGGCTTTATGGATAGAACAGTGAATAAGACACAAAGAATGTAGATACTTGCAGGGAAAAGCATGCTGACAAGCAGACAGATCTGTTGAGACACTTGACCCCGCTGGGGATTAAGGGGTCAGGAAAATACTTCTAGAGGGATGTAGCTTGTCTGCCTTCATAATGCTGTGGGATCTGATGGGGACTTTGTAAATCTTCACTACAGTTTCAGAGAAGTAGGGAGGCAGTTCCCCGAGAGCTTAGAGATTCCTAGGTCATTTGTAAGCTAGGACAGTGGTTCTCTAACTTTAGTAAATATTGGAATCACTTAGCAGGCCTGACCCCCAGGAGTTCTGAGTCAATGAGTCTGTGATGGGGCCCGAGAATATTCATGTCTAGCAACATTTCCAGGCGAAGCTGATGTTGCTAGTCTGGGGGCCACACTTTGAGAACCACTGGGTTAGAAATGAGAAAACTAACCATTTTCTTTGGGAAGAGGTGAAAGAAATTAGAAGAAACGCCAGGATGCTGTGGCCAATTTTTTATAGACTCAAGAGAAAGTCTTTTCAAAGTGTGGCGATACAGCGTTTTGGCTAAATTTAGATGAAAGCAACATATCAAATTTATAATTTGTACTAGTAACTTTTAATATTTAAAGACTACTATAAAGTCAGGTTTTATCTGCTAATAATTTGATATTTTGGTTAATAGTTCCTTTTAATTTTATACCAATTTGAAAAGAGTTAGAAGAAATAATTTTCTAAACTCTCAAAAAAGCCTTAGTATATTTCGGGTTTTTTTTTTTTTTGTATTTTTAAAGCTCACTAGAGAGAAATATTTAAAATTGTTTCTTGAAGTTTGAGAGTAAAACTATATTACTACAATGCTATTTGAATATTTTGTATGACTTTGGTGTGTCTGCTTGAAAATATTTAAGATATCACAAAAACTTTAAAAATTTCAGTATTGGGTCTCATCTTTGGAAAAATGATTTATTTGAAAGGTACAGTAAGTAATTTAGCAAGGCTTTGGCTGACCTTAGGAATGATAATTCTTTTATATAATATATAAATTGATACTTTATAGCAGTTTGGTCTGTCATACCCTCTCAACATTGGATGTAGTTACCTAGAGTGCCATAGATTTAAAACAATAAACAAAAGAAGAAGATTGTTAGAAAAAATAGACTGGAAGAAGAGCGGTCTTTAACTGAGGAAAGAAAGGCAATGTTATAAATGAGAGAATTTAACTTTAAAAATAAGAGTAAATGTTTGTTACATACATGAATTCATAATAATAGAGGATTGTGCTAATAAAAATATTTCCAAGATTTTTGTATGTCTGCTTCAAGTAAGAATCTCACCAAAGTAACTATTTTCCTTACATTTTTTGCCTCTCCAAGAGTCTTGTTCTACCTGTGCATTATTTTCAAAGCTCTTCTCCTTTGCTCTCTACTCACTGCAGAATTTAGCTATGGTAAGAGAGAAAAGCAGGACATTTCAGCTGTTTAATTTTCCTGGGATGATCTCCAACTAAACACAATTACTTATTTTTCTGACCTTTTCTTAACTTAAATATTCTAACCACTTCCTTTGGAAATACTCACCTAAACTTCAAACAAATCACCAAAACTAAAAAATAAGTCCATGAAACATCCAGGAACTTGGAATATGAAAGTTTGTTTCCTATTATCTTGAAAGTGCTTCTTAGTGCTAGATGAGTTAGAGAGGTTTATTCTTTTTTCATTCCTCTTTCTCATCACTGGGAATGTGATTTTGATTATATATTAAAATGAAAAAGTTCACCTGCCATTTGGGATTCATTATAATAAGATTCATAATAAAACAAAGACGGGATGGCCTGCCCATGTCCATCCTGGTTTTATCATTTTACCACTGAAAATTTCACATCCTGTGAAATCTTTTCCTATGATACAAAAAATCTTGGCAACCATGATTTGCAGTTCACAATAATGGATCGTTCATTGTCACATTACCCTGAATGATGCAACAGAAGTGTTATAATCATGAGCCTTAACGGTCATCTTTGACTATCCATTGGAAATTCAGATAATGAGCATGAGACTAGTTATGATACCAACACCAGAATGCTCCAAGCATCACCAATAAAGGTTACAGTTATTATATATGGAAATACGTATAATATGTATTATTACATATATTAGTATATAATGATATGTTATTATAGATGGATGGAAAGACCCATGGAGTAGGGAATTAGATAACCAAAACAGACACAACGTGCGGAAAAGAATTTGGCATTGGACATTGTTAGGGATTGACTTATGTCCTGCCCCCCAATTCATTTGTTGAGGTTCTAAGTCGTACTGCCTCTGAATGTGAATTTATTTGGAAATAGGATCAATACAGATGTTATTAGTTAAGTGAAAATGAGGTCATAGTTGAGTATGATGGGTCCTTAATCCAATATGACTGGTATCCTTATAAAAAGGGAAAGTTTGGACACAGATATGTACACAGGGAAAATGCCATGTGAAGATTGGAGTTGGGCTGCCAGAAGCGAAGGAACTGCAAGAAGCTAGGAGAGAGGCCAGGAGCAGATCCTTCCTTAGAACCTTCCAAAGGAGCATGGGCCTGCCATCATCTTGATCTCGGACTTCTGGCCTCCAGAACTGTAAGACAATAACTTCCTGTTGTTCAGGCCGCCCAGCTTGTGATTCTTTGTTATGGCAGCTCTAGCAAACTTGTGGGCCTGGTAGAGATGAGAATGTAAAAGCATGTGCAGAGATGGAGTCTCACAGGTCTGAATGAGACAGGCAAGTGCATCTAAATCCATCTGCACTTTTTTCATCTTCCAAAAAGATATTGTTGCTCAGTTGAAAACAGTAGGCACTGAATTAACATGGATGTGTCACATGGATATACACATTTTATTTTTTCCCTTGATTGTTCTATGAAACTGACGAAAGTTACATTTCCTGATTCAGAGGTTGCAACTAAAACATCCTGTCGGTGAAAAAAAAAAAAAAGTAAATTTTGATAACACGTGTTGGCTTCTTACAACATAGAGAGCTGATTCTGTTGGATCTTACCAACAGTCTTAACTTTATTCACTCCATTGAGTATTGCACCAAATCACAGCAACACAAAGATGTTTCCCTAGCTCTTAGGTACTTTGATTTGAAAAATGGTATTTCAAGTTGAATTTTCGATTCCTATAAAGATTATAAAGAAACCACATAAAACAAAGATTGTTGGTGTATTGTTCAAATATGGATTAGCTTTTGCTCAGTCTGTATATTTGGCAGACAGTGCAAATGTAAACTTGGCAAATTCCATTCAGTCTGTAAACTTCTTACCAAAGAAAATGAAAAGATACTACCTGAGAAACGTCTTCCACGCCTTGCATTCTTAGAACAGTGCTAAAAAGGGATGTGATTTGCTTACCTCTGACGTTGAGGGTTTTGTAAGGAAAGTTCCTTCTTCCCTTTAGCTTCCTTAAAACCTGCAAAAACAATGAGGGTTTTACTTCATGGAAATGGAGGGAGATGACCTCCATAGATGTTTGCCTACCCCATAGCTACGATTGTTGCTAGCAGATGTTGACCAGCTGTAAAATTATGTGTTTAGAGTATGAGGCAAGGAGAATGTCCTTCTGGATTTTGGAAATAATTGAGGATGTGAAGGCAGAAAAGTCTCACATTAAATCAACGGGTGTTTATGTACTGTCTCTCTGAAAGGTTTGGTGATTGCCGAGGAACCTGTAAAAAACGCCAGAAAAGGAAGAACAGTCCGAACCTTAGTTATTTAATGTGGTGCGCAGGTTGTGACGGACCCTCATGCAGTGGATAATGACTCATTTTGGGGAAATAAGACTGCTTCTGAACTCAGAAATGTTACCAGAAAAGAGTAGCCACATTGAATGGCTTTTCTTGACTAGAACTGTTAACTTGTTTGGAATCCATCCAGTATGCTTTGGAGTGTTGAAAAGGATGGATATTTTACAAATGGGTAGTCTATATGATGAATTTATGCATGCAGACGATCTTGGAGACGGATAGCTGGTCTACAAAAGAAGCCACAGGTTCAAAGTGGGTGGGCCTTTTCAAGAGAACTGGAAACTTAATTCTTGTAACTCTAAAAAGCCTGCCATTGTTAGTAAGTAAAATCTCAAGTATTTTGTGCTCACACCTTTCTTTTTTTTTTTTGAATTTTATTTATTTATTAGAGAGTGAGCATGAGTAAGGGAGGGGCAGGGGCAGAGGCAGAGGAAGAAACTGGCTCCCTGTTGAGCAGGGAGCCTGTTAGGGGCCTCAATACTGGACTGGATCCCAGGATGTTGGGATCATGACCTGAGCTGAAAGCAGCCGCTTAACCAACTAAGCCACCCAGGTGCCCCTGCTTACACCTTTCTTAAGAAAATATTTAAATTGAGGTCATCCTGTTAGACTAATATCAGTAATGTGGACTGACAAGAGCAGAGCTACAAGTCAAAGTGAATTTTCTGTTGGACTGTAGTTCATTCCTGGGGGTGGGGAGGCAAAAAAACATATATATATATACCCCCACCTAAAGGCTACAGGCAGTTCAGAAAAGTAGTAGTGGAAAAGGAAGCAAAGAGTAAAAATATCCTACTGTATCATGGATAAGATGTCACTGTTATTTTTTTATTAAATATAGATAACTGTTTAGTCCCATTGTATTTACATTCCCCTTTTACAAAGTCTCAGATGTATGTCTCTGAAAATATACAATAATATAGCCTACTAGATTTAAATATCCAGAAAAAAGGTTAAATAAAAGGGCAGAAAAGGGGCGCCTGGGTGGCTCAGTGGGTTAAGCCTCTGCCTTCGGCTCTGGTCATGAGCCCAGGGACCTGGGATCGAGCCCCGCATCGGGCTCTCTGCTCAACGGGGAGCCTGCTTCCGCCCTTCTCTCTCTGGGCCCACCTCTCTGCCTACTTGTGATCTCTCTCTATCACATAAATAAATAAAATCTTTAAAAAAAGTAAAAACAAAACAAAAAGGGCAGAAAGGAACATAAAAATATTGGGGCTCCTGGGTGGCTCAGTTGGTTAAGTGTCTGACTCTTGATCTCGACTCAGGTCATGATCTCAGGGTGGTAAGATTGTCATTCCCATCAGCTCTGCGCGTTGGGTATGGAGCCTGCTTAAGATTCTCTCCCTCTCTCTCTGCCCCTCCCCTTAAAACACACACACACACATACACACACACTACATTTTCACACATTTTATTTGTTAAATTGTCCTATTCTTAATTACTACTAAATACCCTTGTTAACCTTACTGTTTGTTGAAATAAATGCTCTTACCATAACAGAAAACGAAATAGTACAGAACAATATATAATTTCAGATAAATACTGATTCTAGTTCTCTGTTAAAGTAATAACACCTGTGAGTAATATTTCTTCTGTGTTGTCATGTGTTTTTGGAGTGGTGTGGCTGTGTCTCTGCTGACTTTAGATAAAGTTGATCACCCCTGTGCACAGTACTCACCTTGCCCATTGTCTTTGTTCTTTTGTCCCTCTTCCTTCCTTCCTCCTCATCACACATTTCAATTTCACTAAGGCCAGTGAATTTGAGATTATAAAAAGTTCTAGATTAGTCTTGGAAAAGATAATTTGTATAATCAGCTCTGAATTTTCAATCCCTAAAATAATTTCCATGGAGAAGAACTGAAAACCTTCAAATAAAATGTTCATTTGTTTTTACTGCTTTATATTGTTTCCATTTTGGAAGGCAGCATGTTATAGCTTATAGGAATAGGGTTTCTGAAGTTCCATGTATATCTAATGTTTTGGGCTCAGGTACGACTATTTCTTTTTGTGTGTGATCATAATTCTGATTGAGTTGGAAGTGCTGGAATGACTATTTACCTAGTAACAGTGTTTAAATTACCTGATATTTTTGGAATGTATACTTTTGTTCTTCTTTCTAATGTATACTTCTTTGTTCTTCAGAGTTTAGTAACTCTGTTCTACTTTTCCTATTAAATTCATACAGTGTACTGGGCATTGTTTCTAAATTCAGAGAGGTCCTGAGAGTGTGTGTTTTAGCTGTAGTATCTTCTGATTGACATACTTTTTTCAGGTCAAATGTGATACATAAATTTTAGCATGTGTTGTTACTTTTGACAAATATGCATCTGCTCACAGGCTTACAGATGTTATTTAGGATGTTAAGTACACTTTTGAGATTTTTTAAAGTTGCTTTTATTAATGGATATAAAAATGAGTTTCTTTTAAGTATTTAACTGCTATAAAATTCCTCAACTTCTGAAATTCACACTACTTTGATCATCATTTCTACAGTAATTCGAGAATGTTGTCACCAGTGGCTGTTTGCAGAATTCATTAGTTCAACATGGGACAACTGCTTAAAATCTGTTTTTATAGGTGAACATAAGTGTACAATATGATGTATTTTAAAAATATTTTAGAATTCTAGTGACATTTCTAAGTTCTCATAAAGAAGAAAATCAGTTAGGACGCTTGGTCTGTCTTGATATCAATTGTTATTTTATGCTGAGAAGTTATTGAATGTTCCTTTATATTTGGAAATGTTGATAAACATGTCCTCCCTGACATTGTGTTTTATGTTTATAATCCAGAGGGATGGAGTCCTGGCATACATTGGGAATTTTCGCCTGCTTGCAGAACTTTCCAGCCCTTTTGTGAATCAGCGGTAGGTGACTAATTATTTTAAACTTGTGCTGTTTCCTTTTCGTTTGGGGAAACTTTCCCGAAGATCCTAAAGGTACTAAATAAAAATGAGAATATGTGACATGAATTATTATCACCATTGTGCAAATGAGGAAACCAAGCCTTCGAAAGGCGAGAGAAATTATCCAAGATCCCGTAGGTATAGAGTGGTGGTCCAAGCTTTTGAACGGAGCTCTCTTTGAAGGATGGCGATGCTTTATTACACTTGGGTTCATCTTGGGGCCAGTTCACATTCTTGACACCAGCGTATTCCTATTCCCAGATTCTGATATCCACATTACCTTCATCCATCATTTAAAAAAACCCAGACTTCTAATTTTAGATTTACAGAAAGTTGCCAAGATAGCATATGAACGCCCATATCCTCCTCACCTGGTTTTCTCTGTTGCTGATATATTACATTACCATGGACCATTTGTCAAAACTTAAGAAACCAGCACTGATACGTCACTGTTAAGTGAACTCCAGACTTTGTGGGATTGCATCAATTTTTCTGTTAGTGTTTTCTTTTCGTTCTAGGGTTCAGTCCAGACTGCCACATTGCATTTAGTTTTGTGTCTTCCCAGTCTCCTGTGGTCTGTAACAGTTTCTGAGTCTTTCCCTGTTTTTCTTGACTTTGACAGTGTTAATAAGTACTGTCCAGTTATCCTGTAAACTGTCCCCTAGTCTGGATTTGTCCGTTTTTCTTATGACTAGTGGAGGTGATGGGTTTTGGAAGGAATCCCGCGGAGGCAAAGTGCCCTTCTCATCACATCGTGTTAGGAGGTACATGATGTCCATATCATTGGGGGATGTGAACTTGGCTATCACATGGTTAAGGTGGTGTTTGCCAGGTTTCTCCATTATGAAGTTTTTTTTCTTTTCCTTACTCTGTTCTTTAAAAGCAAGATATGAAGGATAGCCCACTCTCAAGGAGATGAGGGAGAAAGGAAATTAAGTTCCATCCATCTCATGGAGGGAGGTAGATGCTTGTATTTGCCAGTGGATTTATAATGGTGCTGTATGACCCTTATCTTGTCATTTAGTGAGGTCTGCTGATGCCTTTCATGTGTAATGTTAGCTGTTCCTTTCACTCCATATCCATGGTCCTAGGTGAGGCTCTGCAGGATCTCCACAGTTCACTTACTGCCATAGCCTTCCAACAGACTTCCCTCCTTCCAGGTTCACCCTCTCTTCTGTCCTTCACAGTGCCACCGCTGTAATCCTGCCTGTGATCCACTTTCCGGACCTTATTTTCTTCCAAAAACTGCATCCTGTTTAGACTCTTCTCTGACTTTGAGGTTCCCTGTGATGTGCTCCACATGTTTGTTCCCAGTCTCATTTCCTACTGTTCATTAGAGTCAGTTTGGAACCCTTACTGTCTCATGCACCTGTGGGTGGTTCTCGAGTTTCTTCCCGTATTCACATCCTCCATTTCCCTTCCATCTCTGAAAAACTTACCTATCTTTAAAATCTTCGGACAAAGTCCCAAAGTCAGGGGGAAGCTCCCATGATTGCATGCAACCCTTTTGTGACTTAGTGCAGAGATAACCCAGAGAATTGGGACTGTCAAATCAGACTCACATGGGTTAGAGAGTGTACCCTGTATTAAGCCGAGGATCCAAGTAATCCTCAGGCACTGTCAAGGCAGGGAGATGTTCAGGACTATCTGAATGACTCCCTGGGTCCTTTTTGCATTGGGAAGACTCTACAATAAGGTTATCTCTGAGGGCTGTAAGCAGTATGCATAGTTCCTATTGTGGACATAGAAGGAACTCTCTTGATTAGGAAACATCTCCATTTAATACTCGGATAGTTACATAGCTTATGTAACATTCTCCAGGGGGTCAGACCCCATAAATGCATACATTCTAGGTTTGTTTGCCATAAGCAAACCTAGACTGGCTATATCCTAAAAACATTCCATGGATGAGACTCTCCTGCAACAAATACCATTAGTCTGTTTATCGGGACATCTGTCATTGGTATGTTCACTATGCAATTAGCCTGATCTTTAAAAAAAAATTATCTGAGAGAAAGAGAGTAAAAGAGAGAGAGAGAGCAGAAAGTGTGTCGGGGGGAGGGTCAGAGAGAGAAGCAGACTCCCCGATGAGCAGGTATCCTGACACAGGGCTCAATCCCAGGACCCCAGGGTCATGACCTGAGCCGAAGGCAGACACTTAAACCAACTGAACCACCCAGGCGCCCCTAACCTGATCTTTTTTTTTTTTTTTCAAAGGTGGTGGGGACAGGGGAGAAATGGTCCTTCCACCCCCAAAACAGGAGAGAGTAGATTGCTGCTGAACCTGTTCTTTCCCAAGTTTTGCTTACACACTGTCTTCTTTTGTTTGCCCGTATTTCAGAGGATGTAATCTTAATTCTTCAAGAAGATAACCAGTTTCTTGGGCTTGGCCATTTGAATTTTTCAAGTAATAATTCTGCAATCCTCAAAGACTCTGATAATGTGAAAGGATAGAGCAAAGAGCATTTACTTTGAAGCCAAATGACCTGCTTTCAAATCCAAGCTCTCCCACTTAGCCTTGTATATGAGTGGAAGATTAATTCATCTCTCTGAGCCTGGTTTCTTACCTATAAAATAGGGATGATGATGATGATGATGCTGATGCTGCCTATAGGCCTCACAGTTTGTTGTGCAGTTTCAACGAGATTACATGTATAAAGCACCTGGCACGGTGCTTGCCATTCGGTATATGTTCAGGAAGTGGTAAATATCATACATACCCCACATGCTAAAGCCCACTGGCAGTGCTTGTTTATATTTGCTTTCTCTACTTTGTTGTATCTTCTTTTGCTCTTTAACTCACTGAAATTAGGCTTCCTCTTCCGTCGCTAGAACTGTTTCATTAGAGGCATCAGTGACTTCCAGTTGCAAAATCCGGCAGACTCCCTTTGGGGACCTTCTCATTGTGTGTCTCTATGGACATGATGCTATTGATCACCTCCTTCTACGGCCCAACTCCCTTTGCTTTCATGACACTGCTCTCATCCAATCCTTGTATGTCTTTGACCACACTCTCTCAGCCTCCTTGGTAAGACACGGTTCTGCAAATGCTGGTGTTCCCCAAGGCTCTCTTCTGGGCCCACTGATCTCCATGCTTCTGCCTGGGCTGAGTTCTCCTTTCAAGGTGTCCGCTATTACCTGTTTGCTCATTTCATGTGATGCTCATTTTCGTGTGATGGACTGTGCATGAATTTTAAAACCAGATGGACTCAAGTTGTATTCAGCCTTGTCACTTAACGTGCCCTGACCTGGGCTAAGTTATTTAACATCCCTGTGCTACAGTTGCTTTCTCTTTTAAAAAGAGCATATTTAATATTACCTACTCCTTTGATGATAGTCAAGTGTTTTCTCCTCCCAGGTGGCACATCAAATTCAACATGTCTGAAATAGAATGCAACGTATTTCCCTCTGCAGTCTCTTACTTTCTCTTGTTCAGCATGTGGCCCAGCCGTTCTCTCTCATTCTCCTGCTCTACATGTGGGAATCATCTTTTACTGTTTCTCCCTCACCTACATTTGGTCCATCATTAGGTCCTACCAGATAACCTCCAAAATATTTCTTGCCTTGGCCACTGACTCTCCATCTCTACTCTCAGTGCCATCATCTCTTGTCTAGGCTCCTGTACCAGCTTCTAACCCTGTCCTGCCCAACAGGGTAACTGCAAGCCACATGTAATTATTTACATTTAAATTAAATTAAAAATTCAGTTCCTCAGGCTAACTTGCAACATTTCAAGTGCTTGACAGCCCCACTTGGCTGGAGTCTGCTGAATTGGGTAGCACATCTATAGAACATTTTCATTAACTGCAGAAAGTTTTTTTGGACAGTGCTCTTCTAGACCAGGGATTGGCCATTTAACACTCGAGGACCAAACCCACTGCTGTTTTTTGTAAATAAAGTTTTATTGAGGGCAGCTATGCTCATTTGTTTACATCATTACTATTACACTACAACAGTGGAGTCCATTTGTTGTGACAGAGACTATACAGTTTCCAAAGCCTGTTACTATGTCTACTCTCTGGTTCTTTGTGGAAGAACTTTGGTGATTCCTACTCTAGATTAACTGTCTACCTGTCTCCCTTTTATCTTGCTTCCATGTTATTCTCTCCCATGATGATCTCTCTAAAACACAAAAATGAACATGCAGCTTCCCTGGTTGAATCCCCTTAGTGACTCCTGCTGCTTACAGGGTAAAACGTGGGCTCTTTAATGGGACACAGAACACTTTCCAAGTATATCTCTTACTCTTTCTGCCGCATTTCCCTCCCTCAAAAATCTCCTCTCATTCCAACTTGTCCATATGTGGAAAGGTCTCCTGGCTCCTTACTCATCCTTCACAACCCAGCCTGAGGATTATTTTCATCACTAAACCCCGCCTCTCTCAGGTCGGGTTGGGTGTCCCTTACCTGTGCTTCCATAATAGTGACATACCGTTACACCATTATGATTAGTGTGTTTTATGATAACGTTCTCTCTCGCTCACTCTCTCTTTTTTTCTGTTTCTTACTCATCTCTGTGTTTCATTAGATCAAGGGCAAAATTTTGTTAAACTTTGCGTGGTCCAGCACTTATTGTCTGGCACATAGTAGCCATTTAATTACTTTTTGAAAAAATGACCCCCAAGAGGTGATCAGTTAAATTCTAACAATGTCTATATCTTAAATATGATTCAGAATATGATATTTTAAAGCAGGAGAAAATTAACTCTGGTGCTTAAAGGAACTTCAATTCGTTTTCGTTGGAAACTCTTTGAGAACTCATAAAATTAGAAATAGTTTAATTCTATACCTTTATCTAAAAGCCTTGAGTCTTTAGTAAATTAAGAAAAGGAGAAGTGTGGTTGGAATGGGAACAGGAAATGGTATAATGCAACAAGGAGATCTTAACAAAACTGAGTGCAGCTACTGAAGCTCTCTTAGAGTTTTCTATTGGTTAATTGTTTTCTTTATAGTTTGGGATATTTTAATGTTTTCTCTATTTTAAAGCTCTGTATAATTTAAGAAGGCACATGGGATGCATGTGGTGGGTTATAGAGGAAAAGAAGACTGAAATAAAGCTCAGACACCTGGTCTTCAGGACATTTCTGCTGCTGAGTTATACCCCTGCATCGGGTTTCTTTTTATAAAAGTATTTCAGTGGTGATAACTTCTTTCTTGCCTAAATGCCTTTCATTGCTATGAGGGCATATTTATACATTGCTATTAAAATTAAATAGCTGATAAGAACTTTGTACATATGCTTCTTAATATGTTAATTCAGTATTTCCTAAATAACTCCTCAGTACCTAAATGTCCCAGTCCCTGCCTTCTGGGACCTTCAAATTTGGTGTCTGGTGGCATGTCTACATTTGAATAAGTAGGACTTAAATATGAAATAATGAGCTAGTAAAACAAGACATTATGTGAAAAAGGGCAAGAAAAAAGTGCTGGTATTGATGTTATAAAATAGCTGGTCTCAGACTTGTTGATCTCATAATTATTGAGGACCTGAATGAACTTTTATTTCCTGTGGGCTTCTATCTGTTAATATTTGCCAGATTGGAAGTTAAAACTGCAACATTAAAAATATTTATTAATTCATTAATAGTAACAATAATATTTTATGTTAATATGATGTGGGGTTTGGTTTTTTTTGTTTGTTTGTTTTTTCAAAAAATAACTACATTGCCAAAATGAAAAAAATTTTAGTGCGAACAGTGTCATGGATGTACATTTTTACAAATCTTCCTAACGTCTAGCATGGTGGTATTTAGATGGATTCTCAAGGCTGCCTCTGTTTTCAGTGTGTTGTGAAATGTTGTTTTGGTTGAAGCATATGAAAAAAAAAAAAAACCAGCCTCTCAGAGTTAATCATGTAATAGGAAAAGGTAGAAGTATTTGCGAAGCCTTTTGAAGTATTCAAGGATATTCTTCTCTAACATTACGCCAAAACATACCAAGAGGTAGTTTCTTAAAGCTTAGTTAAATGTAGAATCTGAAACTGTATCAATGAACTTTCCATACATAGTTACATTCAAATTCATTGGTCTCTCTGTGCTTTGAATCTTTTGCCCATGCATAATTATGTAACATCATGCCTTGGTCACTTGGTTATTTGGTCCACTGAGTTGTGTGGGCATTCCCAGTGTTGGTACATTTATTAGTAATATTAAAAAAACCTCACAGTAGTTAATGTCACCACTGATCTCATTTAAAACATCTCTAATCTTGGGAGGCCGTCAAAGTCTTTCCAGACAGAATTTTTTCCAAAATTCTGTTTTTCATTTGAAAGTTCAAATTTTGTTATTGGCAACAAATACTGACAAGCTTCTTTTCTCGATGTGACAAACTCACTTTTCACTCTTGAGAAAATGCCTGCCAAATACCCAAGTCTAAATAACATAGTTTTTCAGTTTTTTTTTTTCAAGTAAAAATGGTGTTCTATGGAAAAGGCATGTAGTTTAGCTCATAATTCAAATCATCATTCAAGGGTTTTTTCCCTTCAGACAGCTGTTATACTTTGCAGCAGAAGTGTGTTATGTATACTTCTCATTTTATCACACAGAATATTAAAAAGATATACTCAAAGGTCATGATGCAGTGAAATTACTCTTCTTCTTCAGGGACATTCTACAGTGAAACCAGTTTTTTCCCCCTTTTGTAACTGTTTCTTTTCCCTCCCTTGTTTTGTTTTTAATTGCCGGTGTGTGGCTGTAAAGAATACAATGTCCACTAGTACCATCTTGTGCCCTCACTATGATTTGTGCTAAGATGCCAGTGATTTTATCTACCAGTGCTTTGCACTGTCATTGTAGAAGTTAGCACAAGGAGCAATGTGGATAATATTTTAATATTATAAAAAGTTTTCCATTGTACACCCTGCAGAAAGTCTCAGGGGTTCATGGACCACATTTTAAGATCTATTATTAATTGGTATTTGTCATACAAGCCTTCATAGAGAAGGCAGAACATATTCTTAAAATGTTTTAGGATGTTTTTAGAAATGTTTAGAATGGGAGACCCTCCATTCAAGGAAGAAGGAATGAACATAAGTTTTTAAAAAGTGCAATAATCATGCTCTATGAAAGAGAAGCCTAAACTTGCAGAATCAAAAAGTATGTCTAGGAGGAAGGTGGCAAGACAGAGAGGGTGTTGGGTGTCAGAGAGAGCTGATTGCCTTTGACCTGGTGGACAGAGAGAATGTAGACCTGTGGAGGAAGACATTCTGAAAATAGCACTGAGTAATTGTAGTTTTTGGTATTTGTAGGATGGATTGGAAGACTGGAGGCAGAAGATTGTGTTAGAAAGTTAGCAGACAGCTCTTCATTGTGTGAATGAATGGTATAATTTCATTAGTCTGGAAAATAAATAGAAGCCCCAAATTAGGCTGTGGAGATAGAGAAAAGATGACAGAATAGAGATTTTCAGGGAAGAAAAAGCGAAATTGGCAATGGATGAGGAATTAGAGATAGAGAAAAGGGACGAGTTTAGGATAATTTCTCTGCTGTCTGTACATTTGAGGAATGGGCCCATGAAAAGAGATGATGAGGCAAGATAAAACTATAGGTAAGGTGGTGGTTTTGGTTTGGAGCTGTTCAGTAAGAGGACAAACAGAGCATCTGAGTGGAAATGTAGTGAGAGGTACAGAGAGGAATTTTGGAATGATCAGATAGGGGTGTATTTGAAGCCATGAGAAAAGATGGCATTGAGAGGATAAGTTGAGTGTCTAGAATGGAAGCATAAGACAAGGGAGAAAAGATAATGAAGGAATAGTTTAGAAGAAGGGGAGCCAAAATAACATTGGGGAAGAAGATAACTTTTCTAAAATTAAGTTTCTGAATCCCTAAAATTTCAGAGTTAGTATTTATTAAACACCAGTGTTTACATGCCTGAAAGAATGACATTTGCAACCAAGATATAACTAGGGTCAATTTACTGCCCAGTCTCTGTGTAGAGTCCCAGAAACAGTACAGCCATCCAAAACCTCATTGGAGTTTTTCCAAGGATGTCAACAAAGATCCAGTTTGTTACTCACAGCAACACTTCTTAAAATTCTCTTCGCTCCTCTTGAACTCACAATATCTCCCGGACCCTGCAGCTTTCCCAAGGCTCATTCAAACTTCTGACTCTCAACTCTGAACTCCAAAAACTCACTGAACCAGTGCTGTGTAGAGACTGGTTTTTTGCTTTCATCCTCTTTTCTCACTTTTTTTGTTCTTTCTCTACCTGCAGGGAGCCCCTTCTGCTTTTTCCAGATGTGAATTATACCATATAATACATTGTTTTTACACTATTTGTAGTTAGTACCACACTGTGCACAGTAATTCCCAGGACATAACTGCAAGATTCAAGTTAGTTTAGAAGGGCAATGGGAGGAAGAAGTGCTAAATGACCAAAGACAGATTTTTCTCTATGGAGTTGGCTGAGGATTATAAACACATACAATGTGCTATCTTTTCTTGTATACCTTGTCTTAGTAATAACTGTAGATGGTGGCTAAAAGAGAGTTTTTCCTCTGTCCTTTCTTTCCACATGCATGTCTTCCTTCTTCCTCCTACCCCTTTCCCTCTCAGCTTCAATACACTGACAAACTATTAGCCTTTATTGGGATGAAAGAGTGTTCGAATTAGGTAAAAAGTAGATTCCAACAAAGTAAGTGGCCCTTCTGATCTGAGAGAGGAAGAGCAACTATATAAACTATTTCTTCACCTTGAATTAATATATGAGCTCTTACTTTAAAAAGAGGTTGGCTTGGGGCACCTGGCTGGCTCAGTTGGTTAAGCGTCCACCTCTTGATTTCAGCCCAGGTCATGATCTTGGGGTCAAGAGATCGAGCCCCAAGTGGGGCTCTGTGCTGGGCATTGAGATTTCCTTTTTCCCTCTTTCTGCTCCTCTCCTGTTTGCTCACACATGCACGTGTGTGCTCTCTCTTTCTCTTTCAAAATTAATTAATTAAAAAATAGTCTCAAAGAACAGGCACTGGTCACTTGAAAAAAATTGGCAGAAGATAAATATGGTGATTGCATGGGAAAGCCAAAGGACAAGTTCTTTAAGTCTGGATTTGTAGATAATCACCTTCCCACACAGCCAAATGTTTGGAAAGTGCGTGAAGTGCTTGAAAAACAAGTATAAGTATTCTGGACTAAATACAGCATAGGACTTGTAAGAAGAGAAAAGTCTAGAAAGGTTGAGTCAGGGGAGACCAGTTGGGTCATTGTAGTCATAGATGTAAGAGATACTGAGGACCAAAGATTTTAATGGCAGCAATGAGAATGGGATGAATCAGGGATGGATAAGGAAACGAAATGGACAGGGCTTGGTTACAGACTGTTGGGATAATAGTATAGGATGTTTGCAAGTTGTTGGTGGTACCATTGATGAAGATTGGGAGGATTAGTAGGTATAAATTTCCAGTTATAAAATGAGTGGGGATGTAAGGACAGCATGGGGAATATAATCAATAATGTGTCAACTTTGCATAATGACAGGCAATAACTAGACTTATTGTGGTGATCGGTTCCCAGTGTATACATATGTGGAACCACTATGTTGTACACTTGAAACTAATATACTATGCTATGTCAATTATACTTCAGTTTTTAAAATAAATAAATAAAATCTACAGACCACACACACACACACACACACACACACACACACGTTTTCCACAGAAAGACCTGAATTTGAACAAAGAAAAGCAAACACTGGGATGCTCATGACACACTAACATACAAACTGTATTGAAATGATGGACTTTGGGCTCTTTCCAGTCTTACCCAGCTCCCTGAAATATAACCATTTAATTATACAAACCAATTTTCTATAGCTTATTGTTATTGTGAAAGTTTGCTTATGCAAATTCCTTAATTTTTATATTAAAATGGAGTTTATTCATGAAAATAAAAATGTTTCCATCTATCAAAAAACCCACAAATGATTGGGAGGATCAGAAGAGAAACAGGCAGTTTTCTGTGGCAGTGGTGGGGAGAAGTGGTTAGGTAAGGAATAGGGGATTGGTTTCAGGCATGTTGAGTTTTGGGCATATATGAGAATTTGTGATTTGTGTTGTGTTGTCTTGTGATTGGTGATGCTCACCAATAAATGAGGTGAAAATGTTCAACAATAAATTAAAAATCTGGAACTACAAGTAGACCTTGAGAGAGGACTTGAAATTAGAGATTAATGTTAGGATGTTGAGCCCTGGAGAATGGTTGAAATGTCCTTGGTAATGCATAGAAAAGGGAATGGTGCTTGGTAGGCACAAATATTTAAGGGACAGGCAGAGGAAGTAGAGACTGAGAAAGTGTAGTTAAGAAACAAGAGGAAAATAGTATCATGGAGGTCAGGAGAGATGGAAGTATGATGGTTGGCAATGTTGTATGCTATAGAAAGGCCACTTAGGATGAAGGCTAAGACAGACCCACTGTCTTGGGTATGGAGAAGCCGCTGGTGACCAGTTTCTTTTGTAGGGGAATGTGATTGTATTGTACTGGGTTGTGAAGTGGAGCAAGAATGTTTGTGAATATACTGTTGACTTCCCTTTCAGAAAGCGTGATAGGGAAGACGAGCAGAGGAGAGACTTTTGGATTAGGAAGAATTGAGCATGTTGGTGAGAGAGACAAAAGAATCCATCTAGATGGAACAAGAAGAAGGAGATCTTACATTAGTTGGGTACATTTGTCACAATTCATGAACAAATACATTATTATTAACCAAAGTCTGTACTGTATTCAGAATTCCTAAGTTGTATCTATTCTGTACCAGGACCCCCTCCAGGATACCACGTTACATTTAGTTATATCTCCTTAGACTCCTCTTTGTTGTGACAGTTTCTCAGACTTCTGTTGTTTTTTGAGGTGTTTTTGAGTACTGGTCAGGTGTTTTGTGGAATATTTCTCATTTTGGATTTGTCTGATGTTTTTCCTCATGATTAGACTCGGGTTATGGGGTTTTGGGAAGAAGACTACAGAAGTAAAGTGCCATTCTCATGATAGCATGTTAGGCCTCCCTGCTATAAACATGACTTAATGCTGGATATTTTCTTTGTTCACCTGGCTGAAGTGGGTTTGTCAGATTTCTCAATTTTAAAGGTACTCTTTCTATCCCCCTTGTCTTCCATCCTGAACTTTGGAAGTAAGTCACTGTGAGTAGCTCCCCTTTTGGGGAGTGGGGAGTTAAACACCTTATTTCATTGAGAGTGCAGTATCTACAGAAATTATTTGTAATTATTCTGCATAGGATATTTATCTTTTCTCTTCCAATCACTCATTCCTTCATTCATTTATAATACTATGGATTCATGGATATCTATTTATACTTCAGGTGGTTTTAATCTAGTACTACATTATTTATTTATTATTTGTTCAAAATTTTAGAGCTTTTGCCATTGAGCTCTTTTGGTTGGTTTCTGTGTGCCTTTGGTAGAACCTCATCATTTTGGTTCTTGAGTACTTCCTTACTTTCTGACAGTAAAATATGCTGGATTCTTATTGTATATTCTCTGTTCCAGCCCTAGAATCAGCCTTGTCTCAAGGAGCCCTGGTTCCTTTTATTGGAGAATGGTATTAGAAACCAAGATCTAGGCCCTGGGTGTGCTCATTACTGTGGAGCGTCATTGTTTCTATGATCTTCCAGGTGACAACTTGGAAGTATACTAACCTGTGTATACATAGCTAGTTATAATTATTTCTGCTACATCCGTATTTATATTAAGCTAAATGAGTTCACACTGATGTTTTCAACTCTAATCCAGTAGCATATGGATCAGTCTAGACTTTTCCACTCACTTGTCTGTAACTTTCCACTCCAGCAGTGAGACACTTGGTCCCCAATTCACCATCAAACAAATGTACTTATTTGCTAAATCCCAATATATATGTATAATGGTTTCAGAATTATTAACCTGTACTTCCATGACACAAAACTTTACCAACTGGAATACAGTGCATGTGTACAGTTTCTTTTGTCTTTAGTCTTACAGCTACCATACATTTTCACAGTTACTTAGATTACCTATTTTGACCCCACTTCCTACAGTGAGGTTATATATGTATTTGTAAAGCAGTTGGATTCTTTTGTCACAGTCTAGATTCCATCCTGGTACCCCCAGCCTCCTAAGTGACATTTTAAAATTTGTACATGCTCTTCGTGCTGTTCTGTGGATTTTGACAAATGCGTAACATCATATACTCACCAATACAGTATTATACAGAATTGTTTCACCACCCTAAATTATCTCTTATACTTCACTTACTTCACTCTCTTCCTCTCTTCCTGAACCTCTGGCAACTACTGACCTGTTTTGTCTTTTTAGTTTTGCTTTTTCTGAAATGTTATATAAATGGAATCATACTGGGAGTAGCATTTTCAGACCGGTTCCTTTCATTTAGTAATATGCATTTAAGAGTCATCCATGTCGTTATGTAAATTGGTAGCTTATCCTTTTATTGCTGAATGGCATTCCGTTATGTGGATATACCACAATTTGCTTATCCAGTTTTCTTATCTTGAGAGAGACCAGGGGAGAGCAGAGGGTGAGTGAAAGGGAGAAGCAGACTCCCAGCTGAGCAGAGAGCCTGACATGAGGTTCGATCCCAGGACCCTGAAATCATGACCTGAACTGAAGGCAGATGCTTAACCCACTGAGCCACCCAGGTGCCCCCTCCATTCACCTATTGAATAACATCTTGGTTGTTTGCTTGCTTCCAGTTTTTTGCAATTATAAATAAACCTGGTATAAACATTTGTGTGTAATTTTTTTGTGTGGACTTAATTTTCAAATCAGTTGGAAAAATACCTAGGAGAGTGATTGCTGGATTGTGTGCTATAAACATGTTTAGTGTTATAACTGCCATATTGTTTTCCAAAGTGGCTTTATCATTTTATTCTTGTTAGCAAGGCTTTAAAATTCCCGTTGTTCCATATCCTTGCTAGCAATTGGTATTGCCAGAATTTTGGATTTTAATCGTTTTTATGGGTATGTAGTAGTATCTCATAGTTTTAATTTACAGTCTTCTAATGACAAATGATGCTGAACACCTTATATTCTTATTTTCCTTTTGTATATCTTATTTGATGAGGTATTTAAGGTATTTTGCCCATGTTTGAATTGGGTTGTTGCCTTATTATTGAGTTTTAAGACTTCTTTTTATATTTTGGATACAAGTACTTTATGCTATATGTATTTTATAAATATTTTCTCCCAGTGCATCGATGTCTTTTTATTCTGTTTTAATAGTGCCTTTCACAGAGCAAGTTTTTAATTTTACTAAGAGTATTTTTAGTAACAATATGTTTTTCTGTGATTTTGCTTTTGGTGTTATATCTAAAGTATAATCACCAAACCCAAGATCATACAGATTTTTTCCTATGTTTTCTTCTAGAAGTTTCATAGTTTTTCATTTTATGTTTAAGGCTGTGGCTCCTTTTGAGTTACTTTTTGTGTAAAATGTGATGTCTGCCTACATTCATTTTCTGCATATGAATATCCAGTTGTTCCAATTGTTTGTTGGAAAAACTATTCCTTCTCCGTTAAATTACCTTTATACTGTAGGCAAAAATCAGTTGAGTAAATTTGTGTAGGTCTATTTCTGGGCTAACACTGTTGATCTATTTGTTCTTTTACCAATGCTATGCTGTCTTGAATACTGTAGCTTTATATAGTAAGTCAGTCTTGAAGTGGGTAGTACAAGTCTGCCAACTTTCTTCCTTTTCAAAATTGTGTTGGCTATTCTAGGCCCTTTGCCTCTCTATATAAATCTTAGGAGGATGTTCACTGAATTTTAAAAACTAAAAACTAAATTTAAAAAGTTAATCTTTGGAGATACAGAGTAAATGTGATGCTTTTGAAAATTTTTTCCAGGTGGTTCTTTGAAGCTCTGAAGTATCCTAAATTTTCCAAGGCTAACGTCATCAATGGAATACTCATGACAGTGGTGTTCTTCATCGTACGGATTGTCCCAATACCTCCTTTTTATAGTTACATATATTCCTTGTTAGGAACAGAAGCCTACATAAGGCTTGGATTTTTAATCCAATGTTCCTGGATCTCTACTTGTGTTGTTTTGGATGTGATGAATGTCATGTGGATGATCAAAATTACAAAGGGTTGCATCAAAGTCATCTCTCTCATCAGACAAGAGAAAGCCAAAAGTAGTCTGCAGAATGGAAAACTTGACTAAAGGTGGGCTACTGATAAGCACACTTCATTACTAGCCACATTATATCTACTGATAGGATGAATTCTTGGCATGTTCTAGTACTTCTTATTAATTATATTTGTTAACGAGGGTTTCAGTGCTCTTTTTTTTACTCTTTAGAAAAGAGAAACTAAAACTTAGTTTTTATTCCAAGATTTCTTTTCTGATTTTCTTCTGCATTGTAAGCATGGATAAAATCTTAAAGATTTAAATAAAAAATTATACATATAATGGTGAATCTTTTCAGAAATCTGTTAACCTGCATTGGTATTTTTCTCTGTGAAAAGACAACTGTGCTTATTGGGTGCACTTGGTTTTATGTCATCAGATTTGCTGAAAGATGGGAACTGCTTTTATATGTGTAAATAGCCCTCAACATTTTGTTGTACTGCACTCATTTCCCACTGTGGCTGTCAATACCCGTTTAGGGCTTAATTTCTAAATTGTTGAAATGTTTTCTTCGGCTGTTAGAAATGATGTATTTTTTGTTTAGATATGCTGTTGTTTATGAGTGATGAAGTATTTTGCTTACTTTGGGAATATTAGTTCAGTCATGGAAATACTTCTTTAATTTTTAAATTTTTCAGATGTCACTTTATTATTTCTATTTTTAACATTTTATCAAAATACTGCTTTTTTAATTTGTAGTAAATCTTAAGACAGATCTTAACAGAGCTCCTTAAGAGACAAATTCCTCTTTCTAAAAATGCATGTTATGTATGACTATTTAGGCTAATAGGAGGAATCATTAAGAAAAAAGCTTTAACACTGCTGTCTCTGTTTCCCTTGTACTTTTTCTGTGAAAAATATATTATTTCTACTTGTAAAACCTTCCCTAAGTTCAGAACCCAACATCATCAGTACCAAAGTGTTATCCAGTGTATATTTGTCATGCTCCTAACATGACATAGGCCTCTTCTTAAGGAGACCAAAACTCCAAAAAGTCAGTATTCACATTTTTACTCACAGTTTACATCCATGCTTGCTTAACCAACATTTTGAGTGCTTTGAATTTCTGTCTTTCCTAAAGGACAGGAAAAAAATAGATAATTTAATCCAAGTATTCCGACCATTAATATCCTTGTCTCATGTGATGATCAATGGCTGGTGACTCTGGTTTTTTGGTTTTGGGTTTTTTTGTGTGTGTGTGTATGTGTAAGTATATGTTTGCTTTTTCTTTGATTCTTACAACCCAAATATAGAATTATATAGTTAGCTATTACTGCCTTTATTTATTTTTCTCAAGTACTTGATTTTAATGATTGTTCTTACCTAAGAAAGAAAGAAATTTAATCAGTGATGGCTACTTGAGTTTAATTGAACCCAAACCAAAAGATCTAATCCACTCAGTTTCTCAGCTGACAGGAGAATGATTCACTTTCACTGTCCATGTTATGATGGTGAAGGGAGGCTGGCTGGATAGATCAGACTTTGATTTGATTTGATTTGATCTGGCTGTCTAATGCAGAGAGAGCCTGATAAGTTTTAGAACATTTAAAGAAGGTAATTGAAATCTCGGTCAATAACTCAGTGAGAAAATCAGATTGATTGGTTTATAGTAGGTACATTTATTTTTGAAGGACTTAATTAAAGTAATGTAAAGTATAGGTATTTATTTTTAAAGCTACTAATATTACATTGATAATTTGTTACCAAATTTAGTACCTTTGACATCATAGGCACTTAAGTGCATATTGGTTGTTTAGGGGGGTAGGAAAGCACATGGTTTTATCTTGCTCTTTTCTTGCTCTTTTGCAAGAAAACTGGATTTTTAAAAGGAAAACATTTATATTAGAAAACTATTTTGGAAATTCCTTTAAAAAGAAGCAAAACTTGAAATAAATATTTTTGACTCTTGGGATATTTCTATAGTTTCTGAACACAGATTTTAAACCCACCATCAAAATGAAGACAATATAAAGCAATATATTGCAATGTATCTTAATATAAAACTCACTCATCAGTGAGTTTCCATATAGCAGTTTCAGTTTTTATAGTTGCTATTTCATGCTTCAAACTTTATTTTTACTTTCATTGATAGCACTTTTCATTAGTATAGTTGCTCACAAAACAAGTGTTTAAAATATCCGTGTTTTGAACTAAAGTTCATTATCCCCTTAGTCAGCAATTCTTATTTTATGCAGACTGCATCACAGCTAATTCAACGTCCACATTCAATATCCAAAAGTAGAAGCTACATATTTCCTTGTACAACACGCATGAAATGGAAAAGACACTATAAATAAACTGCCATACTACTTTAAGTCAGATCTTTATAGGAGCTATACTTCACTGTTCTGTGAATGTGTCCACCTACCTAAGATACAAGGAGTTAAAGACAGAACATGTCATTTATTAAACGATGAATTTTTCATTTATTAAATGACAAACTTTTGCTAGACATTTTACATATTAAGTATTTTGACTACACAGATTAATTAGAATGATTCTATTAGGCATTCTGAATTTAACAACTATTAAAATATTTGTAGCAAATAAAAGCAAATTGGTATAAATTTTTAAGCAGCTCTATTTTTATAGAAAAAGATTAGTGACAACCTATAACTATAAAGATGTTCTTTGAATGTGCAGTAGTCTAAAAAATAACAATTCTTACAAAATTTTGAAAGTGAATGAAAATCAACTAAATAGCATGCAAGATCATAGATTCTGCATCTGATATTTTGTTTGGGAGAATTTAAAAATTACGAGCTTGAATTTATAGAATTTGCATTCTTGTCTCTGAAATCTTTCTAGTGAGTATTGTTTGCATTTATTTAAAATTCAAAATGAAGTCATATATGAGTGCAAAGAAATTAACTCCTGCATAAGTTGTGTCTTGATACCTTATAGTAGGTTAAGACGCAATTTTTATTCCAGCTGTTTAGTTTTGTTGTTTCATGGGTTAGTGCTATGTTTAGAGAAATAATAATGTCTTCACCATTCTTGAGGGTGACTGATATGCCATGGATGCCCCAGTATGACTGTGAAGGTCTAGTTTTAAAAACTGCCTCATTTATAGGTGTTTGAATCAAATTCTTTTCTAAATTTTAATCTGTTTGACTCAACTTTTTGCTGAAGTGTCAGTTTTTAGATTGTACACTTTCTGTGAGGTGCATCGGGTGTTTGGAGAACAGTTCATGGACGTGAAGGGCCAGTTTTATGGTTGGTTACGCCATTTGTCATCATGCGTTAGAACAGTCTTGTGGAGATATCAAGGGGAAAGTGTTGTCATACTCATATTTGTTCTCTTTCATTTTTAAGGGAAATAAACATGTCCTGAAAGGCACTATTAAAATAAATGTTTGAATAAATTTCAGTTTCTAGGTTACTCTTAACTCCAATATGGAAATAAACATACAAATTGGCTTTCAGTGGTTGAGTCTGTCACTTGAAAATTGAGAAATCCATGTCATTGTTGGCCTCATCAGTTATACTTCATGGAACACTATGTGTTTGTGTGTCTTGGGTTCCAGAAGAAGCAAACTCCTACAATTTTGTCAGAAATGTGGCACAGTGTTTCTCCATTGGTACTATCCAGCACAGCAGCGAGACCCCTCCTGTGTCTAGAGACCTTGGGCACACACACAAACCACCCAGCCTTAACCACAGCTTGGTTGACCAGAGGCACACTAAAGCTCCTGCAAGGGATTTTTCACAAGAAGTACATGGGGTATGTGTGAGAACAGTGAGAAGCCAGCAGCGCCTGGAGTTGGAGATGACACGACTGATTTTCCCTTAAAAGGCATGATGCCCCTCCCTCACCTAGAAGTTTTTCTCTGAATCCTTCCAGCCCTTCTAACTTGTCCTCCTAACACCCTTAAGATTTTACCAGTACCTCCATCCCTTATGTCAGCACCTTTCAAGATCTTCTTTTGAGGCTTCCCCATACCCATAAGCTTTCTGGTCTATTGTGGCAAACTTCAGAGTTTTCAAGTATGTTCTTCCATTGGGGGGGAAAAAAAGCATTGCGGTAAGTTTTAAGTAGAGTTCAGCAAACCATAATTGCTAAGAGACTGTTGGAAGCTCTTTAGTATTTAATAATACTTGTTATGAGATGAAACAAGGCTAATGAGGTTCTGGTTTTATTGAGAAACATCTGTAGTCTTTTTCTTAAACTGGCTTAGCGGTAAGAGCTTTATATATGTTTCACCGAGGGATTCATTGTAGGCCTGTAAATTATCTAAATGTTCTTTCTTAGCCCCCGTGGCAGCAGGACAAATGGACGTAGCTCTGTTATGAGGCTGTTAGGAGGAGGGGCTGCTGTCTGTGGCAGCATTCCTGAGTCCTGCTCTTTAATTGAGCTGGTTTAGTTATGGTCATGTTTCTTTTACCAGCAAGTGGATTATTCAGCACGTTTTACGAATGCAACACCCAAGGACTTGAGCCCTATCCCTTTCTAGCCCAGACCTCAAACTGCCCCTACCAGCCTTGGTAGTAAGTTGTACCTTTATTTGAAGATATTTTGGATAGCAATAGAGAACCGAAGGCTAGCTGCTAAAGATTGGTTTGTTTGCATTGAAAATGTTTACACTGGCTCCCTTGTTGGTTACACCATAAACAATTTGTTTGCATTGAAAATGTCTACAGCAAACTAGACAGTTTCGGTATCAGGCCCTATATTTAAGACCAAAAACAATGAGAAGTATTTCTAAATCTTAAAGATATAATACCTCTGGCTGAAAACTTGTTAACCATCATCTGTATATTTTTTTTCTTTCTGTCTTTACATAATTCTGTAATTAAGTGTGCATTAGATATTTGCTACTTCTTGGTTAATGAAGCCTAAAATATAACTGTAAATAAAATATGCCATATATTTTTCTGTTTCTTGCTTGGTTTGCTTTGATTATAATTATGTCTGCTTTTTACTTAAGGAATTTTTGCACAGATAATACTCTTGTTACTTACTTGTAACTAGGATGCGTTATGAGGTTTTTTTGGAAATTATTAGAATTTGTAATAACTTTTAGACATAGATTTCATTTGAAAAAGCCACTTGAAAATTGCAGCAAATGTGATAGCTCTAGTGATATACACATTTTTTTTCTGGGAATATACAACCTTACTATTTAATTGTTATAAAGATTTTGGAAGTCTTTCAAAATACATTTAACATTTTGAGAACACATCTCCTAATTTATTTCTGTAAGGCTGAATGAAGAACTTTGTCTTATTTACAAAATGTGAGACTTGGTAATTTATAAATCAGTGTTATTCAGATTTATCAGCAATTAAAATAGCAATTTAGTATTCTTGGTCTCTGGTTGTGCTTAATTTGAATGAGATTAATGAATATCTCTAGGTAATTCCCTTAAAATTTAAAAATGTCTGTATTCTTTGTTTGTATGTGTGTCAGTTTAAAGTATATGCAAGTTCTAAGCAATAATCTGCATGTTCTACAAGGTTGGGATTCCTTTGTCCTGACATTTTAATATTAATTTTAAGAATATGTATAAAATCAGTCCTAAATATATAAATCATCCCTCCTCCCAATGAAAATCTTGAGATTTTCCTGTGTTAGAACACTAATGTGGTACAAAGCTTTGTATTTTGTGAAAAAAAAAATTAATAAAATCACAATTATTTAGTGCAAAAGTTTGAGTCTGCAAAGTGTACACTATAACCACAATTAATGAATAGATGATAAAAATTACTTTCCTCAAGTCGTCTCTCCTAGCTCTTGAATCCAAAAGCTAATATTTATTCTTCAAGATGTTTATAGAGTTTGTTTACCCTCTTTCTTCCCTTTTGTCCCTGGGGTCCCTGCCATATAACAAACCAGGAGGCATAGCAAACACTGTAGTCATGCTTGTTGATGGGAGGGATGGTGCTAATAAATATACTCTTTTAGATTAAGTAAAACCTCGGCAGTTATGTTTTTAATCTGCTTCCCTGTGTCCTTTAGACCTCTCATATGGTCTTGAATGTTTTTTGCCTAATGTCTTGGCTGGAATTCTTCCCTTCTTAAATTGTCCATGGTCTTCATCCTGCATCTTGGTCCGAGAATATCCAGTAGATCCGAAGCAGAGAGCTAATTGCCTAGAATACTAAAGTGATTTGGCCTTTAGAGGCGTATCATGAGTCATGCTTCAGAACATGCCTAAAATGTTGTGTCAAGACTGGCAAAGGAACAGCTGAATTTCAGAATTAAAATAGCAGCCACAGCTGTTCGTGGAGAGAAGCCACAGGTAAAATTACAAGGATTCAGAACCCCTCTAAGCAAGTGTAAATGGGTGCTCTCTCTCACACCTCAGGCTGTCTCAAAGATGAGCCACCCTTTATTTCCTAGTCTTTACCAAAGTTAAGTGATTTCATTTTCTCCCTGTCATTGGTACTTAAACATGCACAAAATAAGTAAGTTGGCAGATTTGCAATTTTCCCCATTCTAGTAACTGATCATCTGTTCCTAGATGCTTCTCACAAGTTGGACTCTTCAAATAAGGCCTATGCACATCACATCTGCTTGAGTAGCTCATTGTTGCTTATGGCACAGTGCTCCTAGGCTTGGAGCTTGACTCTGCATTGGCTAAAAAGCCTCTTCCTCTTTTCATCTACCTCCAGCTAAATTCCGCCACATCTAGTCTTGTAATCTCAACAAATCATTGATTACACCATTTGAGAAATTACCTGAGCAGAACTTTCCAAGAAGGGGACTTATAGGAAAAAATGAAGGGCAATATGGATGATGGGCTGCATTTCTATGGATAAAGTTCAAGGATAGATAGAAATTTGGGATGACACAGAAAAGAAAAGATAAAACAAAGTAAGAAAAGAATAAAAATCACAGAGAAAAAACAAAGAAAATGCTACGTATGTAAACATTGCATTTTGGGTGACATGAACTTACCAAAAATAATGTAATGAAATTCCTGTACACATTATAAGAATTTATTAAAATGCAATGTAAACATTCATTATATATGCCTTTTTTTCTTCACTTTTTGTTTAAATTCCAGTTAGTTAACATGCAGTGCAATACTGGTTTCTGGTTAGAATTTCGTGATTCATCACTTATATACAACACCCAGGGCTCATCATAAGTGATGAGCTTAATCCCCATCACATTTATCCCATCCCACCCCACCTCCCGTCCAGTAACCATTTGTTTTGTTTCTTAAATGCCACATTTGAGTGAAATCGTATGGTACTTGTCTTTATATATGTATGTGTATGTATACAGGTAATGGTATGTGACTGTATCTGTCATTTGTCTCTCTTGGCAGTGTTTCACCCAGTGCTGACAGATGCCTCCATACAGGCAGGAATGAGGGGGCACCCCCATGGAGCAGTGATTCTAGTGGGCAGCTTGAGTCTGTGGAAGACCCCAAGTCTTGGTCTGTTATAGTTAAAACAAACAAACAAACAACAACAACAACAAAAAAACCAACCAGCTATGCCCAACAGATAAGTTTTGTGGAATAATCTGTGTTGTCAGGCTCATCATGAGAGGTTTTAGCAGATGAAATTAGCAGTTTTAAAAGTATGCTGTGGGGATGCCTGCCTGGCTCAGTCGTTAAGCATCTGCCTTCGGGCTCACGTCATGAGCCCAGGGGTCTGGGATGGAGTCCAGAATCCGCATCAGGCTCCTTGCTCAGCAGGGGGCCTGCTTCTTCCTCTATCTGCTGTTTCCCCTGCTTGTGCTCTCTCTCTGTCAAATAAAAATTTTTAAAAATCCTTAAAAAATAAAGTATTCTGTGCTGTGGACAAAAAGGATGAATGAATGGAAGTGGCACAAGGGGGTAGGATTTTGTTTGAATTGTAAATTAGAAAAGAGCAATTTGCAGAGAGTGAAGTGGCCAAGAGTCCAAGGTACCTGTGAAGAAGTATCTTAATCTCTGTGAGTCTTAGTTTTGTTATCTCCAACATTCCTTACAACACTTCCAACCTATGAGTAAGAGCTTTAACTTGAAACACAACAATTAGAATGGAGCAAGTGTAGCTTTAAGGCTTAGTAATATGATTGGACAGGCATCTGAGGGAGATTCTCAGTGTCAGATGAATGGGAGTATGGAAATAGGCTAGGGATGGAGAAATTGGCCAAGCAACTGTGAAGTGGTTAAAAAGTGATGCGTGGCCTTGGACAAGGAGGAAAAACAAAAGGGCTAGATCTGCTAAATACTGCAAAGGGAGAACCAGAAAGATTTAGAAAACCAAATGTAACTCATGAATAAAACTGTGGAACTGAGAGGTGACAGATGCCACTAGGTGTGATGTCAGAACATGGGGAGCCGAGGACTCAGTGGGAGATTGGAGAATGGTGGTAGCTCTTAAGGGGATGCTGTGGACAAGAGGAAAGAGGGAAGTCAGGGTTTCAGGCATTCTATAAATGAGGAAAGGTTAAGGTGCACTAGTTAGGAAAGCAGAGTGGAGCCTGTGGTAGATTTTAACATAATGGCCATGTGAAGAATTCATTCTTGGGGAAAGGAAAACTCTCTCTCAAAGTGCCTCATGGTTGTAGCTTCCATTGGCTTTTCTCATTTCTGAACCATGGTCTTGCCTTGACCTCTTACATCTGTGTATTCTAGGTTCCTGTCACTGACCCATGGTTTCCCCACAGCCCTTTCAGTTCTGCTCTCTGTCCTCATAACTCAGTGCTACCCATGATGTCAGCCCAGCCTTCTCTAGTCAGAGATCTTGGGTAAGTTCTAGAGAGGATGCCCAGAGAAGGGCATATGGGGAGTCTGGCTGCAGGTCTAGTAGTTGGAGACTGCTGCAGATGGAGAAAACTGCAGCCTTGCGTCGGGGGCGGGTGGAGATGGTTTGACTGCCGAGGTGAGGTGGTCATTGGATAGTGGGGGTTGAGGGGGGCAAAGTTCAAAGCAGGGAGTAGAAGCCTGTGTAACCTGGAGCAGGTGCAGCCAGGCTGCCATGAATGTGTTAGGTCTCCAGTTTCTGTGTCTGAATTGCTAGAATGGTGACATGGAGAAGCACTCTAAAACGTTCCTTCTTCAACTGCCATACAGTCTTCTAATTGGTCTTTCCCACTTCATAGTCTCTCCCTGCCCATCTGTCACACACGTTACTGCCTGACTCATTTTCAAACACATCCTAAATGTGTCACAGCCCCGCTCAGAAATTATGAATATTCTGAATAGAATACTCTACTCCCAAGTCTAAACTCCATCAACCAGATTTAAAGTTCTCAGTGATTTTACCCCATCCTATCCATCCAACATTCAGCAGGTGGATGCTGCATCCAAGCTGCATGCCCTTATACTTGCTATGTCTCAAGCCTGGAGGCCCTTGCCTTTCACAGATCTGTCACCTACTTAATCCTCAAGACACATATTAAGAGAATTGGTTCTTCTCCACATAAACAAAACAAAACAAAAAACACATTCAGGTAGAGTTGAGAAGAATATTAAATCATGTTAATTTATATATTTTTTTCCCCTAAAGATTTTATTTATTTATTTATTTATTTATTTATTTATTTATTTATGTGAGAGAGCAGGGGGAGGGGCAGAGGAAGAGGGAAAAGCAGATTCCATGCTGAGTGTGGAGCCTGATGGAGGGCTTGAATCTCATGACCCTGAGACCATGACCTGAGCCAAAATCAAGAGTCACATGCTTAACCAACTGAGCCACCTGGGCGCCCCAAATCATGTTAATATTTATTAAGCCCTGGCTAGATTGCCAAGTGAGTCCCTGGAACAACCAGGATAAATAAATTCATTCTTGACTGAGCCTAGATCCCAGAACTTTGTGTCCTGGAGAAGCTTCTGTGGCCATAGCCCAGCTGTTAGGTTTTCACTCAAAAAAATTAGTATAGCCACCTCCACTGGCTGGGGCAAGTAGTGGGAGCTCAGCCCTCCTCAGGCTTCTGCACAGACTTTGTTATTTTGAGTAACATGGTGGAAAGACTTCATCTGGGAATCTGAAAACCTTGATTCCAGTTCCAGCTTACCTCCTACTAGTGATTAGTTTAGGAAAGTGTTTTCACCTTCTTGGCATTTGTTTTTTTTTGCCTGTAAGGTGAGGAGTGCAACTGAGTGAAGTTGAAGGCCCCTTTTCTTTCAAGTTATTCTATGATAAGAGTAATTAGAATCAAGTTTGGGGTATAGCCCGGGTTATGGCAGGCCAGGAGGAACAATCCTGTCAGGCAGCAATTCTAGAATATTGGTTTCAGTTGCATACAATTTTAGAGGTGGCTTAAATTCTAACTTTGATTGTGACTATGTGTGCTTGAGTAAGGCCCCTTGCCCTGAGAGGAGATGGTATCACTTGCAATCGATGAGCCTAGCCAAAAGGGTCTGAGTGTAATATTTGCTGAGTGCTTCAAGATTCTTCAGGGAAAGAGATAAAGTTTTAATGATGTACTCTCCCACTATACTTGAAGCCAAGTTCATTTTTTAAATACTCTTCCTAGTGTTAACCTTTGAAAGATATAAACATCTTGATCATGGTATCCAAAAATGGAACCCATTTTCTTTATTTCCCACAAGAAAATATAATCAGAAAGGAAAGAGGATGACTAATGGAAATGTAAACAGTAAGTTATTTATTCCTTTTTCACCAAAACAAAACCTCTGAATCCTCCAATTATCTTGAGAAGCCATTCTACCACTAATGGGTCAATTACCTTGGTTGACTCAATACTGGGTAATCAGACTTGCCATAAGAGTTCTGTGTTCTTAGTGACTTTAAACATGGCCTGCTAGGGTTATCTGGTGGGCTCTGTGCAAAGTCAAGGCCAGGATGAACTGGGATGGGGAAACTATTCTGACAACATTTGTTGTCTGTGACTTGGTTGGGTGGTACACTTAGTTGTTTCCTGTAACTTCACTGGTCTTTGGCTGACTGATAAAGGAATTATCTAGAGTAAAGATCCACTCCAGTTTTTAAAGTCAGTAGATGGATTCTCTAAGACACCATGTCATGAAAAAAGTAATGAAATAAGTAAATCTGCATTGCTCTGGGGGAAAATGTGAATGATTCCTTAGCATTCTAATTAGTAAAAATAAATGCTAATTGGGATTTATGTTCTAAAGAATGGAGTAAGAAAATGGATGTGCCAGTATATTATTTTTGTTCTTTTCAAGTGACTAAACTAAAAACTTCTATAACTTTGGGCCATTCTTTTTAGAAAGGCATCTAAGCATGAAGCCATAAAAAAATCTACTCCCCACTGTCCATCCCTTTCAGGACACTAGCTTCAACTGTTAAATATCCTTACTCCAGATCTAACCAAATGCCTACAATTTGTATGTTTAACGCAGGCTCCAGAAACCTGCTGGAAAATCATTCAACTCTATGTAACTGGAGCCACCACAAATTCATGGAATCAGTCATTCACTTTATTTTATTTTTTTAAAAGATTTTTATTTATTTATTTGACAGAGGGAGAGAGATCACAAGTAGGCAGAGCAGCAGGCAGAGAGGGAGGGGGAAGCAGGCTCCCTGCTGAGCAGAGAGCCCGATGTGGGGCTCAATCCCTGGACCCTGTGATCATGACCTGGGCTGAAGGCAGAAGCTTAACCCACTGAGCCACCCAGGCGCCCCCAGTCATTCACTTTAAAAACATTGATGCTTTAGGTACCAGGTACCATGCAAGCAGATGGTATAAATGGTGAACAAAACTGTCAAGTCTTTCCCCACAGGAAGCTGGAAGGGAGAGGTAAGAAGCAGGGAAGCATATATATGTCAAGTGACTCTGTGGGTGTGTCTTTCCTATTTGATCCCAGATCTAGCATAGTGTTTCACATCTAGTAAATCACATAATCAGAAAACATCGAGTCAGCACTTACTATGTGCCAGGCTCTATTTTAGGCTCTGGAGGACATCAGTGAACAAGGTAGACAAGGAAGGTTCTGCTCTCTAGAACTCACATTCTAGCCTCTGGAGAACAACAGTAAATAAGCAAGCAAGCAAGCAAGAAAGAAAAAGAAGAAAAAAATAAAGAAAGAAAAGGAAGGAAGGAAGAAAGGAAGGAAGAAAAGGAAAGAAAAAGAAAGGGAGGGAGGGAGGAAGAGAGAGAGAGGAAGGAAGGAAGAAAGGAAAAAAATATACAAGGTAATTTCAGGTAATAATGAGTGCTAGGAAAGAAATAAAAGACAGTGGGGATTGGAAGGCATTTTAGAAAGGCCAGTTTGTGGAGAGGACCCTTGCACTAAGACCAGGAGGAACCTGCAAGCGTTGCAATGAGCCTGCTAGGCAGAGACAATAGCAGGTGCAAAGTCCCCGAGGTGGAGGTCCTTTGGTGTGTTTCACATAAAGGAAGCCACTGTGACTGGAGTATGGTTAGTGAGAGGAGGAGAGAGAGACGATGTGGTCAGAGAGGTAAGTAGGCAGAGTTCACACTGGGTTGGTAGGCTGTTGTAAGGTCTTGGCTTCTCATCATGCTCAGAATAAGCATTTCAGATTTTAAGCAGTCCAGGGGAAAAATGATGTGGGCTTATGTGCAGGCTCTCAAATATTTTTTAGCACAATACCCAAGAAGGCACATATTTTATGTGGTGACTCAATACATAAACACATATGCATAACCAAAAACTTCATGAGACAATCCCCTTAACCGTGAGTGATGCACTCAGAGATTGCTATTCGATTTCATCATAAAACAAGAAATCCTGGCTGTCACCCACTAAACTGATTTCATAACTTATCAATGGGTTGCAACTCACAGTTTTTGTTAAATGCTGGTTCAGACTAAAGTGCTGACAGTAGAGATGGAGAGAAATGAACAGATTCAGGGTATATTTTAGAAGTAGAGTTGACAGTGGTTATTGATGGACTCAAGAGGAGGTAAGGAAAAAAGCCTGATAAACGATGATTTTCTATGATTTTGGCTTGAGAAAAGGAGAGGATGGTCTTACATCCTGAGGTGGGGAATACCAAGGAAGGAATATTTTTAAGAGAGGGGTGCAGGGGAAATCAAGAAATCTTTAAATACTTTGAATAATTCCAATTACACATGTTCATGAGCATACAGAATATTTGTAATATTAATTGCTTACAGTACAAGCCAACAAAAAATCTTTTTTGTAGACTCTTAAAAATACTTTAAAAATGTTAATTTTCATCATAGAATCAAAACCTGCTTACTAAAATAAAAGAGAAAGAAATGGGATCCATGATCTAGCCACATAAAAATGACCATGATTAATTTTTTTAAATGTTTCCTTAGTGTAACTTTTTCTATGCATTTTTTTTTTTGTCATCGCCTAAGCTTTTATACAGATAATCATTTGGGATTGGAATTAAGTTAAGCAGTTTAGAGCTAATCAGTGGATTTGGAGACAATGAGGTTCATGGGAATTGATGTTCAATGATTAGCCTTATTTCTATAATAATAAGGTGATTTTAATGGGAAACCCAGTGATTTAGTCCACTGTTTCTCAAACTTTAAATACCTACACACATGATTACATCATATTTTTAAATCAGTCTTATATATGTGCCCAGATTGGGATGTTTATACTCTATATACCCTCCAACGTCCATCTCCATACCTACTGCTAATCCTGTATACAGGATTAAAATTTTTTTTCTAAATATAAAATAATAACTAAACATGCTTATCCAAATTACATGTATCATTTTTTGGGCTCCTTCACTCTTCATTCTGATGCATCCCTTTAAAAGCTACAAACTTTGAAACCTACTTCCTGACCCCATTCCTTGATGACCAGTGATTTCATCAGGCCTAGCTGGCCTTTACATACAACGAAGCTTACACCACAGTTCTAATAACTATTAGATGCTGTGTTTATAGTAATCTTAAATCCACAAAAATACTTTCTCTTATATATCAACACTTATTAGTTCCTCTGTTGAAGCATTGTCTTAGTCTTTATGTAAAAATATGAGGAAGAATATGGTCCTTACCCTCAAGGAGTTTATAATCCAATCTCATCATCAAACAACTTTTAAAAAATAAACTTTGAACAGCTTAAATTTACTGGAATATTGTGAAGATAGTACTGTGTCCATGTACCCCAAACCCAATTTCCCCTTTTATTATCATTTATGTTAGTATGGTACATAGTTTTACAGTCAGTTTGAATCATACCATTTATAGAATTTTGAATTTTCCTCTTTTCACTTTATAGTATATCATCAGTATTGTTTCCACTCAAAATGAATGCTAGTGGTGGCCAGGTACTCTAGATTCTACCTGTGCCAGCCACCTCATTTATCAGATGAGGTTAAGACCAGCTTATGAAGTAAAACCACAGCTGCAGGCACCCATCCCCAGGTCCATGAGTGTAACATGGCTGCTTCTCACCTATCAGGGAGATGTAAGGATGTAGGGAATAGTCCTTTATGAATTCACTTAACCAACCAATAGTCCCTGAATGCCCAGGGACTGGGCTGGTACAGAAACAGAAATATTACTCATTACTCTCTATTCTCCAGGAATTTACGTTATAAATGATTTTTGAGTTGAATTCACAGAATCCAAGCACATTGAATTTCTGCTTTCCTTCAGTGAGTGGGAAGAGCAAAATGTACTGAGGAATGGGGAACTGAACATAATTTCAGAGGGTTTTTGTGGTAGGCTGATAGTGGCCCTCCAAAGGTGTCTATGCCCTAATCCCTGTAATCTGTGAATGTTACTTTACATAGCAAAATGCAGATGTGACTAAGGATCTTGATTATACAGGATTATGCAGATGGATCCAATGTAATCATAAGAGTTCTTAAGTTACAGATGGTCCCTGACTCACAGTGGTTCAACTTACAATTTTTCAACCTTACAATGGTGTGAAAGCAATATGCATTCAGTAGAAACTGTACTTTGAATTCTGAATTTTGATCTTTTCCCAGGCTAGTGATGTGCAGTATGATACTCTCTTGTCATGCTGGGCAATGGTAGTCCCAGCTCCCAGTCAGCCACGTGATCATGAGGGTAAACAACCGATACACTTAAAACCATTTTGTGCCCATTCGGCCATTCTATTTCTCACTTTCAGTACAGTATTCAATACATGAGATATTCACCACTTTATTACAAAATAGGCTTTGTGTGAGATTATTTTACTCAGCTGTAGACTAATGATGGTGTTCTGAGCACTTTCAGGGTAGGCCAGGCTGAGATACAATATGCAATAGGTTAGGGAGTATTAAGTGCGTTTTTTACTTATATTATTTTCAATTTATGATGGGCTCATCAGGACATAACCTCATCATAAATTGAGGAAGAGGCAGGGGATGTGACCAGAGGCACAGATGGTAGGAATGGGATTACCAGTCGGAGGCTGTGAGATGAACATGGGCAGCCTCTAGAAGCTGGAAGAAGCAAGGAATAGTCTCTCCTAGAACCTCCAGAAGGAATGCAGCCTTACCAGTGTTTTGATTTTAGCTCCTTAAGACCCATTCTGGATTTCCCACCTCCAGAACTGTAACAGAATAAATTCGTCTTGGTTTCAGCCACCAGATTTGTGGTAATTTGTTATAGCAGCAATAGAAACTAATGCAGTTGATAAGCTGACTACTTTATATGACAAGAAAAATTATTAGTAAGAAAGATATTGTAGAATTATAGAATGTTAGCCTCTAAGGTTCAACTCTGCTCTATCTAATCCAATAGCTTCACTTTTTTAGAGGAAAATAATGATGAAAAGGAAAGTATCTGACAAACTTTTCCTTATCCAAACTAACTATATTGCTTTGGCTTTGAAACCATATACGTAGCAGCATGATTCATAATAGCCCAAACTGGAAACAACCCAAATGTCATCAATACTAGAATGGAAACCCATTCCCCATCTATTCCCACAATGGAATACTACATAACAATGAAAATGTATGAACTACAATTACAAGGAATAATATGGGTGAATCCTGTGAACTCATGTTATTGTTGAGTGAAAGAAGACAGATATTTAGAGTTAATGCCATATAATTCCATTTACATAAATTTCAAAACAAGTCAAAACTAATCTATGATGTTAACAGTTACCTTGGAGAGGAATAGGGCCTGGGTAAAAGGGAGGGGGCAGGATGGAAGCTTCTGGGATTCTGGCAATGTTCTGTCTCTTGATCTCAGAGCTAGTATCATGGGTAAGTTCATTTGGTAAAATTGATGTGATTTGTACAAACTTAGGGATTCTATACATCAAAAAAATTTATTTAAGATAAAACCATATGAATGTGTGCTCCTAATGATTGTTTTAACAGTAGCTTAATATAAAGAATATGAGCTTTTAGAAGGAAAATAATGAGGAAAATCCCTTGCTGGACCCTTTTTGGATTCATTGCCCCCAAAGGGAAGAAACAACCCTCTCTGGCTTTAGAATATTGGATTTAAAAGGTTGTTCTAAAACATTTTAAACACCTTATGCTATACTTTTTAACCTCTCCTTTCCTCTCCCCTCAGAACACATTATTTTCAAGCTGGTGTTTAAAAATATTATTTAATTGTAGGGAAGGAAAGTCTTTAATAAGTTAATGATAAATAACTTGATAAATATCAAATAACTTGATAAATAAATAACCAATTGCCTAATTATGACTCTGTTGAAGAATGAGGATTTCTGGTGTGTTTGGAATTGTATCTATTCGGGGGCCCCCTTTACAGAGCAGACTGTTGGTGGAAAGTTAAGGCTGGAGTTTGACTAATGAGACCATTCACATGAAATACTGAGGTAAGGTATCTGTACAAGTCTGGTGGGTTCATTTACAGAATGCTGAGCAATGTAAATTTAAATACTAAACAATCTATTAATTAAATGTTTTAAATAACATTTAAATAATAAATATCCTACAGATTCAGTGAAAAAAATAATTTTCTATAACAAATATTATTTCTATGGTGCATGGTCCTCACATAATTTTTATTTCCTGGAAATAAACAAAAACATTGTAGTTAATAGTTGAATATCTTGGGAACTTCTTGCTCTTCAGCAAACATTGAGGAGAAGTGCAATTAAATTTAAATAAATCTTTACCCCAGCAGGCTAGTGCTCTCTGTTTATTGTGTTCTTGAGGTCATTGGAATGTGAGCACTTCCAACATTCTCTTATCTTTGGTCAGGAGGGTGATAGCCAGCATAGCACTTAGAATTCTCAAAGTACTTATATCAACAGGACTACTCCGGCACAAGGTTCATTAACAAATGTCATTGTGACCTCTAGCATTTCTTAAATTTTACCAAAGCCTGAAAACAATCTTGAAGGGTGCTTATAATTTTACTTCACAATGTTAAGGGAGCCAAAATTACAAAGTGAATATTGACTTAATACAGTTTATTTTTGGCAACTTATTTCCTACCAAAACAAAATGAATGAAAGTTGGTGCCCAAAGCCAGGGGAGAATATTAACGACAATAGCACCTTAAAAACATAAACCAAAGGGAAATAATATGAAAAAACTGCAATGCTGATCCGAATAGCTGAGAAAGAGAGAATACTGATGCCCTTATTTTTTTAGGTCCAAGTTGGCAGCATATGTCAAATTAAGTAATAGAAAAAGATGATTTCATCCATAATAGCATTTTTGTTAAAAAAAATTAGTTGGGAGAAATTTTGTGACAATAATATGAGATATTAGAGAACAAATGGAATAAAAAGAGCGTGTCATGGACTACAAAACACTTATGAATTTGAATTAAAAATATTTTCCTTATTATCTCCTCGTGTTTAAAGATATCGAATACTCATTTACTGATAATCTAGCATAAGAGCTTTCAAAATAAGATGGCCTGCCTTCCTTCTTTCTGTTCTTTGCCTCCTTCAAGTATGAGTGAGATTTAGTACTAGACTCAGTGCTCCTCATTGTGTTTACAAAGAATCAAGAGCTTTATTCAAATGCAGATTCTCATTCAGTAGGTCGGTGGTTTGTGCAGGGTTGATCTTGGGGTTGACTGGAATTCCTGTTTCTAATAAGCGTCTAGGTGATGCCAATGCTGTTGTACCTTGAACCCCACTTTGAGGAGCAAGGACTGGAAAAACAGACCATCCTCAAAAAGTCCATAGTGTAACCCCAGAAACAAAAAATACATTATATGTCAATTAATTGAATTTAAATTAAAAAAAAAAACCTCCATTCTATAGTTAACAGCCACTTCCATTCTCCACTGTAGTTCAAAAAGTCTCAACTTATTTTTCGATTATGTGTACAACCCAGATGTCAACAGAAAGCTTCTCTTCCCTCTCATGATCCAGATAAAATTAGACCAAAATACATCACTAATTCTGTAGCCTCTGAAAACCCAAAGACTATTCCACGATTTATGGAATGAACTCAGAGGCAAAACTTGGCCCTTCTCCAGTTTCCACAATCTATCTGAACAAAAATGTTGTCTGTAGACTTTACCTAGATGGGAGAAAACGGAATAGGAGTTGACATAACATAAGCACAAAGACTCTGAAGTGGGCTCCTGCTTCTGCAGGATGAGTCCATCATCTGAGTCTTCTAACCATATGAAGTGCTGTGTCCAACCTGTACTACACACTATAAGTGTTCCCCATGAGCTCTGCTTCCTAAGTAAGGCAGGGAGCTGGTATTTGAGCTACATATGATCACACACCTATGTAGAACTCTTCTTTAAAATAAGCAAACCAAACTTCCTTCTGTCTGGATAGATCCAGGAGAATCTGGGGGTGACTATACATGTTTAATATGTAATAAATTAAATAATATTTTAAAAAGCAATGAAATGATAAAAAGCAGTGCTTAATTAGTTGGTAAATGCTGGCCATATATCAATGTACATCAGGTGTTCATGTGACTTCCTATCATTCTTAAAGTCACACGATCACATAAGTAATGGTACATATGTATTTAGTATTTTACTTAGATATAGGATAAAATACTGCCAATGCTGTCCAACCAAAGACCACCAGAAACATGTGAGTGGACAAACTGGGTTTAGTACTCATGGCAAAAAGGAAAAATGCATACCATGGGGAACTGTAGGGTGTCTCCACATTATAGGATTTGGGTTTGTGTTAAGTGATTTGGGGAGAGTTGTAGGAAGTGGAGTTGTACCTAGGATTGGATGTTGTCAAGAGACAGGTAATTTTATGATTGGGTATCTTAATAAATCTAACCTAAAAGGAGAGAAGACTAGGTGGAAGTTAGGCTATCACTGGCAAAGATGCCCCAGTCACTCATGCCAGGCAGGTTAGAAGGATGTTTAGTTAATTTCTGTGGCTTGCACAATGTTTATGTTATGACTGTGTGCAGACATTCACGATGGAGTGGACTTTCTTTTTATTGTTCTGACCCATCATGGTCACAGAGCAGCCTTGTCTGATGCTGGTTCTTTGGAATTGTTGATATTCAACAGGAGAGCCCCAAGGCCTAGCTGATAGTACCAGGCAAATTCCTGGAGGCTGAGAGGTGCTTTTCTCTCCCTCAATACATTTTAGAAGAAAAATATCATCACCTTTTTTTTTTCCTCTCAGAGTACTATAACATGGAGATGATCAAGTGACAAATTGGATGGAATTATCTAGATGAAGCACAAAAATCATCAAAAATGGAATATTTATGTGTTAGGCAGAAAGAGCAAAACTTGTGTGACTGGTGCAACCTTCACAAATTTACAAATGTGATCACGTTTTGTTTAATAAATTGAGTCCATGCTAGGAAGCAGTTTCCATACTTTTCTTCCTCAGTAATTTCTAATAATGTCAGATACAGATTCAGCCCAAGAGTGGGGAGCTTTGTGGGTCTGTCCTCTTTCAGGCATCAAGTGGAGAGAGCATTTGAATCGGATGAATCTACTGCCTTTGAGTCCACAGGGTACCACCATTGAAGACTGGTCCTGCAGTTTGATGGATGCTGTTAGGATGCCCTCACTGGTCTGACAGAGGTATCATAGTATTATAGACGGGATATTAGGGTATAGCTACTTTTTCTGCTTGTTTTTCAGCTTATCTGTGTCTCTCTGCAGGGCTACAGTTCCCAGAGGTCGGTGGGGCAGCCAGAGTTGCCAGCAAGCCAGAGAGATGCCTGTCTGTGAAGTAATAGCTCAGACCTATGGCCCAAGAAGAACGTTCAGTGCCCAGGGTAGTGTCGCAAGACACCAGTCCTTTCTTCTTTTCTTTTTCTCTTTTTTTCTAAGGGAAGAAATGTGGGCTTTTGCATCTAGTAGCTTTACTTTAATTTCCACTATAGTAACATATGAGCTGTGTATTCTTAGACAACTTACTTAGTCTATCTGAGCCTTTTCCGTCTGCTAAAACTAGGAGTAATAATGGCCTTGTGCTTTCTGCTTCCTTTGTACATGGCATCTTCCTCCACCTAGCAAGCCTCCCCTGTTCCTCTCCTTACCACTTAGTGGGAATTCTACCCATCCTTGAAGACCAAGTTCTAGTCACTCTTCCCTCAGTGGCTCCAACCTACTGTGATCTCTACTCCTTTTGAACTATGTATAGTAAATAGATACTCAAAGTACTGCTCAATTAGCACTCATCAGTCACTTCCTTTTAGAACATTATTCTCAAGGATAAAAGAGCCAAGAAGTACGCTTAGAATAAACTGTTTTATTTTTTTCACCAGTTTTCTGGTTCAGGCCTCCTGCTTCAGCATTCTTGATCTTCCAGCAGCAAAACAGATTTCCCTGGTACTTCTTAGATATTCCACTGTGGGTTCTCTCTTTATCTCGTTATAGTTTGGAAGTGGGGAAAAAACAAGAGGAAAATGCTATTGGACATTGCTTCTCCACCAGGGGTGTGAGCTTTCTAACTTTCCTGGCATTTCCCTCACCTCCCACTAGACCAGGAGAGATACAAGTTTTCCCCTGGATGACTGAGATCAGCTGCATCATTGCTGCCAAATGACAAAACTGTTAGACAAATTTCTCACAAGTGGTTGGAACCATCTGGCTAACATAGGACCCCAGCTAAACTTCAATCTTTTTACCCCTGCTGGTCTCCAGCAAAAACTTTCTCCAAAACATTCCTGACACTGCAACCAGTGCTATTTTCTAGGTCCCAACTCTTTGACCAGGCTCTGCAGTGATTTAAATGGTCATTCAGGAGCTCTACCTCCATTTCAAAGCCAATCGCCAGGCTATAAACAGCTTGTTCACTCTGGCTCTGCATCTGGCCCTACTCCACTTCTGTCTGGGATTGTGTTAAACCATTAGCTTGCACAGTATTTAGTTATTATTAAAAATTTTTTTCTACCTTTTGACCCCCTTCATCCTTTTCTCTTACCTCCTTTTCCCCACCTCTGGCAATCACCAATCTGTACCCTATATCTCTGTGCTTGTTTTAGTTATTTTTTTTCAGATTCCACATATAAAAAGGATCATATAGTATTTTTCTTTCTCTGCCTGACTTAATTCACTTAGCATGATAAATTCCATCCATATTGTCCATCCATATTGTCACAAACAGCAAGATTTCATTCTTTTTTAGGGCTGAATAATATTTCATTGTGTGTGAATATATACCACAATTTCTCCATCTGTTTGTTCATCAGTGGACCATTAGGTTGTTTCCATATCTAGGCTATTGTAAATAATGCTGATTACATGGGGGTGCATACATCTTTTCAATTTGGTGCTTTTCTTCAGATAAATACCCAGAAGTGGAATTACTGGATTATATGATAGACAGTTTTTTTTTTTTTTTGATTGTAACTTCTTTTTTTTTTAAATTTAATTTTATTTTTTATAAACATATATTTTTATCCCCAGGGGTACAGGTCTGTGAATCGCCAGGTTTACACACTTCACAGCACTCACCATAGCACATACCCTCCCCAATGTCCATAACCCCACCCCCCCTCACCCTTCCCCCCCCCATCAACCCTCAGTTTGTTTTGTGAGATTAAGAGTCACTTATGGTTTGTCTCCCTCCCAATCCCATCTTGTTTCATTTACTCTTCTCCTACCCCCTTAACCCCCCATGTTGCATCTCCTCTCCCTCATATCAGGGAGATCATATGATAGTTGTCTTTCTCTGATAACTTATTTCGCTAAGCATGATACCCTCTAGTTCCATCCACGTCGTCGCAAATGGCAAGATTTCATTTCTTTTGATGGCTGCATAGTATTCCATTGTGTATATATACCACATCTTCTTTATCCATTCATCTGTTGATGGACATCTAGGTTCTTTCCATAGTTTGGCTATTGTAGACATTGCTGCTATAAACATTCAGGTGCACGTGCCCCTTCGGATCACTACGTTTGTATCTTTAGGGTAAATACCCAGTAGTGCAATTGCTGGGTCATAGGGTAGTTCTATTTTCAACATTTTGAGGAACTTCCATACTGTTTTCCAGAGTGGTTGCACCAGCTTGCATTCCCACCAACAGTGTAGGAGGGTTCCTCTTTCTCCGCATCCTCGCAAGCATCTGTCATTTCCTGACTTGTTAATTTTAGCCATTCTGACTGGTGTGAGGTGATATCTCATTGTGGTTTTGATTTGCATTTCCCTGATGCCGAGTGATGTGGAGCACTTTTTCATGTGTCTGCTGGCCATCTGGATGTCTTCTTTGCAGAAATGTCTGTTCATGTCTTCTGCCCATTTCTTGATTGGATTATTTGTTCTTTGGGTGTTGAGTTTGCTAAGTTCTTTATAGATTCTGGACACTAGCCCTTTATCTGATATGTCATTTGCAAATATCTTCTCCCATTCTTTCAGTTGTCTTTTGGTTTTGTTAACTGTTTCCTTTGCTGTGCAAAAGCTTTTGATCTTGATAAAATCCCAATAGTTCATTTTTGCCCTTGCTTCCGTTGCCTTTGGCGATGTTCCTAGGAAGATGTTGCTGCGGCTGAGGTCAAAGAGGTTGCTGCCTGTGTTCTCCTCAAGGATTTTGATGGATTCTTTTCTCACATTGAAGTCCTTCATCCATTTTGAGTCTATTTTCGTGTGTGGTGTAAGATGATCCAATTTCATTTTTCTGCATGTGGCTGTCCAATTTTCCCAACACCATTTATTGAAGAGGCTTAAAGAACAAGAACCATATGATACTCTCAATAGATGCTGAAAAAGCATTTGACAAAGTACAGCATCCCTTCCTGATCAAAACTCTTCAAAGTGTAGGGATAGAGGACACATACCTCAATATTATCAAAGCTATCTATGAAAAACCCACCACAAATATCATTCTCAATGGAGAAAAACTGAAAGCTTTTCCGCTAAGGTCAGGAACGCGGCAGCGATGCCCATTATCACCACTGCTATTCAACATAGTACTAGAAGTCCTAGCCTCAGCAATCAGACAACAAAAGGAAATTAAAGGCATCCAAAATGGCAAAGAAGAAGTCAAACTATCACTCTTCGCAGATGGTATGATACTATATGTGGAAAACCCAAAAGACTCCAGTCCAAAACTGATAGAACTTGTACAGGAATTTAGTAAAGTGTCAGGATATAAAATCAATGCACAGAAATCAGTTGCATTTCTCTACACCAATGACAAGACAGAAGAAAGAGAAATTAAGGAGCCAATCCCATTTACAATTGCACCCAAAACTATAAGATACCTAGGAATAAACCTAACCAAAGAGGCTAAGAATCTATACACAGAAAACTATAAAGTACTCATGAAAGAAATTGAGGAAGACACAAAGAAATGGAAAAATGTTCCGTGCTCCTGGATTGGAAGAATAAATATTGTGAAAATATCTATGCTACCTAAAGCAATCTACACATTTAATGCAATTCCTATCAAAGTACCATCCATTTTTTTCAAAGAAATGGAACAAATAATCCTAAACTTTATATGGAACCAGAAAAGACCTCAAATAGCCAAAGGAATATTGAAAAAGAAAGCCAAAGTTGGTGGCATCACAATTCCGGACTTCAAGCTCTATTACAAAGCTGTCATCATCAAGACAGCATGGTACTGGCACAAAAACAGACACATAGATCAATGGAACAGAATAGAGAGCCCAGAAATAGACCCTCAACTCTATGGTCAACTAATCTTCGACAAAGCAGTAATGATAGATAGTTCTATTTTTAACTTTTTAAGACACCTCCATACTGTTTTTCATAGTGGCTGCACCAATCTTCAGTCCCACCAACAGCACACAAGGGTTTCTTTTTCTCCACATCTTTGCCAACAACTGTTATTTCTTGTCTTTCTGGTAATAGCTATTCTAACAAGTATGAAGCGATATTTCATTGTGGTTTTGACTTGCATTTCCTTGATGATTTGTAATGTTGAGCATCTTTTCATGTACTTGATGGTCATCATGTCTTCTCTGGAAAATGTATTCAGATATTCTGCCAGTTTTTTAAAACTGGATTGAAATTTTTTGGTATTATTTGTGATTTATTTATGTATTTTGGATATTAGCTCCTTATCAAATATATAATTTATAAAAATTTTCTTCATGTAATAGGTTGTCTTTTCATTTTGTTGATGGTTTCCTTTGCTGTATGGAGCTTTTTAATTTGATGTAGTCCCACTTGTTTATTTTTGCTATTGTTGCTTTTGCTTTTGGTGTCCAGTTTAAAAAAAAAAAATCATTGCCAAGATCTATGTCAAGGAGTTTACTGCCTATGTTTTCTTCTAGGAGTTTTATTGTTTCAGGTCTTAATTTCAAATCTTTAATCCATTTTGAGTTGATTTTTTGTGTGTGGTGTAAGATAGTGGCCTGGTTTCATTCTGTTGCTTGTGGCCTGTCCACTTTTCCTAACACCATTTATTGAAAAGACTGTCCTCTCCCCATTATATATTCTTGGCTTCTTTGTCATAAATTAATTGAGCCTATATATGTGGGTTTATTTCTAAGCTCCTTATTCTGTTCTATTGAATAATGTGTTTTTTATGCCAGTATGATACTGTTTTAATTGCTATAGCTTTGTAATATAGTTTGAAATTAAGGAACATGATGTCTCCAACTTTGTTCTTTCCCAAGATTGTTTTGGCTATTCAGGGTCATCTTTTCCTTTTCCTTTTCTTTTCTTTTTCCTTCCTTAAGAAAGGGAGAAAGAGGGAGTAGGGAGGGGTAGAGGGAGAGAGGTTTTTTTTTTTTAAGATTTAATTTATTTATTTGAGAGAGAGAATTAGCAGTGTGGAGAGGCAAAGGGCGAGAGAGAGAGAGAGAGAGAAAGAGAGAGAGAGAGAAGCAGACTCCTTCTGAGTAGGAAGCCCGATTCCTGGCTCTATCCTAGGAGATCATAATAGGAGCTGAAGGCAGACACTTGACTAACTGAGCCACCCAGGCCTCCCCATCGCCCCCCCAGAGAGAGAATCTTAAACAGGCTCCATGCCCAGCATAGAGACTGACATGGGGCTTGAACTCACAACCCTGAGTTCATGACCTGAGCTGAAATCCAGAGTGACCCTAGGGCACCCAGGTGCCCTATACAAATTCTATACAAATTTCAAGATTATTCTATTTCTGTGAAAAACACCCCTGGAATTATGACAGGAATGCACTGAATATGTAGATTGCTTTGATTAGTATGGACATTTTAATAATATTCATTCTTCTAATCCATGAGCAAGGAATATCTTTCCATTCTTTGTGCCTTCTTCAGTTTCTTTCATTAATGTTTTGAGGTTTCCAATACACAGGTCTTTCACCTCCTTGGTTAAATTTGTTCCTGGTATTTTATTATTTTTGATACAACTGCAAATGGGATTGTTTTCTTTTCCTTTTAAAGATTTTTTTTTTTATTTATTTGATAGAGAGAGACACAGTAAGAGAGGGGAATACAAGCAGGTGTAGTGGGACAGGGAGAAGCAGGCTTCCTGCTGAGCAGGGAGCCAGATGTGGGGCTCAATCCCCAGACCCTGGGATCATGACCTGAGCCAAAGGCAGATGCTTAAGGACTGAGCCAACCAGGTGCCCCAAGTGGGATCGTTTTCTTAATTTCTCTTTTTAATAGCCTGTTATTTGCAACTTGTTATATGCAACAGATTCTTGTGTATTGATTTTGTATCCTATAACTTTACAGAGTTTACTTATTAGTTCTATCAGTTTTTTGGTGGAATCTTTGAAGTTTTCTATACATAACAGGTCATCTGCAAGTAGCAGACTAGATGCACTTCTTTTCCAATTTGGATGCCTTTTATTTCTTTTTCTTAACGGCTCTGACTAGGACTTCTCATACTACATTAAATAAAAATGAGGAGAGCAGGCATCCTTGTCTTATTTCTGATCTTTAAGGAAAAAGCTTTAAACTTCCCACCATTGAGTATGATATTATTAGCTATGGGCTTATCATATACAGCCTTTATTATGTTGTGTTAAATTCCCTCTGTACCCCAACTGTTGAGGGTTTTATCATAATGAATATTGAACTTTGCAAGTGTTTTTTCTACCTCCATTGAGATAATCATTTGATTTTTGTTTTTCATTTTGTTATTGTGATGCATCACACTGATTTACAGGTGATAAACCATTGTTACATCCCTGGAATAAATTACACCGATCAGGATAGGGTTTGTAATCCTTTTAATGTACTGTTGAATTTGGTTAATTAATACATTGTTAAGAATTTTTCATTTACGTTCATATTCTTGTGGTCCTTGTCTGGTTTGGGTGTCAGTGTAATGCTGGCTTTATAAAATAAGTTTGAAGAGTTCCCTCCTCTTCTATGGAATTGGCTTCTGGTTCCAGTTCATGATAGCAATGTAGGAAGATCCTGAACTCATCTCCTCCCACAGACACATTACATATGGAATAATTCCTGTTTTAAAAAACCTAAAGTATAGCTGAGTGATGATTACTCATTTTGAGCAAATGAGGAGACCACACTAAAGCAGTTAGGAAGGCCTGGCACAGAATCTCCCCATAAATCCCTCCATCCTTGGCATGTTGACCCACAACCAGGAGAAAATTCAAAGCCTGGAAAATTCCAAGCTTCTTCACCCCAAAGACCAAAGGCTTAGCACCCTGTATCAGGCAGCTTAATTTTAAAACCTGCCCTGAGAGATGGGCCCCCAAACATCTAACTTTGAAAACCAGTGAGGCTCATGTCTCAATATCCACAAGACTGAAGGGATATGAGAAAAAACTCTTAAAGGGCCTGTGCACTCAAATTCATCCAGCCCCAGACTCAGGGCAGAGACAGACAATTGCACCCAGGCCTAAAGTCAATAAGGCTCATATTAAAGCATCTGCTTGAAGGGCAGGCATCTAACTTAACATACACATGTAGGAACCCACTGGAACATTCTCTGGGATGGACTCCTACAGGTGCCACTTTTGCCCTATCCCTTTGTCATGCTCTAGAGTATTTGTATCTCCTGGAAGGGAGTTTTTGTGGCTGCAGCCCAGGGGCTGCCTTGGCCACCTGTCTCTGGAACCCAGGGCAGCTTGTGTTCTTGCTCCCATAGGATTGCTGTAATTGGTCCCACCCAGAAAGGAGCTCATACCCTTTTCTGCTATACCATTTTTGCAGCTGCTATCATGGGTCACTTCTAGGTCACCTGGCTCTGGTAGCCAGTGGGGCTATGGTTGTGGGTCCCACAGGGCTGTAACGGAGGGAGAAAGTCTTTTTAAATAGTACTACCCCCAGGGCACAGCAAGAGGTCTTTCTGTGAAGTAGTCTTGTTAACTAGCTAATCATCATGGCTGCCTCAGAGGGAAGGGAGTCTTCTAATTAAACACCCATCTAGGGGCTGACTAGAATTGTTTCCAGATATTCTATCTTTATGCTCTCCCTGTGCTGTGCTCCAGAGTTCCAGTGTCTCCTGGAGGGAAGGTTTACATGCATCTAGTTCCCTAGTTTTTATGTCTGGTGCCCTGGTTCTTATGACTGCTACCCCGAGGACACCACCTGATTGCCTAGCTCTGGTGCCCATGGGAGTTTGCATTCCTGGGACCCACAGGACTGTGGCAATCAGACATTCTTGGGAGGCTACCACCCCCAAGCCTTGCACAGGCAGCAGAGTCTTTCTGTTGACATATCTTATTTTCCTGGTGCATTCAGCTCTTGGAATATTTGATCAATTCTCTTTCTAGCAGACTTTGGTCAGGACTCCTTGATGAACACTTTATAATTTTCCTATACTCGATTCAAGGAGATTGGAGTATGGGGCTCTCATGTCTTCTCTGCAAGAAGGCCCTAGGTTTCTTTTATAGGGACTGAGTCATCTCCCTCCCAATGACCAGCTCTGCACACCAATGGGAGAGCCAGCTTTTGTTAGGACAAAAAGAAAAAAAGAAAAAAAATTCCCTTATTCCAGAATGATGGGTGTCTACTCATGTTATATTTCATAACTAAAGGGTTACTCAAGTGATCCTTCTCTAATCCAAGAAGTTTAAAAAGGCAGAAATAAAAACAGTGGACGGTAGATATCCTGTGATATTAGCAAAGGAAAAGAAAAGTTACTAAAAGAACAGGAGAGACCATGGTAAGGAAAACAGGCATTTTATAGAAATGAGTGATCAACAATTTCAGTCTTTATCGGGTTAAGAAGTGGAGACTGAGAAGGACCCACTGGATTTGGACCTCGAGTCATTGTTGGGTAGAAACCTGACTGCACTAGTCTTCAAATCAATGAGGGGTGAAGTAGAGACTGTTAAATCTGCACTTTCCTTATAAGAAACTTGGCTGTGAAAGCAAAATGAGAGGGGATAACTGTGTATGTGTTGCAGTGGGGGTGGGGGCAGTGATGTTGGAGGTAGGCTTTCTCAGAACAAAGGCAGTTCAAGGAATTCCAGCATTATCTAAATACTAAAAACATCTGCTTCTTTAGGAATTTTGAGTTCACTGAAACCTGGTGTTTCTTGTTGCAGAATTCCATCCAGGCTAACATTTAGTCATCAGGGCCCCTTAGTCTCCTCTCAGCTGTGACAGTTTCTCAGACTTTTCTAGTTTTAGATGACTTTGACGACTTTGTTTTGTTTTTAAGTAGGCGCCATGCCCCATGTGGGGCTTGAACTCACAACCCTGAAATCAAGAGTTGCATGTTCTACTGACTACGCTAGCCAGGTACTCCATGACCTTGGCAGTTTTGAGGAGTATTGTGTAATGTCCCTTGACTGGGATTTGTCTGGTGCTTTTTTCATGATTAGATTGGGATTATAGGTTTCTGGGAGGAAGACTCAGAGAGTCATTTTAATCATATGACTAATCACTATGGATATGAAGCTTGATCACCTGGCTAAGGCAGTATTAGTCAAATTTCTCCACTACAAAGTTCCTTCCCTCCCTCCTCTTGCTACTGTCCTCTTTGGTTGGAAGTCACTATGCAAAGCCCACACTTAAGGAGTCAGGAGCTAGCTTCTACCTCCTCAAGGGTGGAGTATTTACACAAATTATTTGGAATTTTCTAAACAGGAACTTTGTCTCTTCTTTCCTGGATAAGCCAATTTTTAGTCCCCCTATGACAGACTCAATAACTTCATGCCTTGCTTACTGAGATTAAACTCGCAGGATAAATTTCATCCAGAAAGTTGGCTCTTTGATTCATATTTTTCAATACAGATTAACATGCTGACAGTAGCAGAAATTGAGAGCACTGTAGAGCCTCACAAAAATAATATTGAAAGTGTTCACATATTTCACATATTTCTTTTGCTAGTTGGTAACATTTCTGTAGGCCAAGAAAGAAGTCATTTAATGGGAATGACCTGTAACTGAGTAATTTGAATAATATGAAGTTGAAATACTGAATCAATACTTTTATTTGTCAGTTTTCATTTTCTAGTTTCTGAATACAATAAGATTGTTTAAAAAATTAAAGTTACTGAGTTTCACCTCCTGATAATTAGCACTGATAATTAAAGAAACTACAGGATAAAACTGGTTGTGTGAAGCAGCCATAATTGATCTAGGCTCTATCACTTACTAGTTGTGTGACCTACTGCAATTTAGTTTCTGTAAGCAAACCTCCATTTCCTCAGCTATAAATTAGAAAAAGAATAATGTCTACATAACAAATTTTTGAGGAGTAAGTGGGAAAAATATGTATTTATATATATATTTTAACCAGTCAACAGAGTATAATATTAGTCTCAGGTGTATAATATAGTGATTCAACACTTCCATACATCACCCAGTGCTTATCACAAGTGCTCTCCTTAATCTTCATCACCTGTTAACCCATCTGCCCCCACCTCCCCTCTGGTAACCATCGGTTATATACAGACTCTATAGTTGAGTCTGTTTCTTGGTTTGCCTCTCACTCACTCTCTTTCTCTTTGTTTGCCCTTTACTGATTTGTTTTGTTTCTTAAATTCCACATATGAATGAAGATAGTATATTTTAAGATGCATTTATAACCTATAAAGTTGCCCCAGGCCCTGGGGGGTGACACTCAGCCAGAGTGCACTGCTGCATCCAGTGTGTTTATGCCTCATGTTCATTAGATTGGTTGGGGCCCAAGCTGCGTCAGTGTTAAGTATTTTGAACATCACTGCTGTTAGCTACTTGTGAGACACACAGAGTCAGCTTCCTCCTGGCCCTCCCAGCCAGTTAATTTATGTACTGTTAGAACTAGAGCTGTATTTGGGCCTCACTACATGTGAGTAATTAATATGCCTTGATGCCTGTAGATCTGGAGGTGGGGAGCCGGGGGTTCACCTTGACGGATTTTGAAAGACAAACCTTGCTCTTACTGAAGGTGTATTGGCTATGCCTGAATCGGCAAGTCCTGCTGGGAAGCCCTTCCCAGTGTAAGCACAGACAGGTAGACAGACATGCCCACGTAGTCACGCTTGTGGTTCTGTGGTCCCCTGTTGGCATGACCATTTCAGGCAGTGGACATAATTAGTATTCGGTAAAGATATCCCTCGATTTCTTTTTGTGAAAATGTTACCCAAAGCAATGAACACAGAAGGAAGACTACTCCCTGAAAAATTTCCTGAGTGTGTAAGCAAGTTAGAGATCATAGAAAGTTATCAAGAATTCCAAGCCATATTTAATACTGAATTAGGAAATAGCTGCTCCAGGTGATTATGTGATAAAAATATTCAGGAGTCTCTCTTCAAATGCATTATTAATTGAAGGCAGTTTATGGAATCAATTCCAATTCTGTTGAAAGAAAGATACTTAGTACTTTTGGAAGAAATACTTAATAATATCATAATTCCAATCACATTCCATGGTTTGTTTTTCCAAGTCAACATTTTTGCTAAAGAGTTGTTTTTTATTTGTAAAATTGTATTAATTACCAAAAATTGAATATATGATTTTTTAATAATTTCAAATCATTTGTTAATCTATATTTTTAAAGGTGATCATTTTGGGGAGAAAAGCAATCATATATTCTATTTTGGTATTAAAATCTGAAATCGATAGTCCATAAAGAAAAGCAAGGACCCTTCAGCCTCCTTCTTATTGCCTGATGTTAAAGATCTGACGTCCTTTCAAGGATATATGCTGGGGTAAGAATGAGAACTCAGTGAACCATTCCAGAATTTGGTGGGTTTCCCTCTTTCCCTCCCTGAGTCACAAGTCTTGTGGTAAAAACAACAACAACAACAACAACAACAAAAACAAAAAAACTATCTTCAGATAGTTTCTGGAGATAAGGTTTTTAGCATCATTTATTACTTTGATTTCATCCATAAATATTTTATAGTTTAAAAAAATTCTTAGCGGAGGGCTCCATAGCTCAGGGGTTAGAGCACTGGTCTTGTAAAAAAATTCTTACCACTGAACAAAACCATCTTAATTTTGTTAAAACTATCACTTGAAATATTGAATTTGAATTCTACTAAAAAACAAATACATATTATCGAAGAAATCGGGGGTGGAACTGGCCATGAAAACCACCGGGTTTATTTACACATAGTATGACTCATGCAATATCTGGATGGCTTTCATTTGTGCAAGAGCCACAAATCTTAAAACCAGGAAAGTTCTGCGAAATCATCTCATGATTTGCATCTTCTTACAGTTGGGGAAATTGAGTTCTCAGAGTTAGGTGGCTTGTGGGGAAACAGCTGCTCACAGGGAGACTGAGTAGGTTTGTGGTCCTGAATTCTTTTTTCTTTTTTCTTTCTTTTTTTTCTTTTTTTTTTTTTTTTGGTAAAGATTTCATTTACTTATTGGAGAAGAGAGAGAGATTGTGAGTGGGGAGGGAGAGGGAGAGTCTGAAGCAGACTCCATGCTGAGCTCAGAGCCCAACACGGGCTTCCATTGCATCCCACAACCACAGGATCACAACCTGAGGCAAAACCAAGAGTCAGATGCTTAACTGAGCGAGCCACTCTGGCTCCCCAGTCCTGTGTTCATTGCTCCCGGCTCCCTGCTGCTGAGGGCATACAGCAGGCCCCCCTTGTCTGCAGGCATGTGTTCCAAGACACCCCACCCTGCCAGGACGCCTGCACCTGTGGGTGCCACTGAACCTTCTATATACCACGGTTTTCCCTACCCAGACAGTCCTATGATAACATTTAATTTCCAAATTAGGCACAAGAAGGGATGAAACATAATTACTAATAAGATAGAACGATTATAATGAGATACCTGTAATAAAAATTATGTGAATGTGGTCTCTCTCCCTCAAATCATCTTCCGGTGCTGGACTCAATGTGCCTGGGATGATGGGGGCCAATGGGACGCCTCGGTGAGGAGATGATGAAGCGAGGTGAGTGATGCAGGCGAGTCACGTAGTGGTGGGCGACTCCTGACCTCCCGGTGATTCTTCAGGAGGAGGATCCTGGGCTTCCAGACCGAGGCTGACTTGGGTAAGTGAAACTGCGGAAAGCAAGCCCACGGGAAAGGGAGCACTCCGCGGGAAAGGGAGCACTGCTCTAGTTTCAACCCAAGCAGAATCAGGCGCCTCCAGGGCTGCCGCTGTCCCTGAAACAGCCAGCTTGGTGTGGCTCAGTGCAGCGAGCCAGCTGAGTTCAGACCGTGTGTTAAAGGTGTGTGAGAGGTAGTATCTTCTTATTACTAGTGATATGTGTACATCCATTAAAACTGGGAAGTGTTACAGTAGTATGCTTTTTGCTGCAAGTGATGCAGTCCCCAAGAGAACTGGTTAAGGCCGAGAAAGAAGGCGGTTTGGTGTTAGGATTCTGGGAGCGCTCACACAATCGAAGGAAGACCTGCACTGCCAAAAGAAGGTAAGCTGTCTTCCAGCACAACCCGAACAGAACTGAGTGCTTCTAGGACTGTCATTCTCTCTCTCATTATCTTCTGCCTTCTTTAAGCTTTCATTTGAACTTCTGGGGATGGTGGGGTAGGGGAGTTACCCAACTGAGAACCGGTTCTGAACTCAGGTTTGGCTGCTTGCAGCTCCAAAGTCAATACTTGAGAGACAAGTGACGTGGGAAAGAAAAGCTTGCTCTGCTCAGGAAGCTGGCACCTGAGAAGATGGTGGACTAACGTCTCAAAGACCATATTCCCTGTCTAGGGGAGGCCAGACGGTTTGAAAGGGGAAAAGGGAGGGGGTTACTGGCAGGAGAAACAGGTGCCCAGGAAGTTAGGTGTCTGTTGACATGACCCTGAACAGAGTTGGTGGCATCTCTGGCAGCTCTTTTCAAATGTAGTCAGGCCTTACCTTCTGGAAAAGTCTGGTCCTTCACTCCTTAAGACCAGTGGTCTTCAAATTTCATGGAAAGTAAGTTAATTTTGCTACAGACCAAAGGGTTTAGTTCAGCAAGCAAGGAGTGCATAAGCTCGAAGCAAGTTAACCCTTCAGTGTAGTTTGAGTGCTGGGATGCCTGGCATCAGTAGAGCATGTGACTCTTGATCTCGGGGTTGTGGGTTTGAGCCCCACAATGGGTGTTGAGAGTACTTAAAAATTAAAACTAAAAAAAAAAAAGAGAGAGAGAGAGAGAGACAAGAGACTAGCTGGAGTGCTGTTCAGGGGAGAGGAATGGGAAGAAATTACTATATAAAGTCAAAACAAAGTTCACATTCAGCTTTGAAAACTTACTTAGGCCATGTTATTTAATGGCTCTGAACTGATAATAGTCAGTTCAATAGTAACTTTCTCTCAGACTTTTTGGGAAGAATTACATGTAGTGATATGCGTAAGTCACTTAGCATAACACTGGCCTATAGTAGCAGCTAGTCAATAAATAGTTTTTTTGTTACCATACACTTAAGATTCTTTCCTGCCTGATCTTTCATCTCCCCCTGGCAGAAAAGTCAACATAAAAAAATTGTGAAGATCAGCTTCAAGAGCATCTAAGATGACATCAATTGTAAGACAAGCCATTATTTTATGTACCATTAAAATATGCTGTCAAAAAATATGCTGCCGATTATACTATGGCTCACTCTCTCATCACTTGGAATTTCTTATACTCCTTGAAAAAGCTTTTTTAGACTTATTTAGATGTATATTAAAAAGAAGATACACAAAAAAGAAGATATAAGTAAAAAATTGGTTAAAATGTTCCTGAAACTCCCTCACATTCTGTGTCTGATGGCTGTGAATCAATGTATCAACTCAGAGGCATCAGTGTCTGTGTTTTTCCACATGTATCATCCTTTATTCCATCAAGAGCATCAGTGAGATGGCATTTCTTTTAAAAAAGTCATTCCACTAATTCTAGAACTTTTTCCAAATTGCTAATACCCATTCTGCCATTCTGCAACTTCTGAGACTGCTGCTTTCATGATCGCCCCAGAAATCACGTGATCAAGGAAAACATCCAAGTTAATGCACGTGTGAGCTACGGAAGTGTCTGCTGCCTGGCCAATGGCCAGTGCAAAGTGCCGTGAATGGTGTAAAGAGACCCAGTTTCAGAGCTGTTAAAACGTGAAAATATGTGCATCTAAGGGTTGATGTACAAATGGTAGACAGCGCACATCATTATAGGTCCACACTTAGAAAAAAACAGGTCACCATAAAATTATTTGAAATAGTGAGCTCATTTAGTGCATTAAAAAGTATTCGAATAACCCCTCTTTAATCTGTATAAAATGAAGTGTACTTGTCTCAGTTACATTTTTTTTCTTTTACATCAACAGGAAATGGTAGACTGAGTTTTAGGCTAAACACAACTTACCCTAAGTGAAGGAACGGTTTTCTTCAGTTCTGTTAGCGTCCTACTCACAGAGACAAATTGGTGCCATTGGAAGATACTTGAGACCTGCAGCCCCTTCTTGCCAAGATTTGTTGTTTTAACATAAAAATCAAGCAGCAGCAAAGCTTAAGAGTTTTAAAAGAACAATTTCCTTTAATTTTCAAGTTGAGGGCATATTTATCTCAAAATCAGAAAAAAAAGGAATCTTATAAAAGTATTATGAACTTACTAACCCGTATTTTCCTCCCAGCACTCTTTTTTTAAAATTGAGATACATTCTATGTAAAATAAAATGCATAGGTATAAAATAGTACAATTAAATGGCATAAAGTCATATAACCACCACCCCATTCAAGAAATAGAATATTTTCATCATGACAAAAATGTTCCCTGGGCCCCTTTTCAATCATTCCCCCGTCCCCTTCAACATAATGTGGTCTTTTTTTTTTTTTTTAAGATTTTATTTATTTATTTGACAGAGAGAGATCATAAGCAGGCAGAGAGGCAGGCAGAGAGAGAAGAGGAAGCAGGCTCCCGGCTGAGCAGAGAGCCCGATGCGGGGCTCGATCCCAGGACCCTGAGATCATGACCTGAGCTGAAGGCAGCGGCTTAACCCACTGAGCCACCCAGGCGCCCCTAATGTGGTCTTTTAACTTAAATCATGGGTCATGGGTCAACAACATATTAAAGTATCAAAAAGAAAAAAAAAAAGAAAAGAAAAAAAGAAACTTCTTAAGTGATTGTGAGTTATAGGGAGAAAAATCTGTTTTGTAACTTAATCTTTTTTTTTTTTAAAGATTTTATTTATTTATTTATTTGACAGAGAGACAGCGAGAGAGGGAACACAAGCGCAGGCAGAGGGAGAGGGAAAAGCAAGCTTCCCTCTGAGCAGGAAGCCCAATGCGGGGCTTGATCCCAGGACCCTGGGATCATGTCCTGAGCTGAAGGCAGCCACTTAACGACTGAGCCACCCAGGCGCCCCTGTAACTTAATCTTAATTGCTATGGCTATGTTGTTATATATAACTCTCCTGTCTTTAAGTGATTTTGTTATTTTTAAAATTATTAATATTAACCTGAATAGTAAATAAAATGTATACCCTAGTCACACATGCACAGGTGGAAATATGATCTGTTTTTAGCCAGGCTGGATCAGGTAGCTTGTGGTGTCCCATTTCAGTTTAGGACATAAACACTATATAGATTTGCCTACCACATGACTTTCAGGCTTAGCCCAGCAGCCTCAAAACTTTATATTGTGTAAATAATTACTTAAAATTTATTTTTCCTTTGCATATAACAAAGTGAAGTGGAAACTGTGGGAGATTATTACTGACATGTAAAAAGTTACTGTGGGTGACAATATGTTTCTCCCTTTCACTCCCCTGTATGAAACCAGGGGACTTCAGTAGGAGTAATTCACTACTTTTTGCCCAGTTGTACTTTCTTCTTTATTCCAAATGTGATTCCAGTAAAGACATGGGTAATAATCTGCTTGCTTAATGTTGATGTGTATTAACATGTTCAAGGGCTAATAAAATCTGGTCAGAATCAGAGTAGAGGTAATAAGAAAAAATGAGCCACAATCTATTTACTTTGACAGTAGGACTATGGGTTCACTCATTCTTGATTTATTCTACAAACTTGAGTGCCTTTTATATGCCAGTCACTGTGCTAAAGTTGGAGGCACAACCAAAGATAGAATAAGCAGACCAGAACCAAAGACAATTTTGGACAGAGTGGGATCTCAAAAGTTGTCCACCCAACAAGGAGTCAATCAATTCCAACAAGGAGTCAATCTCCCTGGACAATCACTTGTCCAGAGAGGGAGGACAAGTACAATGTCAATTACTCATCGCATCAAAGTCATACTCTACTGGGGTTATAGACACATAAGCAATTATAGTACAGTTTGACAAGTGTGTAAGTATGATAAGTAGTGGGGAAATATAGAAACAGTCCTCATCTCAGACTCTGATGGAGGGGTGTGATTCAGATCTAAAGAATGAGTAAGAATTCACCAGGTAAAGAGCTGGGAAAGTAGCTTATAAGAAAGGAGAAGGAGATGGGACAGAGTATTTGGTAACATGATCCCAATTGTAGGAACCCTGGCCATGCTTCTTCTTGAAGTATAATGTTCCTTTTGAAACAAATGAAGCCATCAGTGAAGAAATTACTGGCCAATCAAGGTTTCAAAGAGCAATGAGAATCACATAAATATAGCAGGATTTTACCTGAACAATAGACCAAGTATTCTAGATCCACTTTTCTATTCTAAGATAGTTTTTATATTCCTAGGGAGAGACAGAGACCCTTCCAACTGATAAAAGTGCCACAAAGGAACTTTGTTGTTGTTGTTGTTGTTTTCTTGGTTTGATTTTTCTGTCCACTGAAAACAGAATGAAACAAAAAAGTGAAAACAACAGGGAAATACAGAAACCCTACCACAAAGGGACTATTGTCTTGATCCAGATTGCGTTAGAAAAACTGGCAAACCAGTGCTTCTCTGTTCCAATTGCTGGGAAACACATCACCATCATTATGAAATTCTTCAGATGCAGGCAGGCAATTTCATCTATTTCCATGATTTCAACAGGTTGCTGATTACCAGATGAGTTATCTCTTAAGACCTGTCTCTCCCACTATAATACAACTTCCAAGAGGTATGTGTCAAAAGCCATCGTTTCGCCAGGGCCTGGTGTAATACTTGGCACATAGTAAGGGGCTCAATGAAAGCTTGTTGAATGAAAGTAGAAATTTCTTCCCAGCCATCTTTTCCTCCAGCTTTCCTCCTTGTACCCTGTGATGGGGAAACTCAAACATGATGGCCAAACCAGAATTCCTTGGCCTTCACTGACAGCCCTCTGTTCACTTGGCAGGACACTTACCAGTTGGCCCCAGGAAAGACTGCTGTCTCTCCCAAACTGTATTGGGAGCTTCTGAAAGATGGTGATGGTGTCTTATTCAGTTATGGAATGCCTGAGATCTCCTAAAGTCACTAGGATAGCTCCTAACTTACTGAATAAGGAATTGTATAAAGAGTTTGTGAACTTTGCAATGAGTTTATTTGTATCAACAAATATTCACTGCATTCCTAATTCACTAGGTACTGTTTTAGGTATGGAGGATACAGAGGTGAACAAGACTGATAAGGCCCCTGGCTTTATGGAGGTCAAAATTCTGGTGGAGACAGACAATAAACATGTCTGACTCTGTTTGACTGCTGACAGCTTTCAAGCCCCAGCCCTCCCTCTTCCCTGGTGTCCCGCCTCTGGACAAGGGGGTGAGGAAGTCTGGACACTCCTTCCTTTGTTCAGACCATAGAAACCCCAGTGATGCATAGGAGAATTTTAATTTTAATTTTAACCCTGGACCCACCACAATGAACACCAGAACCGTTCACCCCTGACTTCAGTCAGGCCATTTTGAATTGCCCTGTTCTTCCCAGAAAGCCTCAGCATGTGAGCCATAAACCCTTTTGGATCCTGCTGGTACATGTATGTGTCCTCATCAGCCCGGACATCTGAACCATTTTGGTGGTGCTGGTGGGGGACTGATCCTGTTTTCTGTGGAGCAACCACAAGACACATGTAAACAAACAAGGTGATTTCAGGTAATGGTAAATATTATGGGAAAAATAAAACAGGACAGGACAGTGAGGGGTGGTGGCAGTCAAGGGATGGGGAAAGGGTAAGCTCTACAGGTTCAGATATGTGACAACTTAATCTCTTGACTAAAATTCCACTTGATGTGGTGGGGACTGCCAGCTGCCTCCTAATATTTTCCCTTTCTCCATAGTATAGGAATAATAACAGTATTTCATTTCCTCCTCCACTTTTAGCTGGACCTAGAATAAAGTTGCCATTTACCACTCCCTTACTGGGAGTGGTCATGGGACTAAATTCTAGTCAATGGGATTGGATGGAGTCCCATTCTCCTGACTAGATGCAGACTTGGTGGTTGGAGCTCCAGGGACCACCCTGGAGCATGGTATGACAGTGGACCCAAGCTGTGCAGAGCAGAACCACAGAAGGGAAATACCATCGGTCCCTACATTGCGGAGCACCCCAGCTTTGCCTGCCTCCCTCCACTTAAACCTCTAAGACAAAATCCCTGTGTCTTGTTCAAGGTGCTGAAGTTTTAGGTTTTGTGCTTTTCTCACTTGAATGAATCCTAAACCATACATTTGTTGGACTTACCACTTTTGAACCTATTTTCTCTCTTCATGCCTCTCACCAACTCCGTTTTCTTTACTTAGTCCATTTCTTTTCTTTTCCCTTCCCTATTTCCCCCTTTCTGTTCTTTTCTCCTTATTGAGCATTATACAAAACTCAAATACCTTGACCTATTCTCTATTGAACACATTTTTAAAAAGTAACCTATTATAGAGAAAGTAAAATACACAAAAGTAGACAGAATACCAAATCTTTCTGCACTCACAACTCTGCCACACCAATTTGTAATCTATGGTCAACTCAGCCACAGCCATACTCCAGCCTCTCGCCCCTTTCTACATTATTTTGAAACAAATCTCAGATCTCATATTATTACCAAATGAAGTTTCAGGTCTCCCTATTGCTTAAAAAGCAGATGAAGCCATACTTTTCTTCTAGAAATAAAGCCAATTTAAAAAAAATTATTATTTTTATTAACATATAATGTATTATTTGCTCCAGGGGTACAGGTCTGTGAATCGTCAGGCTTACACACTTCACAGCACTCACCTTGTCACATACCCTTCCCAATATCTATAACCCAACCACCTTCTCCCTACCCTCCTCCCTCCAGTAACCCTCAGTTTGTTTTGTGAGATTAAGAGGCTATTATGGTTTGTCTCCCTCCCAATCCCATCTTGTTTCATTTCTGCCTTCTGTACCCCAAGTCCCCCACGTTGCCTCTCAAATTCCTCATATCAGGGAAATCATATGATAATTGTCTTTCTCTGATTGACTTATTTCGCTTAACATAATACCCTCTAGTTCCATCCATGTAGTTGCAAATGGCAAGATTTCATTTCTTTTGATGGCTGCATAGTATTCCATTATATATATACATATATATACATATATGTATATGTATATATATATATCACATCTTCTTTATCCATTCATGTTGATAAGACATCTAGGCTCTTTCCATAGTTTGGCTATTGTGGACATTGCTTAAAACCAAATTTTTAACTCATGTTTTTCTTCACTTCTTAACACTCCTCCTTTTCATGTTATCTTAAGTGTTCACCTTACTATTTCCCTGCTCTTTGCCCCCCCCATTCCTTTTTTTCTCCCTCATTCCCCTCTCTTTCTGTATCTAATACATCATTTGCCTACAGCCCCCCCCCCCCGCATTTTTTAAAAAAAGGAAATCCAGGTCTAATTTTCTCAGTCATAGATGTAGTTCTTTGATCTACCTACCTCTTTTGATTTTCAACCACTGAGAATCATTTTGCCAAAATGGCAGAATTTCCTCATTTATAGTTCCTTTGTGAGTTTGAAAGTATTTTTAAAAAGTCACATAGTCCCCAAACTACCCTCCCTCTGTCCCCATAATAAAAACTGGCTATGCTAGTAGTACAGTGAGAAAATGTAAAAGGAATCCAGTTACAGTAATAACCAAAACTAAGTATTGGATGTTATTTTAATTATACAAAATTATAAAACCTGACTGATACTGAGGACTTGTTTTTATAACATAGATAAGGCATTGAACTTTTATGTCATTGGACCTGGGCCATGTGGATGTTTTCCCACAAAGCAAGCTAGAACTGTTTCGATACCACTCATGGGTAAGAATCAAACATGTTTCTCATAGGCAGAATGTAACCAATCTTTTGGAGTGAGTACAAATTATTTGGACATGGTGGAGGTGGATCTTGCCACCAAATGGTATGATTACAGAGTCACTGTCAAATTCTTACAGATTTTATTTGTTTTTATTTTGTTTTCTTGGTGAAAAATCAATTTGTGACTTTCCACACTGTAACAAAACAAAAAGAACTATGACCAATTAACACAACAGTCTTTGTGTACCTTTGGAAACAGACTACGTTCCTAAACATTACAAATATATTTCTCCTCTGGGAAGTTGTGGGAAGTGGGTGTTACTCCACCCATTTCTTTCACCTACTACATTGACCTTCATACCAATAAGAAAATGTGAAAGAACTTGTAATTGTTGCTCATTGTGTTTACTTGTCTAACTTAATACTCAAGTCTTTGAGAGCAAGGGCTTGTTGCTTTCATCTCTATTTCAAAACACTAAGCTTGTAGGGTCAGGCCAGTCAACAGTCAATGTGTGCCCAAAACATTTTATGAAATGAGTAAATACAGAAACTTCAGTAGGAGAACCGCTCACATAGCTCATTGAAGTTCAGGTTCATTTCGCAAGTTGGCATTTAATGCCTCTTTTATTCTTTACTCTTAGTGGGTCTCTCTCTCTCTTTTAAATTCCAGTTAGCTAACATACAGTGTTATATTAGTTTCAGGTATACAATACTCTTAGTAGTTCTTAAAAAGCATTTTTACTTTTCTTACAGTCTTAACATGATCTTTTTCCTTATCATGTCCCACTACTTCAGTATTCTTAGCTTTTTTGACATGATACTAACATTTAACCAACCTCTCCTAATACTCTAAAATTGTGTGTTCTCACTTCTGTGTCTCAGTGGGGTTTGACTTACATTTTCTGATACAGTGTATTTAGGTCCACTACTACTCATGATGAAGTGAGAAGAAGTGTTTTCTCAGAAAAGCTAAAAGAACTATTTCCTGAGCTAGTGGTTTTAACTGGAGGTGAGAGATTTAAAACTTCTCCTCCTTATGGTCTTGGTAAAACAACTGTTTAGAAAAGTTGCTTGTATAAATAATATTCTAGCAAATCATACACTGTTTAAGGGAGGAGAAGTATGGAGAGGGAGAGGCAAAGAAAAAGAAAGTGCTCTAACTAGACATTCATCTACATGTCTAGACATTCATTCCACATTTAAATATTTAGAGTTTTTAGTAGCCTGTGAATACAAGAAAATTTATTACATTAAGGTAGGCTGTAGATATTTGACATGTAGCTGATATTTTCATAGTGTGAGAAATATCAAGCTGACATTATGCTTTCTCTGTGATGATTACTTCCAAATGTCAGAGAGTAGAAACTTATTCATGGGATTTCAGGGCCTTAGGATAGTGTCAATTTAAAAGACATTCACATCGACTTCTTTTTTTATTTAAACATGCTAAATGGAAGATGAAAAGCAGGTTAAGAAATCAACAGAGAAAGGAAGAGCAAAGAAGAGACCTATTGACAAGAAAATTTTAAATAGATTGATGTACTCTTACATCAATTTCATGAAACCTTAGCTGACAGCAGGCTCTGTGATTGCCTCCTAATATTTCTGACAGCTGGAGCCTTGCTGTTCATATTATTTCACTCCTATCACTTATGTTGAATTTGGGAAATTAAAAATAAGATATGAACTATTTGACTTTTTGTAGACTATCTTTAATAAATAAGGCTAATAACTAAAATTTGTATTTTAATACTGGCATTGGACTTCAAACTAAAATAAAATAACTTAGTGATATTTTAAATTAAAAATGTATTCTTTTGTTCACCAAACTCCTTAGAAGTTAATTATGAACCTACTGAATTGCTATTTTAGAAGTAACTCAAAGAAATTTTAAAAATTATTATTAAACAAATTGGCCATATCAGAGATAATTATGAGTTTAAATAAGCCTTTGTCTTTCCCAATTATGTGCACAGCAGTGCTCCTAATTACTTGGGGTCACTGAAATCCCATGGCATCCTGTGAAAAGCATTTCTCCTGCAGTCTATCTAGTTAGATTTCCTTTCTTATTTGGGGGAAGCCAGCATCTTCTCCTTTTTAAAAACCCCTTTTTAGCAACAGTGGGAACGATGTTGAGGATGGTAACATGATTTTTGTTGTGACTTGTGTAGGTCAATGACAGGACTCACCGTGTAGCCATCTAAGTTCTCTAATTCATCTTACAAATTTATTTCTGATACAAAGAAAAAATTGTGGAACCTCAGTGAGCTAGACAAGCTACTTCCTGAAGCTGCAGAATTTGAAATTGTTACTTAGAAAAACAAAAGGACAAGCCAAACATGCTGGCTGATAGAACTATCTCAGAGGATCATCGTAATCTTGTTCACTAAATCAAAGCTGGAACAGAATGGATTGATAATTCTCTTATCCTATTGGTGTTACTCAAACTCTTAAACTGAAGTGCTGAATTCAAGGACGATCATTCCATTATTAAAGCTTTAAGTGCCCCACTGTTTTATATGCATCAAGTATCATAAAATGAGTAATACTGAAAAGCTAGAGTTTGCTACGTTTCCACACTTGATGTACCCCTCCCGAGGCCAAGGAGTCTGGGCTGTCCCCTGAGAAGGCAGGAGACAACTGGGAAAGGTTAAGACGTTGCCTGCACCCTGGCGCATAACAACCCACAAAGTCCAGAGCCACCCCAGTGACATCCTTAGAATGGCAGGAGCTGCAGGCCCTCTGCTTTTGCAGGGTTAAGAGAAACAGGTCTCAGGAATCCGACTCTGGTTCATAGTCCCGGTGCCAGGTCCAGCTCAGCATCTGGGCTCGTTATTGCCCCCCGGCCTTTTCCGGGTGTCTCACACTGCCAGAGTCACCAACAGCTTCATCCGGACAGAGTGTTTCCTGCTGACTGCAAGGTCCCCAACACCCAGCCCCATTTTGGGCCGGACCAGGGCTCACCTCCTCACTGATCACTTTCCTGCTTGTTTTTGTCTTCCTAAGCTTCGAGTTCCTTTCTTCCACTCTGCCCTCCACCCCGAGCCCACGGCCAAGTCTGGGCGGGAACGGTGAGCCTTCAAAGCCGGGCTAAAGTTAGGGGATTTCTGGCTTTGCTGGGAGGCCTCCTTCCTCTGTCAGAAAGCAGCGGGGGTGCTGTACGGTCGCCTCTGGCTTCCGAGAAAAGTCTCCCGGGAAAAGTCCCCCGCAAAGAAACCGAGCCTCGCGCCGGAATTCTGCAAGAAGGAGCTTCGACGGCGGACTCCTAGGCCAGCGTCCTCTCCCCGCGCGCCGAGCCGGGGAGACACAGGGCGCCCCCCAGTGGCCGCCGGGCCGCGCCGCTCCGGGCCGGTGAGGGCTGCGGCAGCGGAAGTGGAGGGGCGGCGGCGGCGGCGGAGGCGGCTGGGCGGCCATGGCAGATGCCGCGCAGGAGGAGCTCTCGGCCCTAGCCGCGATTTTCTGCGGGCCGGAAGAGTGGGAAGTGCTGAGTCGCTCAGGTGACTACCCCGGCGAGGGAGGGGCCGGGCGTCCTTCTTCCCCGCCACCGGGACCGGGCTGCCTGCCCCAGGGCCCACCCTCGGGGACCCGGCTAGTGGAAGGATGGAACGCCAACCGCCGGGACTGGAGATGTGTGGGAGCAGCCGGGAGAGTGAGGCGACCCCCTCCAGCGTGGACTGTTGTCGGCGTGCACTCCGCCCCGCAGGGGACTGAGACCGCAGCGCCCAGGCCGGTGCGGCCCGCCGGCCGGCCCCCGCCCCACCGCCACCGGCCGAGCGCTGGGCCCTGCGCGGCCGCAGAGCCCTGGCCCCGGAACGCCCTCCGCCCCTTCCCGGGCCGCCCGTGTTGACTTCAGGTCTCACCTTGAAAAGAGGCCTGTCCTGACACCCCCAATTTAAACCCAGCTGCCCCAGATTACATTGTGTCCTTCCTAAACTCTGTGCATTATTCCTTCAGGGGCACCCACCACAGTTTTAACTCTCTTAAGGGCATTGAGGGTGCCGAGCAGCAGGTGGGCGGGGACCCTGTCTGTTACGTAATCACAAAACTCCATGCTCCTAGGACAGTGCCAGGCATATGGTGGTTAGTAAATGTTTGTTGAATGAATGTTTGAATTGGCCCTGTGCTCTATCCGAACCTTTTCTCAGTTATGTTTCCTAGTCGATTGCTCTTCTTTTGCGTTTTTCTGGCCCGCTGAAAGGTGGCTGTCAGTTAGAGGCTTTGGGCGTGTTGATCTTTCAGCCCGCATGTACCGATGCCCTGTAAACACAAGGTTTCAGAGACACAGCCCTTGTCCTCTGGGAGCTTACAGTCCAGAAGGGTTCTTTTGGCTATTTTTTGATGATAGTTAAAATTTATTCTGCCCCTGTCTGTGACTTCTATTAAGTAAAAACCAAAACTGCAGATTTTGAAAAAAGTGCAGTGATGCAGATAATTTTCAATTTTCACTTAGCTTTTAAATACATTATGTAAATTTTTTGGCATGGGATTTAGCCTTCTGTTATGTTTCAGCAACTATTAAAGTTGCCTTTCTGACCATAAATTGGTTGACCTTTAAGAAAGTAGTCTAAAAATGTTCTGGGTGTTGTGAGAAAACCATCTAGGACTAAGATGGGTTTCATGGTATCATTTGGTTGGTTATTCACACAGGAAGCCAGAGCCAAGCCTTTTCATTCTTTCTTCCTTGCCATCACCTGTGGTCATGTGACCATGATTATGTTCTAGGCACTGTGAACCAATTCGGGTAATGCAGCTGCTTCCTTTTCAGTGCCTGGCCTGTCTTGTATCCTATATAGAAACTATTGTTGACAGTCCATATGAAATAATTTGTTTTTAGTGTTTTCTTGTCACCCTCCTTCTGATTGGATAGCATTCATAATTCTTCATCATCTTTCTTACTGTCTCCATGTGTCTCTTTATTGATCATTACTTCTGCGTGAGGCAGCTATTACGGAGATCATCAGTTTTTCTAAATTCTTTCATGATGGCTCAGTTGAAATATCCTGGAAAAATGAACATAAGATTTCCCATCACACCTTAAAGAGGATGGAGTGGTAGTGAGCTGGGTCATGAGTACATAGATAGCTATGCATAAGATACTGCTGACCAGTCAGAGAAAACCTAAAAAAGTAAGCATTGAAAGAAAGAGAGCAGATTCTTAATAGTGAGAACACTGTGGACCCTTTATCTGCTGTTAAATTGAGCATGACTTTCAAGCCATGCCTCCTAATTAATTTAATTCAGCATTCTGGCATCAATAAGTAATTGAATTATAAAAGAATTCAGTGTAACAACTTAGGACATTTTGTTGCTGAAAGGTTCATTGGAGAATAGAACAATTGAGTGATTGAAATAAGGATGTTTGATGTCCACAACTGGGAATTAAGGGTAAGGTAAGGCCTTCTTTAATAGACCACAGTAAACACAAGTGGGCTGCTGGCTGTCGTTCTCACGGTCACTGTCAGCCTGGGTTGGACGATATAACATTGATACCAGAACATTAACAACATCAGTTCCATTCTGGCCTCCCCACAAATAATGCTGCTGCTTGTTGCCACTGGAATCAGGAGAACATTGTGGGGACACTGTGGGTGGGATTGCACTTCTGGTATGAGATTGCCCAGGAAGGGTTAGGCTCCCAACCCAGGGGTCAACTATTAAAACCATCAGATTGAAGAGGCTGACTAATTGAAATCAGTTAAGTTGGGCTAATTTATGCTGGGAATTTCAGGGGATTTAAGCACATGGCCTCTTTATAGTGGTTACAGTAAGCCTATAGTAAGAGGCACATGGCCTCTTTATAGTGGTTACAGTAAGCCTATAGTAAGAGGCGTCAGGTATAACTGTCTCTTACAGGGACGAATGATGTAAACCCCCACACTGCTGTCTACTGGGGAGGGCTATGGGTAGACCAAATCAGAAGTATTCTACCCCTCCTTGTATAGTGCAGTCAGGCCAGGTGCCAAGTTTAATGGGGTCACCTTCCATGTACCTCATACTTCAAATGAATCTTACCTGATGAGGGGTACTCTTAGCTTTTTCACAGAGAAGTTAACAGATGTTCAGGCTGGTTAAGTAACCACCAGGCACCAGGGTATATGGACCCTTAATAGAGATGGGGCTGCTGCATGAGGAAAAGAATTCTTAGCAAGGATAACACTTATGAAAGAGCAATAATGAGCACCCATAGAAAGGAGATGGGTGTCACCCAACTTATGTTCAGAGTAGTTCTGTAGGGGAGTGTGTGGGCATGCGTCTGTGTGCACACTTAGCAGGTAAAATGGATACTGTTATAAATCCTCATTTTCCTGATAGTTGAGGGTCACAGATTATATTGCTGTAGTCAGTGCTCATTATATGTGGACGTGTAGTTCTGGAAATTATCTTGTGGATCAGAAGCTTGTAAAATGGGAGGTATATAAGACTCAGTATCAGATAATATGTTGCACAGTAGCTTCAGCGTGAATTTTTGTCTTCTGCTAACACTCATGTTCGGATTGGATTGGGCCCTCTTGCAAAATGAATCATGACTGTCACCCACTGACCCCTCTACATCTGCTCAGCTCTGTTTCCTGCTGATTGTCAATACTGTGTTCACCTCTGCAAAATCAATTCAGCCTTGAACTTGACTTCTAAAGGATGGGATTGCCACTTTTAGCTTCACTTATTTTTAGTTTTCCTTTTGCTTTTTTTCTGTAACCACATTTTTAAACACATAGAAAAATCCAGCCATAGCATAAAAACAAGCACGAGTGGATGCATATTTGTGGCGAGCTGCCCGGGAGGAAGAGGAAAGAAAGCCCCGTGCAATGAAGTGCAACAGGGTACTAGGGCCTGCTTCTTGGTTTTCTGAACAACGGCTTACTTTGAGGATATCTAAAAATTGAAGAAAAAAGGAAGCAAATGAAAGGAAAGTCAGTTGTATGTGGTTTCTTAATGGGCTCCAAATGAATCTTGAAGAATGCATTCTATTAAATGGTTAACATTTTCCAATGTCTTCTGTTATTGGACAGTATTAAGTTCCTATCGTGTAGCTGTGAAAAATGGAAATTCTTAAAAATAACACTGCTGTGGAATTTGGGGTTCAGTTCAGTTTCTCTAGTTTGATTTTCTGTTGTTTGGAGTGTGGTTAGGTGTACAATTTCATGTAAGGAAGAACAAGGTCTGAAACCTATTTTGGTTAGTGTTCTATTTATGAAATTGATACACTTATAAGGCAGAGTGACTTATTTAAAAAAAAAAACTGGGTAATTTATATGTGAATTTCAACCAGAGGCAAGACCTACATCTTTTGGTAGGTTCTTTAGATTAAAATAGTCTTGAAACTTACGAAAATTTCAGTTTTCTAGGGCAAGTGTAAGTTTTCTAGGGCATAGATGTTTATTGACAATGATGAGTTTGTAAGTTAATGTGTTTTTTGAGCTCAGGGAGGGGCAAAGATTAGTGTTAGATTTAGAGCACGATTATTTTTTCTGTTAATCATTCTTTCTAAGCTGTTAATAGTCTTAAAGCAGATAGAGGCAACTTTGTTTTTTGTGTCTCTCTTTTCCTTTAATGAAAAAATCAGATTGACAGTACATGTGGTTATATGAAAAATCCTGACATGAGAGAGAGCCAGTTTAATTGCATGTACAAACTAAAGCAGATATGAAATGGAAAGGTAATGCGCATACTTCTAGAGTTTTAGAGAGAAAATGAGTTTTTAAAAGAATATAATTTTATTACCACATTAAATATCAGCAGAGTGGGGTCATTATTGGGCTTTTCATTTTCCTATAGAGATAACAGCATTTTGTGTAATTTTAGTTTGCAGCCCCAGTATGTGTGTATATGTTGGGGTGGGTGGGGGGAATGGGCAGAGTCACTGTCTCTGAGAAGACCAATTAGGAAGAATGTTAATCCTTTCCAGTTCTTGAAAGAATCAAAGCAATTTTTCTTCTAAACATATAACTAATAATTTTATAGTTTTCTAAGGCAAAAGTAAGGATTTCTCCCATTGCTTTTTTTTTTTTTTTTTTTGGAGAAAGAGAGAGATGAGGGGGAGAGAGGGAGACAGAAAATCCCAAGCAGGCTCCACACCCAGCATGGAGCTCTGTTCCACCACCCCGAGATTATGACCTGATACGAAATCGAGAGCTGAATGCCCAACCAACTGAGCCACCCAGGTTCCCCTCTCCCTTGTTTTCTATTTGCTGCTTAGGACCAGAAAATCCCTAAGAGAGAAAAATGAAAACTGGTAAGAATTTGAAAGGCCAGCTCAATAGCATTTTCCTACTTTCTCCCTGAACTGCCTGTTTCTGTCAGTTGGTTACCTGCACTGGGGAGGAACAGGTGGGTATACATACTTACATGGCAGGGATTGAAACACTGTGGGTTTCAGGGGTTTGATCAGAAAGGGATTCTTGCTTGAAGGGAAAAGCTTGCTTTGTGGACACAGGTACTGTATTAGTTTCCTGTGGCTACTGTAACAAATTTCCAAAAATGTGGTGGCTTAAAATAACACCCATTTTTTTCTCTTGTCATCCTGGAAGTCAGGAGTCTGAAATCAGCTTCACCAGACTAAAAGCAAGTGGTCAGCAGGGTTGTGTTCCCTCTGGGGGTTGGAGGGGGAGAATCCACTTCTTTGCCTTTTCCAGCTGCTAGAGCTCATTTCTTGCACCCCTTTGCTCATGGTCCTTCTCTCTCTTCAAAGTTGGTAGCATGGCATCTGACTGCAGTGATTACATTGCTTTGGACACTTGTGATTACATTTTCCTTGTGATTACATTTGTGATTACATTTAGGTCCCATCTCAGGATCCTTAACACAATCACATCTGCAAAGGCCCTTTGCCATGTTCTGGCAATGAGGACATATACATTGTGGGACCATTATTTAGCCTATCACAGGTAGCAAGGACTTCTGCACCTGTGATCCCCATGGTTACAAGCTAGCGCTCAGAGCTATTTATCTGTAAAATTTAAAAGCTTCTTATAGCTTAATAATTATTTCTTGGCTATTGTCTAAAAAGAAAATTTTAGATAATCCAGTGGTGAAGAAAATAGTTCATTTGGTTCAACCATAGTAATTCTGGTATGAGAGTACCACAGAATAAGTTCAAAGTACCATGAGAATCATAAGACAGATTTTATAGGGGTGATGTTCATTTATGATGAAGGTATGAAGATCTTCAGAAGTTATGCCTCCCTTTGAGGGAGAAAGTAGGCTCCCTAAAGGATTTCTGGAGAATTTATTCCGTCTAATGGTCATACGTTGTCTGTAGGTGTATTTATAGTGCCCGTTTCACATAGTGAAATGTACTGATGCAACTGACATTTAGGGACCCTATTTAATAATAAAATGGTCATACGTTGTCTGTAGGTGTATTTATAGTGCCCGTTTCACATAGTGAAATGTACTGATGCAACTGACATTTAGGGACCCTATTTAATAATAAAATATTTAAAAAATAAGGAACTCGGTGGGAGAAAGAAGGGTTTTGAGAAACATGATGAATTGTAGAGGAATGTACTAAGATTTGGAAAATTTTTCTTTATCCATACCCATTTTACTTAGGTAAACACATTTTAGTTATATCATTTTTTAAAAAGATTTTATTTATTTATTTGACAGAGATCACAAGTAGGCAGAGAGGCAGGCAGAGAGAGAGGAAGAGAAACAGGCTCCCCGCCGAGCAGAGAGCCTGATGTGGGGCTTGATCCCAGGACTCTGGGATTATGACCTGAGCCGAAGGCAGAGGCTTTAACCCACTGAGCCATCCAGGCGCCCCTAGTTGTATCATTTTAATATGGTCTTTATAATGGTTGCTGTCTGTGTTTCTGGGTAGTGTCTTTAAATAGTAGTTCTTTGCCGCTGATACCAAAGAGTCTAAACAACAGCAACGAAAACCTTTCTGTAGCAGATGTGTTTGGTCCTGTGTGAATCAACGTCTGTAACAATAGCTTTTACATAAATGGAATCAGGTGGCTAGAAAGCCACATTAATGTTCTGTTTGGTTCTTTTGGGGCGGGGCGAGGGGCGTAGCCAGGTTCCAGTTGTTGAGGCTGTTGAGCAGCAATCCAAGTATGAAAATGAGAAAGGTTTGCCTGTTTCTGTCATGAAGGAGGATGGAACAAGGGCGTGTGGAGAAAGAAGCAGGGGTAGAGAGAGGCAAGTTAGCTTCAAAGATATCCGTCTGCACCCAGTTCTGTTCTACTCTGCTCTTCTGATGTGTGTGCTTCTGCCCCCTGCAGAATGAATCAGCCTGACGTTTTATCAACTTTTTGAAAAGTGGGGTGAAGCGGTGTGGAACACATCAGAGGGGTGAAGTGGAGCAAATCTGAAAGGGAGCAGTGTTTCATCTCCTAGCCTGTATGTGCCTCCCCCTCCTCCTCGTGGAGCCAGAGAGGGCTGAATTGATGTCCGCCCCATTTTAGTTCATTCTGCTACCTTCATGTTACATTGATACTAATACATTTGAAGTCGGAAAGGAGCAGGGCCGGGCAGTTACTGTTTCATGCACAGTCATCAGTTTCTCGGGCCCTGCAACTACACTGCATTACGGTGTTTGCTTTGACTTGAATCTGCCACCTTATGACCTGGCTTGGATGCACTGTGTAACTTTTAAATTAATACACTGATTTTATGTATATGCAGCACTGTTTCTCTACGTGTTCATGTGAGTTCATTACGAGTTTCCAGAATTAGAACTAAGTGAGGGTAGGAAAAAAAAAATCGTGTGATGAGATAGCCTTCTGGTAAACCTGACCAGAAATGGGGCACTAGCCAATGGAAATGCCTCAGAAGCTCTGGATGCTGGGATGCAGGAATCCATGAGTATATGTGTATGGTTGAAGGAGAGAATCTGTAAATCACGGCTCTCTTGGGATTATGTGTCTCTTTGTAAAATACCTCCAGTTTTCTCATGAAACATCAATTGACATTGGAAATGAAAAATTTAACTTCTTAGTGTGCCATTCAAATCGAATTATGTATAGCTAATCATTATTTTTGGATGCTTTCCAGGGACAGAGGGGACAGTGTTCAGAATTCTCACAAAAGCTGAAGGCCTCACGGGCGCCGACGTACCTTTAGAATTGGTGTTCCATTTGCCAGTCAGTTACCCTTCGTGTTTACCTGGTATCTCGGTTCACTCCGAACACCTGACCCGGGCCCAGTCAGTGACTGTGAAGGAGAAGTTACTTATGCAAGCAGAGAACCTTTTGTCGGAACCTATGGTCCATGAGCTGGTGCTCTGGATTCAGCAGAATCTCAGGCATGTCCTCAACCAACCAGAAACTGGAAGTGGCAGTGAAAAGTGTACTTCTGCAACTGGCATGACTGTGGATGATGGACTGTGGCTAACTCTTTTGCATTTAGATCACATGAGAGCAAAGACCAAATATGTCAAAACTATTGAGAAGTGGGCTTCCGATTTAAAGCTGACAGGAAAACTGATGTTCGTGGGTAAAATAATACTGATTTTACTACAAGGAGACAGAAGCAATATCAAGGTGCCAAAAAATTTAATGTTGAATATGAATTGGGCTATTTTCTGCTAAAATGGTGTGTCTGTGTGTTTTGTGACAATGGGACAGGTTAATCATTAAGATGTTAATGGATCTCCATTTTTTTAAAGAATGTCTCTAACTTCTAATTACAACAACAAGCTTACAAACCTTGAAGAATAAGTAGATTATATTTTTAAAAATTATTCCACATAATGAAAGGGATAGGTCATTAAAAAAATCTCTATAGTGCATGGATTTTGTTTCTTTAGTTAGCTTTGAGCCTTAACTTTATTAAATGTGCACTAAAAGTTTGTGCATATCTGTATTCCATTCCTCAGGCACAGTGTCTGCCTGTGGGTACTGTGTAACTTTTTGGCAGTTAAAAACATATTCAGACACTTTAATTTGGCTTCTGTAATACCTGGAAAGAGGAGCTGATCCCTCCTAACCAGGATTTAGTGTTAGTGGAAGTAGCATCGTTAGGCTGTCAGCTTGTCACCTCCTACCTAACTTTTGTTTTCCACCTGACTTGTCTCAGCAGCTGCTTTCAAAATCATGATCTTCTTCAGATTCTCCAAGTTCGCACGCTCAACTCACCTAACCTATTTTATGTGGGACCAGACAAGGAAAGCTGCTTATTATATTTTAAATCTTGAAAGCACCACAAATCACTTAATAGGTTTATGCTTTCAGATGGGTTGGATCAAGAATACTTCAATTGAATTTATTCAAAACAGATTTAGTTTGCACAACCTATAATCTGAAAGATTTGTAGAATAACTACCTAGCTTTTTCAGAATGGGTGCTTATCACAATACTTATTTGGCATTTGGTTAACCAGATTAGTGCTGGGGTTATAGCATATAGATACCACAAATAATTAAAGTTGAATCAGTCTTGGTTTGAGGTCTGACCAAAGTACCAGATATTGCAAGGTGATTTATAGTATATCTATAAAACTTGACATTCTGGGTAAACTCCTGGCTGACAGAATGAATACAAATTAATTTCCTTGTTCATATTTCCCTAAAAGGCTCAGATTTTTCTTTAAGCCAGCTCAGGAATGTTAGGTTAAGTGCAGCTGTTTTGCAGATGTCACTCAGATTGGATCCATCAATTGATAAGTATTTATTTCATATGACTAGAACTTTGCTAATATAGAGGAATTGTACTTTTTATTTAAAGAGTTCTTTCTTTTTTATGAACTTTCCCTAAAATGCCACTTAATGTAAATATCTCTGTTAAAATTGTTAAGATTATATATCAGGATTGAGAGTTACAGGTACGTATTTATAGATGTCATCCAATTTGGACTGGTAAGTGCTGTGTGCCTGTTAATTTCTTTCAGATGCAGAAGTAGCCATAACACTACCACTAGCTGGTACTGTTAATTGTGCCAAAGCACTGTGTGCCAGGGTGTCCTCTGTGCGCTTTGCACATATTAACTCTTTTAATCATCACAGCTTCCCATAAGGTAGCTACCGTTCTGCGTACCATTTTATGGAGTAGATTCCTGAGGCACAGAGGGCTTAAGTAACCAGCCTGGAATCAGATATAGGAGGCCATGCAGTCCCGATTTAACCCTGCGTTGTTTGAAGGCCTCCTTCTACCAGCACATTCTTCTGTCTAGTGTAGAAAGACAATGTAGCCCTCTTACTGCTTGATTCAGAAAGAGAGTACTCTAGGCAGGAAAATAAGCCTGCAGGTGCATGGCTTCTTTAAAACTAGGACTTGGAGATTCCGAGTAAGATATGTACTTAATGTACTGATTTATCATTTAGGAGTACCTGCTTCTTCAGAAAACCTCCAAAGTAGATGTGGACTCAAGTGGAAAGAAATGCAAAGAGAAAATGATTAGTGTACTGTTTGAAACAAAAGTACAGACAGAACACAAAAGGTATAATTTAGTACTATTGCAGATGGAAAAGTAACTGAATCGATAATTATACTCTGACAAATCTAGGCATATTCATGAGTTTCTCTTGTATAATGCAGGTTTCTGGCATTTGAAGTCAAAGAATATTCATCGTTGGATGAGTTACAAAAGGAATTTGAAACTGCAGGACTTAAGAAGCTTTTCTCTGAATTTGTGCTTGGGCTGGTAAAATGAAATGGAAGACAGGAATCTTTTAGTCAAACCGCGGTGGTTTTTTGTCTTGTTTTGTTTTGTTTTGTGTTCTACAGTGGATTTTGGGAATGGTTAATTGAAATTCTCGTAAGGAAACAATTTTAAAGTTTCTCTGAAGCAAAATGATAGACACCATTCTAACTTCAGGAACAAAAGCCCATTTTGCTTATGGACTATTAAACTTTAAAAACGCCCATATATTCTAATTTTTGCCAGTAAAGGCTAGGTTTAATAGATGGAATGTTATTTGAAAGATAAATATGAAATGATGGTAAATGAGCCCTTGTGATTATATAGAGGATTTGTTTGGAACTGTGCAATTTTCTAGCTAATTTTCTTGTAATTAAATGAAATTTTTTTAAAGATTTCTTTTCATGTTTACATTTTTAGCATTTGGTCATGATTTTCCTCAATTCAGCTTATTATATCTATGTTTTATATTTAGTATTTTATATTTAAGTTGGATGCTATGAAAAATATAACACTGATTTCTTTGTGCAAGTGTGTAAACTGTTAGTTTAAATACAGACCAAAGAAGTTCTATAGAACTTGACTTTTGATCACTTTCTTTGGGGTCCTAGATAGCATAGTACTTATTAGTACACTAGTTAGTTATAGGACTAGGGAGTCAATTAAAATTAAAGTTAATATTATTATTTTGGGGAGGAGGGGCAGAAGAGGGAGAGAGAGAATCTTAAGCAGGCTCCATAACGTGGGGTGTGCTCTCACGACCCTAAGTTCATGACCTGAGCCGAAATCAAGAATCACATGCTTCACTGACTGAGTCACCCAGGTGCCCCTTAAAATAATTTTTGAAAAAACTTACCTTTGGGTTTTATAAGAAAAGAAATGTTTCACATAAAATGAACTTGACTTGTTAGATGGAGGAAATGATATAGAGATACTATTTTGTATTTCTTAGGAAATCTGTTAAAATATGATAATCTTAAAATATATAATGACCTAAGGAGAGAAGAAGCCATAAAATGAAAGCTTGTATTACAATCTGTAACAAAAGCATAAAGAGGCATTTATGTTTGAGAAAAGGAATTTGTGTTCATAAAGCCAAGTGTGCTTCCAAAATAAGGGGCCAAATGATAGAGGAAAAGGCCATGCAAATCCCTCTCACTGCAATCTGTGAAGTACAGTGATGTCATTATAAAATCATGAAATGTTGTAGCATGCAGGTAATGTTTCTTTCTTTCTTTTTTTTTTTTTTAATTATTATTTTTTTGCAGGGAGGGTTTCTTGACAGTGTTGTTCTGGGGCCTTGATGGTTCAACCTGATTGTCTCACTTTCAGGCACCCTTATAATTAAATTGAACCTCCTATTGATCATCTTACGGGTTTCTAATGAGAAGGGAATTTTGATTCATTTTACCTCATTCCAGGGTATTTATGATTTTTTCTTGGAGAACAGGTAAATGTAGTTAGGTTGTTCTATGGGAACAGCAGATGGCAAGGAGAAGCTAGGCTACTGGTATGCTCAACTGAAAATAGGCTGGAAAATGTAGGGCTACTGCTTCATTTGATTTACTAAGTAAGGAGATTAAAGGTTATTACCATCAAGGCTGTAACAGTAAAAGTAGCAGGGGGCTGGTCTGAATTTTATCACAACAGAACAGCTAGTCCTTTATTTTACTTTGATTCTTCTCTGTTCAAGTGTTTTCTGCACCATGCTTTGTGGCTCTCCCAACTTTCATCTTCAGATTTGACCCTCTACACCTAGAGAAGAACTTGAATCAGGCAAAATTGAATATTGGTAGTGACTTTCTCCAAATTAATTAAATTTCTATTTGCTAAAATTATGTTTAAAAAGTATTAGTTATGATTACTTTCTTGAATGTTTACATCTGAGTCTTTCACAAATATACACATCAGAATGCAAAACTAACCTTGACAGTATTAGAGACTTATATAAATTTATAAATTTATAAATCTCTGGATAAAAGAAAATTTAAAATGATATGCAAAAAATATTTAAGAGTCTTTCTGATATTTTCTTACCAGAGAATTGCTTCCGTTGATATTTTTACCTCAAACTCTTAATGCTTTCTTTTCAGCCCGAGGTACTTATGAAAAGATCATTAGGACTCCCGGAAGACAGAAGAGGTGAGGCCAAGGGCTGGGACCCCTGAAGGACTACACTATAATTGAAGCGTAAATAAATTAATTGTCCTAGCTAAACTTTGAGGATTCTGTTAGGTCCAGAAAGTCTTAAACTTTGAATTTGGATTAAAGTAATCCATGATTCTAATGCCGCCATATCCTCCAGATCTTTGGAGAAAGATAACATTATCCTAGGCATCAAATTTTATCTATTTAAAAATTTTAATATTATTTTATTTTAAATTCAATATCCAGCAAATTTTAAATTTTAAAATTCAATATCCAGCAAATAATCAGATAACTGGACTCATCAAGAGACAAGATATTATCAGCGAGAAGCAACAGAAAAAATAGACAATAGAAATAGAACCACAGGGACTCTACATGCTGGAATTATTGGACATAGATCATGGAACAGTTATGCTTAGTATATTCTAATAGACAAAAGCCAAACTTGGAACTGGTATTAGAAACCATAAAAGGTGACATGGTATATTTGTATTTGAAAAATAACAAAATAAAAAACAAATAGAAATTCTAGAACTGAAAAATAAAAGAATTAAAGAAATAGTTAATAAGTTAAAGCCCAGTTAGGAAATCAGAAACCAGCTTAGGTATTTCAAACAGTGAATTTAAAACAGGAATTGGTTAGAAGGCTGGAAGAGCAAAAAGGAGAAGGAATGGGACTGGATGACAGAAAAGAAAAAGAGGGGAGGGTGATGTTCTCAGAGTTCAGAAATGGCCAAGAGTGTATTCCTGCTGCTGCACTTTAAAAACTGTTGTAATTGGTCCCAGATCTGCTCACTTGGTGCTGCCTAGACCAGAGCTAAAGGTGCTGATAGGTACTATCTCTGGTCTGTTGGAATTGCCACTTGCTACCACTACAGCAAATGCCAGCAACTATCACAGTGCCCTGTGCTGCCTTCAGATCTTCCAGCAGTTCCTCCAAAATTGACCAAACCAACAGGAATCCAGCTGGCAAAGAAGTCTGGGAAATGTAGTTAGAATATCCCGACCCAGAAGAACAGCAGAATAGAGGAGGATGTGTATGTGTGTGTGTGTGTCTGGGAAGTGAGGGGAGAGACCCAAATGCCCATAGGAGGTAACCAGCACAATCTTCCTTTTAGCTATTAAGCATTCCCACTTACTCCCTACCCATATTTAAATTTCTGTACAATTTTTATGCTTCCATCTATGCAGACTTAGCTATATTTTGCACAAATGAAGAGATTTTTGCCTTTTCCCTCAAAGGGGGAGAACTAAAGTCCCATCAGTTACTATTATACTCACCAGTGTTAATTCTTCTAGTTCAATCACAATTCCACAATTCCACCTGGATATTCTGTAACCTGAAGATGAAACTATAAAGTTCACCACCACCACCATCTCTTATATCTAACTTGAGGGAAGGAAGGGGAAGAACTTGAGGGAAGAGGGAAGGAAAAATAGTTAATAAATACAAAGATAAACAGAACAAACAATGAAGCAAATTTTCATGAGTACTTTGGTACTTCTATAACTGGTCATGAACCTATAGCTGGTATTTATAACTTCTTCCTCTACTCTTTGCTCTCGGTCAGCACTTCTACTGGTCAAGTCTCTCTACCTAGCATAGTGGCCAGAACTTCATTTCGGAAGGATCTAAGTCCTCAGTAGTTGAGTTGCTTATTAACTTTGACTATAGAACAAGAAATATTAAGAGGCAACCCAGGATTTCCTGGGGTCCTGACATAGTTCTTATTGACCTCACTGTATATCAGTAACCCAATTTTGCTGGATCTGGATCAGCACCCCAGCCACAATGGGAATGTCTTTCTTTGCTTGTTGGTTTAGTATCATAAGGAGCCTAATATATTTGAGTGTCAGTCTCAACTTCCAACTGATTTGAGCCATTTTGCGTGCCCTGGAAGAAACATTCTTTCCATGGGAACTAAGATTGCCAAATCAGCATAGCCCAAGTTTACAGAGGTGAGAATAAAAAATTCTGTGAGTGGATTATTAAATATAATATGGATAGAAGTCCATCCTATTGTTATTCCCTGATTTCTGGATCCTCATATTCTGGAAGTGGGAGAAATACATCTTATACTGATCACTGAAGCAAAATACTTTTTTATCTTGTATAATAGTACCTCGGCCTTTCAGAATCTTGCCTCCCAGCTGGCCAAGTAACTGAGTCTTTTGTAGGTCACTATATTACTTTATCAAGCTGGCTACTTCTGTGTGATTTGGTACATGGAAAGACCTATGAATTTCATAGTCATGAGCCCATTGCTACATTTCTTTTGTTGTGAAATAAATTTCTCATTTAGATGTTGTATTGTGTTCTCACAATGTCTATAATATTCTGGTTGGTAGTATTATAGGAAGGGACTTCTGATTCATATCCAAAATAAGGCTTTCATGTTTTTATAAAAACAAATTGCTGGCCCTTCCACTAGAGAAGAGATCCAATGTGATTAACTAGCAACCAGGAAGCTGGTATCTCCCAGGAAGTGAGGCCCTACTGGTGGCTCAGCATTGATCTCTGTTCAGAGCAGGTTAGGCACTTACCAGTGATAACAGCAAGGTCAGTATTGGTGAGAGAAATTTTACGTTGCTGAGCCCATGTATAACTTCCATCCCTGCTGCCACATTTGCTTTGTAGAAGAGCCCACTGAGCAGGCACAGGGATGCTAGGGAAAGAAAGTGACCGATGTCTACAGGATGAGTCAACCTGTCCATTTGATCAATGAAGACTTTCTTCAGAGTGGTTGCCCTTTGATAAGCATCACATGGGACACAAATATCCCCATATTTTGTGCTCATCCCTAGGCGTCCATTCAGGTATCTCTGCCTCATCTCCTTGTCATTAGTCTTCTGATCTCATTCTTTCAAAGTGACTGATTTTCTGGCCAATCCATTAGCCACTGCCCATGAAATACTGTAGATCTATACCATGGATATTTCTTTACCTAGACAAGGTAGATAGCCAGAAGTACTGCTCCAAGTTCTGCCCACTGAGAAGATTTCACTTTAACCTTTCAGAGATAATCTAGATTGGAATGGTAATTGCTGAAGCATATTGTGAAGGACCATCTGTATTGCAGGCCTGAGTTCATTCTTCCTTGGTTAACAAGTTATGGGTGCTGCTCATGACACAAGAAGAATCTCGTGCAATAGTTGCTATAAGCATCTGAGCCACTTGATCACGAAGCTTGCCTGTGCCTTCAGGACCTGCTTGAGCTTGATCTTGCACACATCACTTCATTGTACATACTCAAATTTAAGATTTCATGGATGAAATGATACCCAGTTCATGATATAGGTAGCTTGGGTCACATGGTCAGTTGGTATTCCACAGTCAAGTGTTCAATCTCATCCAAGATCCAGGAGCAGGCTAGGAGGTCTTTTTTAAGAGAAGGATACTTATACATAAAAGAGCATGGCTTTGATTTAAAACCTAAGTTCCACTGTGCTTGTGAGGGGCTCTACATAACATCACCACAGGCCATAACGCATTGAGCTTCATCGGGTCTTCTGGGTTGCAAGGTCCACTCAGCAAGCAACTTGTACTGCAGTTTGGATCTGTAACCTTTTCCTGTTTTGGGCCCCACTCAAAACAGGCAACTCCATGGGTTAATCATCAAATGGGCAGAAAATCACATTGAAATACAAAATATATTGCCTCCAGGATCCAGAGATGCCTAGGAATCACTGTACTTTAGTGGCAGGCATAGAAGGGGAAGCAACTTGGGATATCCTGGGATATACCTGACAACACTGGAGCCCTAAAAACTTCATCATGCTGTTGGGCTTCTGAATTTTTGTAGGTTTTTATCTCCCTCTTTTGGATAAGGTATTTAGAGTACTTGCTAATTTCTGTTTACTGGGTCTACTGGCATGATGTTCAGAGGGATGTTAAAATGAATGAAGTCCTTGAATACTGAATTATGACCCAGAGCCAGAGCTGTGATATAGTCCCAAAGTAAAATATAGTTGTGAAGTCAAAGTGTCAGGCTGTACTTGCTAAGTAAAAACAAACTGCTTCTAATGGGCTTTACGAATTGATATCAAGAAGAAGCATTTGCCAGATCCAGACCTGGATACCAAGTACTCAGGACTGTGTTGATTTGTTGCAGGATGAGACCACATCTGGAATAGCAATTATGATTGGAGTCAATTATCTACCTAAATTTGATATTCTACAGCCATTCTCTGAGACCCATCTGCTTCTCCCAAGCCCAGTTGGTGAGTTAAATGGGGATGTTATAGGAATCGCATTTGAAAAGGACAGAACATGGTCCTGGAACAATTGGTTACCTACATGGAGGAAAAACAATTTTAATTTTGCTCCTACCTAACATCATAACCAAGATTAATTCCAGATGTATTAGAGACCAAAATCATGTATTTTGGAAAGTCAAAAATATTTTAGAAGAAAATACGGAAGCGTATTTTCTTGACCTTCAGATCCTAGTGTTAAATGAGACACAAAAGCAACATCTTGAGGGGAAAGATTGGTAAATTGGGCACCATTAAAACACTTCTGTTCATCAAAAGATATCATTAAAGATCACGGAGAGGTAAGGGACAGAATGGGAAAATGCGTTTAACATTTAATTGATACAGGTCTCATTTCCAGAATATTAACAATTAGACAACCTGGTAGAAAAACAGGCAAAAGAATTTTGAATAGATACTTCACAGATGAAACTATCCAAATGGCCAAAACAGTATGCAAAGGTGCTCAATGTCATTAGTAATCAGGGGGAATGCAAATTAAAACCACAGTAATACCACGAGCCACCCACTAGAAGAGCTAAAATTTAAAAGATGGATAATAATGAGAGTGGACAAAGAAGTGAAGCAATGCCAACATTGACACTCCCTTGGCAGGTGTATAAACTGACCCAACTACTTTGAATGAACAGTTTGCTATAATCTGGAAAAACTGACAATCCCATATCCTATAACCCAGCATTTCTGCTTCTAGGTATATACCTCACAGAAACGTGCACAAACATGAGATTTCATACATTTTTGTATGAAAAATGCCCATAACAATATTATTTTTATTAGACCAAATGAAGCAACCCAAATACCCATCAACAAAGAATGGATGAGTTAATTGTGGTATACTCATGCAATGGAATACAGTAGGGCAAACTAAGGGAGCAAAGTATAACCACATAGAACAATATGGATTCCTTTTATAAAAGCAAGAATGCTCGAATGAAGTAATCTCAAAAGAATATGTGCCATATGATTCTAAAAGTTCAAAAGCAGGCAAACAGCACTCAATTACAGATGCATATTCCCATGCTAAAACTCAAAGACAAGCAAAGCAGTTGTTATACTAGAAGTCAGCATGGCAGTTACCTGCAAGGACGGGGGGAGGGATGGCGTTGTAGTTGGGGTTGCATGTAAAGATTTGTTTTGTTTTGTTTTTGGAGGGGGAGGTAGCTATGTTCTCCTTCCTGACCAGGTGCTCATTTCTCAGACATTTCGTTATAGTCATTCATTAAGCTCTATTCTTACTTTATTATTTATTTCTTGATTTTTCTTCTATAAAAGTAAGCTTGGCTTTTAAAAATGCCAGAGTTCTTACAATATTTTTAGTAAATAAAAATATTGAAGGTAATTCCTGAATCTTTATAATTAATAGCAATTTCTCCAATCTTAAAGCTTGGCTCAGCCGTGTAGAAAATTTGGAAGGTAGGTGCAGGAAGATAGGCTATTTTAAGTAGAGTTGTCAGGGCAATCTTCTCTAAGTGGACGGCCTTTGAACCAATACTTGAATGAAAGGGACCAAACCCTGGGAAAAGTAGGCAGCAGAGAGTTCCAGGCAGTAGGAACTGTAAGTGCAGAAGACCCGAGGCCTGAAGGCACATGGCCTGTTTGAAATAGATTCAACTGAGTGAAGATTACTTTTGCAGTGGAAGTTGTACGTCTACCTGTCTCAGCATGCCAAATGATCTCAGTCTTACTTCAGGTATGCTAACTCTATGAGACTTCTGCTTGCTAGCATTGCTTTTGACCCCTTAATTTGCTGTTTTCTACTTATTTTTATACAAGATGGAGAACACAGCATTCAAATACTTGTACACGTAGAGCTATATAGGATGAAGAGGTTAACAATTTTGGAATTGTGGTACAATAGCTTAATTTTGTCTGTCAGTTGATGCACCAATGTCTGAATTTGATAAATGAATAACTGCATTTCAAGTGTCACTACTATAGAATGCGTAGGGCAGAAAAATATATTTGAAATAAACAGATTAAAAATAGGAGCAATTCCCCCATATTATGAAAAACAGACAAAAGTGTCTAAAGATGGTAAAACTGCCAGTGATGTACAAAAATGATCAAGAAATGAGAGAAGTTGGGGAATAGAATCTTCACTTTGGATCACTTTGTCATTTCAGCTCATCTAATGCCTAAGTCGGTTTGCTTTCCTCCCTTTGGTTTGAGACTAGATTGCTTTTTTTCCAAACAACTGGATTGTAGGTTTCAATTTCTTCAGATCATCTGAAGTGATGTTGCTTTTCTCCTTCCATCCCTCTTGGATTAGTCAGGGTTCTCCAGAGAAACAGAGCCAATGGGGTATGTATTTACCCATTTTAAGGAATTGGCTCAAGTGATCATGGAGGCTGGCAAACCCCAAATTTGTGGAATGGGCTGGCAGGCTGGAGACTTAGTAAGGGCGGATGTTGTAGTTTGTGTGTCAGTGTGGAGCCCTGGGGAAGAGCCAGTGATGCAGCTGAAGTCTGCAGGCAGTCTCCTGGCAGGATCCCCTCTTCCCTGGGGGAGGTCAGTCTTTTGTTCTATTCCCATTTCCAACTGATTGGATGAGGTCCACCGACAGTATAGAGGGCAATCTGCTTTCTCAAAGTCCCTCAATTCAAATGCAGATCTCATCCTGAAACACCATCACAGGACCAAACATCCAGAATGATGTTTGGCCAAATATGCCCGCAGTGTGGCACAGCCAAGTTGACACATGCAATTAGCCGTCACACCTCTCAAGAAGCCATCCATAGCTTTGCTTTTAGAGGTGAGGAATGTGGCTTTCAGTTCCTAGCTGCTTAACTCATTGTGGTCTCTTACCATGTACCAAGGCTACAAAACATTGAAGACTGCTGTGAATTTGTAGTAGCATTGGTAAGAAAGATACCATTTACAAAGCAAGTTAACAACTTGACAAACTATAGTTTTCTTTGGCCTGAATGGCTCCTCTTGAGTCAGAATTGGCCACAGTAATAAATTCCACAAAAAGCTACATTTCTACTAGCCTAGGAGTATAAAATATATAGACTCAAAGACGTATATTGATTTTTTAAAAATAGTGAACTCACCTGCTTTGGGACAACTTTCTAGCATTCTAAGCTTGTGTTTGCTTAGTTCATTGTTATGAAGGGTTATTGCGGGGAGGGGGGGTGGTGGTTCTGGAATTGTAGTCCTTTCTATGTGAACTCCAACCTAGTTTTTTTCTGATGTGTTAGACAATCCTGTTTCTTCATCACCGGGAGAGAAATGAACCTCTGCTAATCTTTAGTAATAGACCTTTCATGCAATGAGGAAAGCTCTGTTGTAAAGTGCTAGTGACTTCCAAATTTCCATGCATGGAGTTTTTCACTTCTTTATTACTTGGGAATTTTATCCATTTGCATATCGCCTTTCTGTAGCTGTGGCTCAAGTTTACACCTCAGGTCCTGACCTCTCTCCTGAACTCTACACACCCATTTCTAACTCTGCCTGATATTACAACATAGATGTCCTGCCAACACCTTAAATCCACTATGATGAAAACAAACGATCCCATTTTTTGCTGTTGCTGATATTGTAACCAAAACTGTCACTGGTTCCCAGGATTAATCTTGGATTTTCCATTGACTTCTTTCTTACTTCTTTGCATCCAGTTAGCTGCCAAATCTAGTTCCTACTGACACTTACATTCTCCCATCTTTTCCATTTTCATGGTTACACTGTATGTCAGGTTCTTTTTTTTTCTGAAGAGGACTATTGGAGGTTTCCCATCTAGTGTTCTCATCTCTGTTCTCCCTTTGACCCATCCTATACATTAATAATCCCTCATATAAAACTTGGGGTCAGATGTGTTTCAGAATGCAGATTTGTCTTTTCCATTGTTGGAGTTTTAGAAAGGTAATGTGGAGAAGATACTTTATTTTACAGTCTCCCTAATCGGGACTGGGACAATGTCCTGTAGCCAAATCTTATTTTTCTGCAGTGAAATATGAATATTTACTTTAAGTAGGATTAATAAAAAGTATAAATAGGCTTGTATTGTTCATGTTAAACTTTAATGCCAAATGAGTTCAGATAAGATTGGCTTTTGCCTCCAAGTAAAGTATCAAAAAAGAATGAAAACAACATCCTGCATTTTTGATTTTTAGAATTTTTGCTTTTGAAATTGTGGAAAAGACTTGGTAGATCTTAGCTAGGTAAATCTTCCTCAGGTAACCCGATCACTCTCATTTCCTACTAGGTTAGTTGTAAACTCTTTGCTCTGCTATTTTCAAATGCCTTCTCAGTTTGACCACAAAGCATTGTTTTCTGGTTTTGTCTCCCACTCATCTTCTACATACCCTTTTGACCTACCTAAACTGGTTAAATACTTCTTATTTTTTCTTCTGCATATACTCAGGCTCATCATTCCTGAAATGTCCTATCCTCTTGTCCTTTCTTCTGCCAACTATCTATTGATCTTTTTTCTGTCTTCAGAATGTTTCCCTCTATAAACTGTTTGATCCCCATTCTGGGATCAGTGATTGTTCTTTAGTCTAAATTCTTGTAGTAAGCTTTAATTTTCCCATACGGGAATGGGGGTAATCCCACTTCCTTATAATCCTACTTCCTTACCTCCTACAGGTAAATCAGTGGATTAAATAATGTTATAAGTGTGCCTAGCATGGTTGTAAACCCATAGTAGTACTCAGTTGAGGTTGGTTCTTCCTTTTTCTTCTCCTCCTTTTTCTTCCTTGCTTTTTCTTAGTATATTCTGTACTTTATATTATAGTTTTAAATGTGCTTTTATTGTCCCCACTATTAGAATGGGAGTTTTCTGAGGGTAGAAACTTACTTATTAGAAGCTCAGCAAATATTGAGTTATGTGAAATGAATACAAATGGTTACTAGAGAAATTTCATCTCCTCCTTTGGATTCTGGAAAGACTAATTTGTGTGTCTATGAGTGTGCATTTAAAAACCCAAAACAGGGGACGCCTGTGTGGCTCAGTTGGTCAAGCGGCTGCCTTTGGCTCAGGTCATGATCCCAGGGTCCTGAGATCAAGTCCCACATTGGCTCCTTGCTTCGTGGGACCCTGCTTCTCCCTCTCCCTCTGCCTGCTGCTTCCCCTGCTTGTGCTCTCTCTCTAACAAATAAATAAAACCTTAAAAAAAATAAAAATAAAAAACTCAAAATGCAAAACAAAAACAAACCTATGATCACAGGACCCATCTTGGTGTTTAGTGTCATAATTTCTGTTTCAAGGGTAATTTTGAATGTCCAGAGCCATTGTACAGGACACTGCCTACCCAGATCATGGCAAGCCTCAGGGCCTAGAGGGGCACACTCTTTCTGGTACTCTAACAGCCAGCCATTGGGAAACCTTGCCAGAAACCAGTGGGCAGGGTGACTAACACAGCTCTTTGGCGCTGGTGAAATACAGTGCTCACTCCTATGGAGCCTGGATCATGGGAGAGCACAGATTCTGTTCCTATGCTGTTTCTTAGGGCTCACTGCAGTGTCCCTAGGTCCCCTCAGGGAGGGGGAGGTCTCTGAACACCACCTTTGCTTTTGTGCATTTGGTCCTTTCAAGTTGGTTCTGATTATCTCCAAGCTCTTCAGTTTCCCTCCACAATTATCTCCCCTAAAACCCCTTTCTCTGCCCCCTCCCCCACCCTGAGAATATTATGTCCCCGGGAGAGAGAAAAGCTAGTGGTGGTAGAGGTCACTAGGTGTTTACCTAATGTCCATCTAACCTCCTTTCTTAATAAATTTTCTTAGTAATTTTCTAAGTAATTTCTTAGTAATTTAACATGGGTACATTACTGTCTAGAATAAAAACAATATTTTGCAGCTCCCCTTGAAGCTAGTTATGGCTATAAGATTAAATTCAGAGTAAAGGGAAGTGCTATGTGACGTCCAGAGAGGCTCTTCAAGGGGCTCGCTCTGAGCCACTCTTTGGCCCTTCCTGCCTTTGCCGCCTGGACAGTGGACACTGTGGCTGAAAGGCCAGCAGCAATGCTAGATTATGAGGAGAGCTTGAGGGTGAAAATGGAGCTGAAAATAGGAGCTATCTTCTAAACGCTTTTTTAATGTCGAAGAAGATACCTTTTTGGCTTTTGGCCCCATTTTCAGTTTTCTATCATATGCCATCCAGTCCAGCCCCGATGGATCTGAAGATTGAGACCTAGTAAAATAATAGAAGCTAAAATGTGACCGATTTTGAATTAGTCCAGATGCCTTAGTTATGACTTCAGTTTGTTACCTGGAGTTCTTAGGAACCTAGATGTTCTTGAAATGAGATTTCAAAACATGTGATCTAAAGATTTCATTCTTTTGTTTACCCATGTTCAGTTTCAATAGCCATCTCCTGTCATTAGAGGTGGTGGAGGCCTGAGCTGTTTGGGCTGGGTAAGGGATACACGGACACGCGAGGGGAAATGCATGTGCGAAATACCATCCCACATCATATCCTATAGATAAATATGCTTTGACTGTTTTCAGGGAGATATCACCTTGGCGCATTCATAGTTTATGTTTCCATGTTTCTAATAAAGTACACGTCAATTAAGTGTGCTTTCATTTTTGTCATTATCATCTTTCTGTTTCCCAGAATTATTACTAATAATTATTGGAAATTTACATGGTGCTAATATCTCCAGTTGGCCTAAATGACTTAAGCTTTTTGCCTGGAGTTTTCCAGAAGACACAGATTCCTCTGAAATTGACACGCAGGGGGAAAAATGGAGAGAAATCTGCAAATGTAATTTTTGCCCATTTCTTGGTTTTCTTTAAGCCCATGGCTGGATTTACATTGTCAGCCCACACAAATGTGAATTCCCAAGAAATCCAAGTAGAAAGAGAATAGAGAGAAGGGAGAATGTATTTGATTTCTTTATGGCTAGATCTTTGTTCTAGGCCCTCAGGTATGAAGTTCTTTATATCTATTTATAAATCATCCAAGTATGTCTGTGCATGAACCCACTCCATGCACCAGGGAGCATCTCCATTAACTTGGATAAATAAGGTTCCCCATGATCCAAAGTTCACTTCCCTAATTAACAGGGCTCTTTTGGAAACATTTTAGAGATGAAAACATTTTAACAATGTTTTGCACTCATCAATGGACAGAATGGCTAGAACATGATCTAAGCTCATTGCATGGGAGTCATCACTAACAGCCTGGACCCCAGCCTCCTGTGATGTAAGAAAGACAGGTCCTGGTCTGTGGAGGTGAATGAGCCTCAGCTTCCACTTCTACTGTATGGACCCCAGTGCCCTCACATTCCAGCTAGTGTTGGTTCCTCCTTTCTCTTTCTGCTCCTTCTGCTCCATTTCCCCTCTGTCTCTTTTTCCTACTCACCATTTCTGACGCTTCTGCTTCCCTTAATCTCTGCCCTCACAGAGATTGGCTGCTTATTGATTTCTTTCCTCTTTCTCTCTCTTGCTCTTGCTCTTTTTTTTTTTTTTTTTTTTGCCTTTTTCCCCTTTGCTGTCTCTTTTTTCCCTTTCTTACCACTTCTTCTAAAGTTTATGACTTTAGGGTAGCAGGGCTTACTTTTTAGAGCCATCATCATCCAACGAGAATGACAGCCAGTCACAATTTGTCTTCTTAGATGTCATCTCTTTTTTCTTTTTGTTATTTCCATTCATACTCACAACTGTGGGCTTTACAAATTCTTTTTAGGTTCATAGTCTGTTCCTGAAGGTTGACAGTGTTTGACTGCTTCACTGTGGTATCATATATATAGAAGTCATAGGCCTTAGAACTAGGAACTTCTAGGAAGAACTAAAAAAATAGTTTAATCCAATTCCTTTTTTCTAAGCAGAGTGCTGAAGTAAGTAACTTACCTAAGAGCATTTATACATCTGGTAGCAAAACCAGGACTAAGACATAAGCCTATACATCTTCATTTGGAAGAGAATTATATTAGCTCCCTAGTCCTATATATATAATACAAGGAGACCTCAAGGAGCCAAGCAAACAATTATTGTCCAATAGCTACAGTCTCTGGGGAAATATCTATTCTGTTCTGATGCTTTAGAGAGGAGAGAAGCTCTCCTTGATTCTTGATTTGTAAAATTATCCCTAAATATATACTCATGTATGCATTGTAAGATCATAGGGTTTCTTCACAAATGAAAGCTGTTTTCTTATGACTGCAATTATTTGTGTATGAATAGAATGTACATGACCCAATGCCTGAAACTTGCTTCATACATATTGGGTGTTTTGAACAGCCAAATGACTCTTTTTAGTCGGAAATAAGCACTCTGAGTATCACAGAGTCTTATATTTATGTAAAAAAAACCCAAACAAACCTTAAAAACATCTTGCTATTAGAGAAATAAGCATACAATAAAAATCTTTTACATTGCATGTGCGTATTTCACCTTCTCTAGAAAAGTAGAATCTAAGACTTAGAAATGTGGAGTTTTAGCTCAACTCCCTACTCAGTGCAGTAATTTTTAAAAGTTATAACTCTGACAGATATCCAATGTCTGCTTGAAAACCTCCAGAGAGTGGTATCACCCTTATGAGGCAGCTGTTATTGTTACTGGACAGCACAAGTGGATAAAAAGTTCCTTCTCGCATTGAATCAGAATCTGCCTTCTTTAACTTCTAGCTTTTTATCCTAGTTCTGGCCTCTGGAGCAACACAGAATTAGTATATGATTCTCTTCATGACAGCCCTTCAAATATTTGAAAGCAGATATTATACCTTTTCTTATTCTTTGCTTCCCAAGTTGCTTGAATAATTTATCAAAAATTACAGCTTCTCCTATTCACCTGGACATTTGCCTTTATTACATCCTAATTGGTCAAAGTCCCTCTTAAAATGTGGCACCCAGAATTGAATTCTATATTGTAGATGTGGTTTAACTAGCTAGAAATCCAATAGAACTGTCATGGGTAGTGATCTGTGGGTAGTAATTTCTCACGGAAGCATCCTAAGTCCCTTAAAAGAAGGTGGATTGTATGACAACGCTCAGTAAACTGTAAAGTGCTTTATAAATGATAAGCTTTGTTACATTCCATTTAAAAATACAAAAAATAATCAAGGAGTTTTTTTTCCCTGTCATTGACAACGTTGATTTCAACCTTTGGGTCTACAGTTAGCAAAGAGGCTGGTATTTATTCCTTGGTAAAAGTGTGAAGATAATTTTAAACTCAGCCATTATGTTGTGGTACTAGCTGAACAAGTTTTAAATAATCAAGGCTTTTTGAGGCATTTTTTTTTAAGTGTATGATAAATGTCATTTTTAACCTGTGCATACTCATTTAATGCGATAAAAGCAGAATCTCCTACTGACAAGGCATTTTCACATTCAAAGTAAAGTTTTAAATATGTAATCTGTGTTTCTTCCATTTTAAAATATGAATTTTAAACTTCCATTCAAAACATTTCTTTTTTTAATTTTGTGTAATGGTTTAATATTATCATCTAACCAGTCTTTCTCATTGCTGGGTATTGATTATATGTTAAGAACTTGAAAAAGACACTAATAAATTGTTTATCCTTCTTTCTTCACTAACCCTAGAAGACTTTTGGAAAGAATAAATTTTTATCTAAAATGTTTGTCATGAATTTACATCTTGAACATTCTAAGGGCTTAATGCCCTGCTAAATGGGATAATCTCAAAACTAACAGTAGCAGGTTACATTTGGTATATATAAATGTGTATAAAGTTAAATGTAAAATATAGATATGAAACCCAAATGGGATAAAGTTAATGATGGGGAGCCTAGCACACTCCCTGGCACATAGCAGATTCTTAATCAACATTGGCCTCATGAATGCTGCCTATTAGGGGAGGATTATTCCTAATCAGGCAGTGAGCCTGGTATGACAGCTGGAGGTTGAGTCCTGTAGATTGATGTGCCATTGCTCAAATGAGTACGACACATTAGAGACTGCACTGTATTTTAAGACCTCATATCTCTTTCATCGGAACATTATTTCTTGGTTAAGAGAAATTACTACATTTTCTAAAACATGACAATGTTGTGGTGGTTATAGTTGGATTTACAACATATGTCAAATACTCTAAAGAGCATAAATTATTTAAAAATACATAAATACTCAGAATAAAAATCAGTTGTTCTGTACTGCCCATACTGGAAAGAAATTTAGTAAAGAAAATAACCCAGTAAATCACTTCCAAGGATTAGAGTATTCTGATAGCATTCTGCAAAGTCAGAATTCTGGAAAATCATCCATTTGCTGGTACATTTTTTTAAAAACTTATATAATTTAATAATTCTTTTTTTCTTTTTACAATCCTGGTGACTGGGGCCATGTAAATTGGAGAGGACTGCTTTGTAAAATTGGACTTAGAGTCACATAATTTAATTTTATATTACTTGATCCAAAATTCCTCTTTCTATTGGATTTTCTTTCTTCTTAATAGTTTAAAAAAATGTATAAATAGGTGAGCTTTTCTAGAGAAAGACTGCACTCTTTTTATATTTTGTGCACTTAATCTTCCGAAGCTAGGTATTTGTTGGTTAAACATCTAATTTATAGTTATACATAGACTGAGCAAAAATAAATATTCTAATAGCATCCAGTTATTGGTTTTGGCTATACGGATGTGTGGGCTTTTATATCAATATTAGTGTTTTCTACACTTCATAGTATTTTCCTCCAGCAAGAACTGTCTCTTTGCTGAGAAGGAAAAAAAAACAACAACAACAAACTTGCTTACAAAATGAGGCCATTTTGCATATTAATTAGGAGGTCTTTGAACTCTAAGAATAAAAATCCGTTAATGCTTTGGGTATGGAACAATTATGCATTCAAGGACTTTGATTTTATGCTAATAATGCGACAAGCTTTACATTTTTCTTTGTTTTGTTTGCATTCCCTAAAGATAATTTAATGCAAATAATCCATCCACATACAGCATAGAGCGTGTCGGATGGTTTCCCTATAGTTAAGATTGTATCAGCACTCCCATTATAAATCTCTATTACCCATGGTTTATAATTTAATTGAAAAAACCCACTGCAGGCAGAAACTCAACACTTAGGGTTTCAAGCTAAAAGCAATATTTCTCTCTTAAAAATAGCCTCCTCTCTTTAATTTCATAGTTAATAGAAATGTAAGAAGGATCATCCTGGAGCTGATTTTGAACAAAGCCAAACAGATCTTTGTCTATAACTAAAATAATTTCTAAATAAAAGTAGTTGATATCTTATCATTGGCCTATTACTACAACATTTAACCAAACGAGAAGAGACCACAATGGAATCTGCTTATCCTTTCTCTACACAAAAAAACACATACAAGGAGAACAAGAAAATTCTGTAAGACCAGATATCTATAACATATATGTTTGACAGTATGGTGTGAGGCATTACATTTTCCTTTGGTTTTCAAATGTGTACTTTAGTCCTTTCAGTGGATCTGGGCAAAGGCTGTGCAATCTGCTTTTTGTCGGTCTGAGCTAGAAGAGGGTGCTGGGAGGAGAGCTGCCTGCTCTGGAATTCTATATTTTGTCTGCTGTATAAATCTTATCTTAAGTTTATGCTTCAGTTATCTTGATGGGATTCAGGGGTTAATTAACAGGCACGGCAGTTTCAGCCTGCTTACACAGTAGAATTGAAAAGATCAGTTTTTAGACACACGGTAGTTTTGTCATCAGCTTTTGAACCCAAATCCTGTAGTGTAGAAAGGTTAACCTGCCTGCCAGGTAATATGCAATCTCCAATCAAGACTTCACCATAGTTTTATCAAACCAGTGAGACAAAGAAACTGTGAGTTAGTTAGAACAGATGTTTTTTATTACCTGCAGCCCATCAACCTTTTCCTATGTAATTCCTACTTGTACTGCTGCATGTGAGATATATGCCGGGATTACTTAACCCTAAGCAAACAAAAACTTGCTTAAAGATGGTCTGGCTCTGTCTTTGCAATTCATCGTGTTTCTAAATCAGTTGCCTTTGAGATCCTAAGGGCAGTTACTGAGGACAATAACACAAACTCATATGTTACAACACTTAGCTGTGCATAAAGGGCTTCAATATATCTAATACACACAGCTGTTCAAAAGTACAGAAAGCAGGGGCATCTGGGTGGCTCAGTTGGTTAAGCATCTGCCTTTGGCTCGGGTCATGATCACGTGGTCCTGGGCTGGAGCCCTGCATCGGGCTCCCTGCTCAGCTGGAGCCTGCTTCTCCCTCTTCCTCTGCCACTCCCCATGCTTGTGCTCTTTCTTTCTCTCTCTCTGCGTCAAATAAATAAATAAAATCTAAAAAAAAAAAAAAAAAAATTAGAGAAAGCAGAAGCTTAAGAGGTTAAATGGTGATTAGTACTCACTCTGTCTTGTCTACTAATTCTTCTGTGGCCCAGTGGCTCCTTAGTTCCCTTAGGGGAACTATGTTTTTAACTTTGAGAAATAGAGTCTAGTGAAATCTTGATGAGAATCCCCTGTAATTACTTGCCACCTATTGTCGGAGACAATAAAGGAATTCACACAATTTCTAAGTCCAATTCTTAAAATATTCCATGTTTGCTTAGATTTATAAATAAAAAAACTTAGAGCCTAGATAACATTCATATATATATAAGCTACACAGTAAGTCAATGATGAAATAAAACAAGTCATGGATTTATTGTTCCATCTCTCTGATTAAAATTATTTTTAATGTTGATATTTTGATTATATTAGAAACATTGCTTAAGTATAAAGGTTATGAGAAATTCTTTTCTGAACACTCATAATTGTACAATCTTAAGAGATTTTTGAGAAAATAGTAGATAACTATTTTCCAAGGATGGTATAAATGTAGTACTAGTATAATGATGCAGGGAATACATAAGGAAACTCCCTAGGGTTGCAGTAAATCTGGCAGTCCATATTTGTTATATATAGTGAAAAGCAGATTATCTTCTGATATTTACAAACTGATTCAAAGTTTTTAGTTTCTGTTGTAAGAATTTTAATAGATCATTCTCTACTCCTCACCCACCTCCTTTTTTTTTCCTTTCTTAGATTACTTTTTTCTTTTTTAAAAAGATTTTATTTATTTCACAGAGAGAGAAAGAGAGCACAGCAGGAGGAGTGGTAGGCAGAAGGAGAAGTATGCTCCCCACTAAGTGGGGAACCCCATGCAGAACTTGATCCTAGGACCCTGGGGATCATGACTTGAGCTGAAGCAGATGCTTAACCAAATAAGCTACCCAGGCCCGCTCTTTAGACTACTTTTCTTTTTTCTTTCTTTTTTTTTTTTTTAAAAGATTTTATTTATTTATTTGACAGAGAGATCACAAGTAGGCAGAGAGGCAAGCAGAGAGAGAGGGGGGAAGCAAACTCCTCGCTGAGCAGAGAGCCTGATGTGGGACTCGATCCCGGGACCCCGAGACCATGACCTGAGCCGAAGGCAGTGGCTTAACCCACTGAGCCACCCAGGTGCCTTTTTTTTTTTTTTTTTTTAAATTTGAGAGTAAGAGAGCAGGCAAAGGGAGAGGGAGAAGCAGGCTTCCCGCTGAGCAGAGAGCCCCATGTGGGGCTTGATCCCAGGACCCTAGGATCATGACCTGGGCTAAAGGCAGATGCCTAACAGACTGAGCCACCCAGATACCCCTCAGCTTAGGTCTTGATCTCAGCGTTGTGAGTTCAAGCCCTGGGTAGAACTCCATGCCATGCATGGAGCCTATTTAAAAAAAATAATAATAATAATATGGAAAATACAGAGATTAAAAAATAGTAAGAGAATAATATCAACACATAAGGCTAATTCCACAGTAATCCTCTGTTTTAGGCACCATCACCTTTTTTATTTCATATATGAGGAAGCTGGGAGTCAGGGTTAAGTAATTTGTCCAAGGTTATCATTTATCTAGTATTTGCCTTTTTATTATCCGGAAGAAAATTCCTCTTTGGGGGAGATTGTCTTTCTTCTATCCCAAACATGTGGTTGTGGTAGAGTGGAGGCTAATCAAAATTCTCATGTCCTTTGGCCACAGAATGGGGCATTGGTACCAGAAAGGGCCAGTCATCATGCTCTGGTTCTATGGCTTGCCGTACAATTCCATTGTGGTGGGCCATGTGATCCAGGCTTGTCCAAGCAGTGGCATTTTCTGGAAGAATTTCAACTGAAGTGCCAGGGAAACTCTTTTCTCTCTGGCCCTGTGGCTTGTAGAATGTGTTTTTATCATTGTGTTTGGCCATGGGTTGATCTTGTGGGAACAGCTGACCTGAGAGAATGAAGAGGGAGCAGAGCTGGTAGCTCTTGGAGTAGCAAGAGTAGATGGAGGGGAGAGAGAGAAGAACCTGATGAGGTTTGAGTCCCTGGATCCATGTATTTCTGAAGGCAGACATATCCTCCAGCTTCTCCATGGTTTGGTGGTATGAGGCTTGATCAAAACTGTCTTTGTCAAGTCAGATTGATTTCTTGTCTTCTTTTTTTGTAGTAATAAAAAAAAAAGTACTGATTGAGCACCTAGAGTCAGGATGCAAATCTGGATCTGGCTCACCCTGCAAACTTGAGCTTCCTTCCCAACCTTCCTTGGACACAACCTCTGCTAATGGTTTGATATTTTCCTCACCATTTCTTCTTCCTTTTTTTTTAATGACTAAACAAATATTATGGTATATGTAAATATTTAAATTTATGATATATGTTGCCGAATTGTCATTCAATTTGGCTTTACTAATTGATACTTTCCCTAACACTTATATGCTAGATATCTTATGTTGCACCCCAGGTGGAGGGGGTGCCCTCGACTCTCTTCTACCCTGTTTTGTGCTCTGAGAGGCTGACTTGGGGGTATAGGTCCTTTGTCTTCAGGCTTCTGATTGGGCTGGGTTGTCCAGGATAGGGGACACTGGCGGGAGATGAGAAGGAAGGAGAGTTAAGAGATTCTGCTCCTCCTTGGCTCTTCCTGTGGCATTACTGAGGGTTGGCTGCCTTCCCAGACCTAAGGTTACGGTTCTCTCTGCTCCGCTTTGTTTTTCTGCATCTAGCCCTGGAGACTGCCCTCTTCCTTGTGGGTCCCCTCCACCCTGCTTGACACCCTTATGGATAACCCTTTTATTAAATGCTCTTCAAATTACCCGATTTGAGTATGTTCTTAATTTCCTGTCTGGACTCTGAGTAATACTGCTTGTATAAGGGTGTCTTTTCCCTCCACATTTCATGTCAACATAGGGTATTGGCCACGATTTTAATCATTTCAATTCTCATAAAGGGAAAATGGTATCTTGTTTTAATTTATATTTTTTTGATTATTATTGCGTTTGAACATCTGTTCATATGTTAATTGGCTATTTGCATATTTCTCTTAATTGCTTGTTAATATTCTTTGCCCATTTTTCTTTTGGGTGATCTCTCTTTCTCTCTTTCAAATTCCTATTATGAGTGGAGTATTTGTTCCTATTATATTTTCCAACTGATTGTTAGTATAAGTGAAAATTATTGCTTTCATATTTTGTTATTCCTATAAATTCTGTTAGTTTTAATAGATGTTAATCGATTCTCTCAGATTTTCTATCATTTACAAAGAATGATAATGCTATCTCTCCCTTTCTGATGTATGCTACATTTCTTTATCCCAATTTACACTTTGGCTAGATCCTCCAGAACACTCTTTGACAACAGGGGTGTCAGTGGGAATCTCTGTCTTATTACTGACTCTAACTCCGCTTTTCCCAGAGTGTGTTTCACAGAACATGAACCCTGACAGATACCCCTTGAGAAAAGTTTAGACTGGTGTGGGAAGCATTACATATTCTTAAAGAGTCTCAGTGCACTCGAGCATGTTAAAAGCTCTAAGTTGGTTTTTTGTTTGTTTGTTTGTTTTTGGTCTTGGCCTAATATAGCTCCGGTACTGAATTTTCTGTAGTATGTTATTAGCCTGGTCATTTCCATAGGTCCTGGAGGACCCAAATACAAACAAAATATTTTGTAATAATATAGCTAAGCCACCATGTTTTTATGCAAAAACTCTGAATTATTCCAAAGCTTCTTTATGTCTCTTCTCAGTACTTATTAGTATAGCAATATAAGCCACTGTATTTTGAATGTAAGGGGTCATGTGACACATCCACCACGTTGGCACATGTTACTCTCAAAACAAACAGCTGAGATTAAAACACTAACTTAAATGGAAGGAAAGATGGGTGTCAGGAAATCCAGCTGGTTTCTCTCCCTCTCTTTCTTCTCTGTTTTATGCACACACACTCACACAACTAACCAACCCACCAAATGAATAAAACATTCCTGCCAATTGACCTCAAGGTACCATTTTCTTTCATGTACGGGCTTCCTTCTTAACCCTGCCTCCCTTCTTTCCAATACCTATCCATTGTTTCTTCCAGCCTCCTTCACTTTCTTCTGTGAAGTGTGCATGTGCATGCATGAATGAGCATGTGTTGTCTCCAGGAAAATCTCTACCATCCCTTTTTTCCCATTGCGATTATCAGTTAAAAATTACTATTATCTTTGTTGATAGAAATCAAGTGAATATCAGAGAATACTTGTAATGAGAAAAGAAAAAAAGCACTCGTTTTTTAAACTCATCTCCACTGCTTAATTAATACATGTTATGTTTTCACATGAAATTAAGACCTGATACAGAATTGGTGACAACAACCTCCAAAGACCTTGAAAAAGCTCAGAAGTCCCCTTCAGAATTCTCACAAATGTCTCATCTACATTTGCTTTCTCTTCCAATTAAGTCTATTATTCCCAGAGCATTTAAGAATAATAAACTATCTTTTATTCAATTTAACTTTCCATTTGCTTTAATTACTAGTATTGAAACAGTTTTGCTTTCTGCTATATTTCATTGCAAGTCTTTCAGCTACACTATAAAGCTAAATTAAGGCTTTTATAGATTTTTTTTAGGATCAACCTGATCCTTATTTATTACTTTCTAGGGTAATATTCATCTTAAGTCTTAAAAAACTGACATATAAGTAAACTCTTAGAAAATAACTCACTCAAAAATTGGCAATTTCCTGTGTGGTGAATTAAAAAAAAAATACCAAAAGATGGACTCCTATTTTTATAGAATTTCTTTAGTTCTGTTAGGCCGTTTTTGTGAGTGTGAATTTAAATCACATATCAAGGTTAATATGGATTTACAGAAATTCATTGTTACCGCTACTTAATTGTTATGCCATTATTTTAGTCATATGTTTATTTTTCATTTTCTGTAAAATTTCATTGATTTCTGAAGTTGTAATTCCCGTGTTTAAAAGAATGGAGCTCTGACTTTATATTAAATGAAATGGTATACCAATTTTACAGGGGGGAGGGGCATGGCAGGGGGTAGTGTCTGGAAAATGCCTTTTTCATGAAATCTATAAGAAGAAAAATTCATTATTGCTAATGAATGTAGGGATTTTACTTACTGGAAGTAGTCAAGTGGTCTGGTACAAAAATGTACATCACATTATGAACCATAACATTGTGAGATTTGTAATATAAGAGCTGCGAAATATATTTTGAATATCACAAAGACTGTGTTTCTTCCCCGGAGCATGCTCTTTGTTATACCCTGCTTCTCATATTCTTATCTTTTTCATGAGTATGAATCTCAATAAAATCTATGGATTGTGTTATGTTTAAAGGCTATTTACTGAACCAATATTTTCACAGATAAGATCAATAATATATGTGTAAACCTTTGAAATTTAGAATGGAGAGGAAGCTGCCTAATAAAACTCTGGTACTGAATTTTATACAACATCTTACCAGCCTTTTCATTTTATATTCAGGTCCCGAAGGATCAGAAAACAAACTGAACACAACTGCAATTATCTGGATTTAGCCTGGATGGTTTTATGCAAAAACTCTGAATGCATTTAATGTTTATGTATTGTGAAGCCACTGTGTCCTGGGTCCTCATTTCATTTCTTTAAGAACCTTTGTCTAATGTAAAAATTTTGAAGGAAAAATTTTATGTTTATACCTATTTAGTTGCACCATTAGTTCAAGATATAGACTATGGAAGTGCTAGAGTTCTAAAGCATGTTTCAGTCAATGATTTTTTTTTTTTATAAAGTTGGTATCTAATGCTGTATTTGTAAGGCCATCAGTTATCAAACCACGTAAGTGTTAAATTCCTTTTGAAGCTTTCAAGAGGTATTTTAATTAAGTTTTCAAAATTGCTTTTGGATCATCTTCACAATTCTTTAGTGCTTTATTTCCATTAACAAAATAGTAATTAAAATTAAATTTTAAAGGAAATAACCACAGTAGGTCATACTTTTATTAACTTGAGGTAGATAATGAACCTGTCCTATTTAAAGACTGATCTAAATCGCTGAGAGGCTAGGGATAGTATATTTTAATTAAGGTAATCCTTGTTTGCATCTAACAAACAGCATTGCCACTTAGAAATTTAAGATCTTAGTAATGCATATTAGTACGTTACCTCAACAATCTAATAGAGATTTAATACTTGTGTTTTAAAGAGCAATTTGTCATAAATTAAGAGCATTTGCATAGTAAATTTCAAGGATGTTATTCTTTGCAGAGTTTTCTATAATTAAGGAATGCATTAAACATTAAAATTTTATAATTTTTGTAGTACTAGGAAAACTTGCTTTGTTATTAAACTGAGCCTATTTTCAGCTGCGCACAACCCTATGGAAAAGTCCAGCCTTAATAAAGACATAATGAATGTACTGTCACTAAGATTTTTTTCCCTCTTAAATCTTGAGCGAAGGCTTATGTGTTTAAAGAATGTTTTATCATACGAAATGTCTGTTTACTTGGATGGGGAGTATTTAATCATTTAAAAAGTAGGCCAAAGAGACTTACCCCAACCCTACTGCTAAATAGTTACAAGCTGCATCGTATATAAATTAAGTGTTCTGTAATTGGGGGTGTGGGTAGAATCTTTCTTTAGTCAGTTAAGTGTTTACAGTATTCATATCTACTTTAGTTAAAGGAATTAAAAAGCCAATTTTAATTAAAAATGACAACCTTATTCTCAAGGTTTCTTTTATTCTGATGGCTAACAAGATAATTTTAGCATTTGCATTTTATTGATCCAGAGAGAATGCTTTTTTAAAATATGTTTAGGATAAGGCTCAGCATCCTGGTTCACCCCTGGTCAGATGGATTTTTGACTTGTGGTGAGAGTCTCTATCACTTAGACATTTTTACCTGGGGATAACTTTAGGGTAAGAAGGGGTGTATTCCTCAGAGAAGGAATTTATACCTTACTCAGTTTACCTTAGATTACCGTGTATTCTTCACATTATCTTCTCCTATAAACTACCTGAGTCTCTTTATTTTTTCCAACCAAGAGGAAAGGATCTACACTAGATTCCACCAGGATCTACACAGTTCATTGGCTTGAGTTGTAGTAATTTTTTGAAAAAGTTTCCCCTTGGCAGGGAACACGGATGTTTATTGAACATTCATTTAGGGGGTTTCTTCTGTCAAAGGACTAATTCAGTTTATATGGGTGTGGACATTATGTGACTCATGATTTTTAACTCAGCACTGTATCATTTCTAATAATAATTATAAAATATTTAGATTCTTCGTTTTATTATATGTTGGAGCTAGTAAAGAAGGTGATATTTTGCTGTTCTCATAATTTTAGAGTTTTGATGCTGTCAATATATCATCATCATCATTATTATATAATTAGCTATAAAGTCTAATACTTATTATGTGTTATAGTTAGTTATAGCTAAGAAATAATCGTAATGAAAGAGGATATTCCAATTCTTCCTTTCAGTAGAAGGGCAGACTGAAGTGAAAATAGTAGGCACAGGATAATAGTAGTTAGTGAGTTCAAATCTCAAAATTATAATTATTGGCTGGCTGATCTGCCTGACAAATTCCATTCAATTTTAGCTCCTTCTTTCCTCAACTTTAAAAGACTGGATTAACTTGAAAGCTCTAGTGGTTTCATAGACGACATCTGTGGTGAAGATTCTTTCTTGCCCTGTTTGTACCACCCAACTGCCCATCTCTACCCCTCAGTAGTTAAGAGTTGGAAAATTAAACCCCAGAAAGACAAAATGATTGGTTGAGGGATAACACTAAATAATTTAAAAATAAAAGTGAATAGTGGCTGCAGATCAACTTATCCAGGCCCCTCAGTCCTCTGGATGGGTTAAGTGTTCCCATAGTAGGTAGAGGGCTGAGTTTTACCACTGGGACTTAGGGAGGAATGGCCAAACTGTCTGTGATGGCAAAGAATGTACAGTCTAAGGTCTTAGATTAAAACCACTTTCAAGCTATTTTGTTGTTGAGGTTGCACTGTATTAGATGCGCAGCAAAAGCTGGTGATTGGAAGCTGGTCAGTGAAGATCCTGAATTGCAGATGACCAAATCTCACCCCGTTGTAGCTGTTAAGAGCCAGAAATAGCATCCAACACCATTTGGCACTTCCTATGTCATGCACTGAGCATTTCACATTTACTAACCTGTGTAATTATCACTACGACTTCATCACTGTTACCATTCCCATTTTACTTATGAGAGAAGTGAGGCACAAAGAAGAGAACACTGTCCATGTAAGGAAGTCAGAGGACTGAGAAGCTAATCGAGGCCATGCAATGCCATAGCCTAACTGTTAGGCACTTTGCTATTCTGCCACTTAATATTCTATGAGCTGTCTAGGGAGAGTCGGTGCAAAGGTAGGTATGGAGCCCCGTCTTTCCTTCTGTGATTGTTTTTAGGTTGGAAGTAGCTTTAATGGAGGGCACACATAGAAAAAGGATCTGAGAGAAGAGCAGCAGAATAGAGAGTAGTCATGTCACACGGCTTTGGAGGCAGAAGATGTGACTTTTATATATTTATTTATTTATTTATAAATGAATGAGTGAGAGTATGAACAGAAGGGGCAGAACGAGAGGGAGAGAGAATCTCAAGCGGACTCTGGACTGATCAGGAGCTGCCGTGGGGCTTGATTTCAGGATCCTGAGATCATGACCTGAGCCCAAACCAAGAGCCTGATGCTTAACAAACTGTGCCATCCAGCTGCCTTAGGAGATGTGATTTTTCATGTTGGTTCTGTAGCTCCTAGCATGACCTCAGGTGAGCTGCGGAAGCTCTCTGAATTTTCTGCTCAGTAAAGTAGTGATGTTAATGTCCACATGGTAGGATTGTTGTTCCACATCATCCATGTGGCAGATCCCTGGTTCAATCAAGGGCTTTATCCATAGTAGCTATTGTTAGGATTTACCCACTTATTACACTTAGAGAAATAAGGGATCGCAGTCATACTCTTGTGCCCAAAGTGTTCCTGTTCAAAAGTTAAAGTCTGCCTCATTGTTAATCTTAGTGGCTTATAATGGCCCTTGTTTTTGTGACATGGGTTTTATAATTGTGTTTTCAAATAAATATAACTTTCTCTTCTGGTTGCTTCTACTTTTCTGTATGAGAAGGTAATAAACATCTGCAGGAGATTGGAGGCTCACTATAAAAATATGAGATATGTTTATGAGCCACTTATTTGCAGTTAATCTCTATGATAACACTTTGTGGGAATTAGCAGTGGAATTAAACTCATTTTAGAAGGACAATCCCAACATAGGATATTTTCATCTGCAAAGAGGAGAGGGAGCTTTATTTTTTCATTTCAATAAATACAGAGTATCTACCATGTGCCAGATACTGTGCCTGGGTAGAGCGAATACATTACATTTTAAGAAGTCACTGAGCAGTTGATGGAAGCTGTTTGCTATGCTGTGTTGAGGTGGATTGTGATCCCAAGTGGGCAGGAAAGAGTGCCATGGGTTGAGAAAGGGGGATGACAGACTAGGACTATGTATTTACTGTTTATGATATAACTACAATAATATGAGCAAAACCAAACCTAAGTCATTTTTTTATAAAAAATTTTTTTTTAAAGATTTTACTTATTTATTTGACAGATGGAAATGACAGAGAAGCAGGCAGAGGAAGAGGAGGAAGCAGGCTCCCTGCTGAGCAGAAAGCCTGATGCGGGGCTCCATGTGGGGCTTGATCCCAGGACTCTGGGATCATGACCTGAGCCCAAGGTAGAGGCTTTAACCACTGAACCACCCAGGCGCCCCCCAAAAAAGGTTTTTATAAAGTATTTTGAATATATTGACTATTTTGGACCTTTTTCTATTATATCTAAATATAGTTTGTATTATGCATATATTATATGTATATGCATATGTATATATATATTTTGCATCATTCATACCATCATTTTATGCCAACTTGATATGATCAATGTATAGATAGGAGTTTATCTTCAGAGAGAAGTTATTAATTATTTTCATATATATAACAAAGACATAGATCCTTCCCTCTAGGAGATAGAGTTTAAACTAGATAGTACTAAGACCAGAACACTTTATTTTTTTTTTTAAAGATTTTATTTATTTATTTGACAGACAGAGATCACAAGTAGGCAGAGAAGTAGGCAGGGAGGAGTGGAGGGGGAAACAAGCTCCCCACTGAGCAGAGAGTGCGATGCAGGGCTAGATCCCAGGACCCTGGAATCATGAATGGAGCCGAAGGCAGAGGCTTTAACCCACTGAGCCACCCAGGCACCCCAAACCAAAACACTTTATAATATTGAACAGATACCTACATTGAATAAAACATTTTGTATTTCCAGATATGTCACTTACCTACCTTAATCAGCATGTGTGCTAGTAATTTTTGCTTCTGTTTCTGCAAAAACAGAAAGAACTAATGATTTAGTCCTAATGGGGAAAGAGCAAAGATGTCACAAAATCATACAGTTCTTTAAATTAGTTTTTTTTTCATACTTATTAGGATTATGCTTTTTATCTATGATTGTTGCTCTAAAATATTAACCTTTAAAAAAATTCATTGCACAGCCGGCTGTAGCTCTGTGATCTGCCCAATTACAGCATTCTGAATGTTTATACCTCATTGGGGATCCCCAGCGGGTTTCCCTCAATTCCCTGAAGAGAAAGAAAAATTCCAATCCTTGTTTCCCCTTCCTGCTTTTGTTCCCAGAGAGAACAGACCCGATTGTCAAGAGCATACCCACAGAGGTGAGAGATCAGTGAGATTGTAGGATAAGGCAGCCGAGTTCTGCTTTGTTGAGCAGAAGGAGTGAGCCCTACAGTCTCCATGAGGTATCTCGCTGTCTGCGGAAGATTTGTGTGAACTGTCAGTTGAAAGCGTTGACAGTGTTCCATTAGTAATGAATTATGGGAGTAATTTCATTAATTTCTTTACCTTAGTCGGTACATGTTAGTGTAAGTTGTTCAACCAAACATCAAAAGAACCACTGCATTGTAACCTTTTAGTCTTTTACTGTGTAACCAGGAACAGCAAAGAAATAAATTAGTGTAACATTCCTTTAAGAAAAAAAATGACTGGAGATAAGCAGTGGACATAATTTCTCCTGTTTTTAATTTAATAGCAGGTTTATGGTTTTATGCAAAACCATTCACATTACATTTGACCCTCTGGGAGCTGCCTGTTTTTTTTTTTTTTTTTTTCCTTCTGTGGGTATAATTTTGAGTCTTTAATAATCTGTTGTTAAATCCAGTCTGAATTTGATTAATGAATTGTGATGAGCCAGTGCATTAATTTGCAGGTTTGGTCTAATGCCCTAAAAGGCTGCTTTGTTGTGGATGTTATTAATGCTAAACTCCTCAGGAGGAGCCATGGGATGGCAGTGTGCCCCAAATAATGGACCAGCTACATCTTTGGGAAATCCCAAGGAGGGAACTATAGCTCTAGAAGTGACTTTGGAGCTATGTTATTGAAGGAGAAAATCCTGATTGAGTTTAATGTTCTACAACAGGGGGCCGTAGAGCCCAGGGGTTCTCAGGATGGAATTCAGGGGGGCCTGTGGCTTTAGATCGTAAAACAATTCTTTACTTTCAGTAAGCTTTAACTGAAATTTCACATTCTGTTCAATTATAAATGTAGGCAGCAGACCACAGAATTATTAATAGTATCTGTGACTTTGTCATCAATAAAAATTACAGATATTTTTATAACACGGGGTTACAAGTAGCTCAACATGCCACTTGTGCTATTTGTGCTTATGACTGTTTCAAAATTATAGTTGTTATTAAGACAGCTGCTGGGTCTGGTTACTTAATGTGTTAGTAAAGGAATATACATATCACAAATTTTTAGGACAATAACCATATTTCAGTATGATTGGTTACATTTGTATTCTTATTTTAGACATTTAAATACATGACTCTGAGAAGGGGTCTATGGCTCCCGAATAGTTAAGAACTCACTGTTCCAGATTGGCTGTTGTCACTGCCATCATCATCTTTCTCTTTGGTAACTGATACTTTACTTCTTCCTCAGAGCTTTGTTTTCAGGAGCAGGTCCAAGGTTCAGGTGTGTTAACTCATGTGGCCAGATGACAGCAGTGACTGTGGGATGCTAACATTACCAACTTCTCATTTATTCCCTTGCTTTCCTCCTCTGAGTTCCTGGAAGCTATGGACTGTTTATTTTATTCACTGTTAATTTCCCAACCACTTATTATACTGTTTGACACATAGTAGGTACTTAGAAAATATTTAATGAATGAGTGATAGGTTAGGAGGAAATAACTTTTTTTTTTTTTTTTGCCCCATTTGAGTGAATCTGGGTTTTAAAATCATTTTTTGAAGTGAAAGAAAAATCTGGTCACATTCTGAAGATTTTATTGCACTGTAAAAGTTATTTATAAGGCATTAGGAATGTTTATAGGAACAAATATTAACCAGTTTATTGTCCAGCAGCTCTGCTTATCAGGGAATTATAGACTCTGGTAACTGATTTTTTTTTTAAAAAGTGTTGTTATCATTAAACAAAGAGAACTGGAATCCTCCAAAGGCAAATGTAGCTGCAGAGAGATAAGAAAGTCAGATTAAGGAAAGAGATTAGCACGTGTGCTTGGAGTGTGTATAAGTGTGTGGATGTGATTTTGTGTGTGTCTCTGTGTCAAAAGAGACCCAGCCCGCGTGAGAGAATCTTTGGAGCTGTAAGTTGCCTTGGAGATTATTTTTCAATTTAATTTAACAAGTATTGAAACTGAAGCACAAAGAGGTTAAATGATCAGTGACCTCCTAATTGCTAAATCCAATAAAGCCTTCCTGGACCTTATCTTACTCAACCATGCTCCTGCATTTTATGTTGTTTACTTTTTACTTTTTCTGAAAGTCTGTGCAGATGCTGTTCGCACCACCCAGAGTGCCTTCCTTTCTTGCTCCTTTATATCTCTGCCCCCTACCCTTCTTCCAGAAGAACACACCTTTCACACCCACCTGGTATCCATCCTTCAAGTAGAGCTTTGCTCTAGTTCCATGTTTTTTTTTTTAATTTTTTATTAACACATAATGTGTTATTAGCCCCAGGGGTACAGGTCTGTGAATTGCCAGGTTTACACACTTCACAGCACTCACCATAGCACATACCCTCCCCAATGTCCATAACCCAACCACCCTCTCCCTCCCCGCTCCCCCTGGCAACCCTCAGTTTGTTTTGTGAGATTAAGAATCTCTTATGGTTTGTCTCCCTCCCGATCCCATCTTGTTTCATTTATTCCTTTCCTACCCCTCAAGCCCCCCATGCTGCCTCTCAACTTCCTCATATCAGGGAGATCTTATGATAATTGTCTTTCTCTGATTGGCTTATTTTGCTCAGCATAATACGCTCTAGTTTTATCCATGTAGTTGCAAATGGCAAGATTTCATTTCTTTTGAGGGCTGCATAGTGTTCCATTGTATATATATACCAAATCATCTTTACCCATTCATCTTTTGATGGACATCTAGGTTCTTTCCATAGTTTGGCTATTGTGACCATTGCTGCTATAAACATTCGGGTGCACGTTATCAAAACTTTTTTCATTCTTGCCATCCCTAAGTAGCCTTCTTAGACATTAAACAACAAAAACAAAACTTTCCTCATTCTCTCCTCCACCAAATTCTGGTGTAGTTTTAGAACCACAGATACACTATAGATCAGTTTATGGACTCTAGCCTTTTGCAGGGTAACAAACCATTATAGTATCAAAGACATTCTTACCTCCAAGAACCAATTTCATCTCTCTGGGGGTTGGATCACCCCTGCTGAGAATGCTTACTCTTGTAGAGTTCAAATGTTGCCAGACTTTGGATTCAAAAGACATTGCAAAGGGCATCAACTTCTAGCTATTTTGCTAACAGAAATTCCAGTCTTTCCTACAGCATTTCTTCCTTCTCCCAACTTTTCAGGAGTGTTTACCTGTTTTGTATAAAAGTAGGTTTTGTTCCATCTGTTTGTTTCTACCTAGGAGGTAACGGAGAACATAGTCACTATCTCAAGGAAGGACTAGAAGAGAATTGTTCTCCATTTTGTCTTTGGTCCTGACGGTCAAGCCCAGTGAAATGCAGCTGGTGGGCATGAATCTCAGAACCCTCTTAGTGCTGCTACAACTGCCTAGTGGGCGGGAAGATGGTCACCTTCCCTGCTCTTGCAGCTGGTGACAGGTGCCTGTGTTTATGGGCCTTTGCTTAGGTCTCTGGTAGAGTAATTGCTCAGCCATCTGTGCTTTTTGGTGATAATAACTTTTAATTCCCATCTTACACAACTGTGTTCTCTGGGTGCATCTGAGACACCAGGTCAACTAGCAACTTCCTGAGTATCCTATGGTCTCTCTGTCCTCCAAATCTGGCCCATGCTGTTCTGTCACCCTGGGATATTCTTCTACTTTTCAACTAGGTACCTCTACTGTCGTTACCATATTATAATATCGTTTCTCTCAGGAAGCTTCTCAGATGCTGTCCACAGTCTATGCGTGGATACCTTTCCTGCAAGATCCCATGGTTTCCTGCATTCCTAAAGTTATTATATACAGACTGTTTACTTTTCTGTATATCCCATTATCATTTAGCCTCCTTACACACAGAAAGCATGAGGGTTTTGAGATTTAGCAAATAAAAATACAAGATGCCAATTAAATTTGATTTTTAGATAAACAACAAGTATTTTTTTAGTATAATTATATCCCATAATTGAATATTTGCATATGGGACATACATATTTGAATATGGGACATACATACACTGAGAATTATTCATTATTTATATGCCATTCTAATGTAACTGGCCATCCTGTATTTTATCTGGCAGTCCTAAGAACATGTCATGTGTTTTACTGTATTCCTGGAGCGTAGCACTGTTCTAATCATCAAGGAGACACTATAAATCCTTACATAGTAGGTAAATTTATTTTAGAAACTAGGGATAGAGCAGTGAACAAAACAAAAGTCTTTGCCTTCTTGGAGGTTATATTCTAATGGGTGAATATAAATAATAAGTAAGTAAAATACATAGCATGTCAGTGTTGGTAAGCGCTATGGAGGAAAATGAAGCAGAAAAGGCGATATAACGTGTCTAACATAGGACTGATTTTTCTTCTTGTCAAACTTGCTGTATGTTCAGTTTTTCTCATTTCAGCTGATGGCAACTCCATTCTTAGAGTTGCTCAGATCAAACCCCTGGAAAGTCATCCTTCCTCTTTCCTTTATACTTCTCATCCTGTCTGTTAGGAATTCTTATTTGTTTCACCTTACAGAATTTGCCCACTTGTTACCATCTCATAAAAAGTCATTCATCCTAGCTACCATCAACTCTCACCTGGATTACCGCAATAGCATCTGGGATGGCATCACTTCTTCTGCCCTTGTTTTTGTATGTCCCATTTTCAACACAGCAATAGAAAGAGGTTTTTTAAATGTAACTCAGATCGTGTCATTCCTTTCTTCAAAATATTCCAATGGCTCCCTGCTTTCCTCATGTTAAAAGTCAGGTCCTTAAATGATCTTTAAAGATCTGGATGATTCACCCCCATTATCTCTTTGATTTCACCTCCTGTAACACTTTCTCACTAGGGTGACTGACCAACCATCTCAGTTTGCCCTGGGTGCCCTGAAAGTCACACATCCCAGGAAATCCCTGAGTCCCTGGTGAACTTGGACAGTTGGTTGCTCACCCTACCCACCACTCTAGCCATTTGTGCCTTTTTACTGTCCCTCCAACATACTGGGCACACTCCACCTCTGGCTTTTGCACTTTGTTCTCCCTGTTTTGAACATTCTTCTCCCTATATCTAAGTCACTAATTCCCTTCTACCTTCAAAGTTTTGTTCAGATGTCATTCTTCTCAATAAAGCTTGTTCTAAACACCCTACTTATAATTTGGGGCACCTGTGTGGCTCGGTGGGTTAAAGCCTCTGACTTCAGCTCAGGTTGTGATCCCAGGGTCCTGGGATCAAGCCCTGCATCTGGCTCGATGCTCAGCAAGGAGCCTCCCCCACTCCCCATCTCTGCCTGCCTCTCTCCCTGCTTGTGATCTCTGTCTGTCAGATAAATTAATAAAATCTTAAAAAAAAAAAAAAGAAACATTAAACACCCTACTTATAATTTAATTTTAACTCCTAACAAATGCTGCTTGACCTGCCCCAGTTTTATTTGCAAAGCGTTTATCTACCTCTAACACACTGTATAATTAAAGTAACTATGCTTATTGTTTGTCTCTTCCTTTTAGAATCGAGGCCCCAAGTAGGCAAGAAACTTTGTTTTGTTTACTTATTTGTCCTAAGCACCTGGCTCACATTGGCACTAGATAAATATCTGATGAATTGAACTGAAAAGGGATTGGAAGTTGTTGGTAGTGGAAAGAATTGCAGTGATAGTGGTCAGGGATGAAGGTGATATTTAAGCAGAGATCTGAAGAAATGAGGGAATGAGCCATGTGACTCTAGGTGAAGAAATATCCAGGCACATGGAAGAACATGTCACGGGGCAAGAATGTGCCTGTCATGTTTGCAAAGAGCCAGGAGGCAGTAAGGCTAGAGCAGAGTGGTCAAGATGTGGGGGGTAGGAGATGAAGTAGGTGATGGGATGGGAGTCCAGATGATGTAGAGACATAGTCGTGACTATTATTTGGCTTTTACTATGAGTAAAATGAGAAGCCAATCAGATAGTTTTGTGGAGAGTGGTGACATACTGTGATTCAGCTTTAACAGTTTACACTAATGACTGTGTTGAAAATTGGCTATAAGAAGCAAGGGTAGAAGAAGGAAGACCAGAGATGAAATGGAAATGAATCAAGAAAGAGATGATGTTGGTTTATACAAGATTAGCAGCTGGTGGTAGTGAGAAATAACCAGATTCTGGATAAATTTTGAATTGAAGCTGGCAAGAAATGTTAATGATCTGGAATGTGAGGATTGAGAAAAAGAAGAGTCAGGAATACTTTCTGATTTTTTTAAAGTAAAATTTTCCTTGCAGTATAATCATGCATATAGAAACATGCCCACATCCTAAGTGTAGAGCATGCTGAATTTTTCTCAGAGGGACAATACTCATGTAATCACCTCCTCCAGCAAGACATAGAACATTACCAGCCCCTGCTATGCTGCTTCTCAGCCATCATCCCTCCTCGAATAACCATTGTCACTGACTTTTTCCCACTCAGCACAACTTAAGCTGTGTTCACAAGTTTTGATGTCATATTTCATCATCATTTATTTAAAAATATTTTATAATTTCTATTCTTATTTCTTTGACCAATTTTCAAGTATTTGTTGGATTTTTTTTTTTTTTAATCTAGTTACTGATTTCTTGCTTAATTCCACTGGTTCAAAGAATACATTAATGGTTTCAATATTTTGAAATGTTGGGGGACTTGAGAACTCATTTTCTGGCCCAGAATGTGGTCAGTTTTGGTAAATGTCTCATGTTCCCTTATTAGATGGAGAATTTTGTATCTGTCAATTAAATTAAGTTTATTAATATATTATTTAGCCTGACTGTTCAGTGAGTAATTTTTCAAAGTTTGTTGAAGTCTCCTACTATAATTATGGACTTATCTCTTTCTATATTTAGTTCTGTTAATTTTTGCTTTACTTTTTGAGAGACTGAATTTAAAATTGTCATATCTTTCTAGCAGATTAACTTTTTTACTATTTAAAAAGTTCTTTTATTGTCAGATAAATCATACACACAAAAAAGAGATAATGTATAACATATATATAGTTTAAAGAATAATAGAAAAAAATAAGAGTGTGAATCCACAATACACCTTAAAGATACCCTTGTTCTTGTTTATGTTCCTGCCTAGTTCTATCTCATGCCACTATCCTGGATGTTTTTCTTAAAGATTTATTTATTTATTTGAGAGAGTGAGAGTGAGAGCATGTGAGTGGCAAGTGGGGTAAGGGGCAGAGGGATGGAATCTTTAAGCAGACTCCCCACTGAATGTGGAGCCAGACTTGGGACTCCATCTCACAACCCATGAGATTATGATCTGAGCTGAAATGAAACCAAGAGTCAGCATTCAACTGTCTGAACCACCCAGGCATCCCTATCCTAGATTTTTTTTTTGTTAATTGCTCTTGCTGTTAAAAAGAGTCTTATCATAATTATAAGCATCCCTAAATTATTGTTTAATTTTATCATTTTTTCATCTCCACATCTGGCAGATTAACTTTTAAATATTAGTAGGAAATGTCACTTTTTATGTTTAATGATAGTTAGTGCTTACATCTCTCCACTCTGTGATTTCAGATGCACTCATTTAGCAATGTGCAGTTGAATTTCTATTTTTTCATTTAGTTGGACAAACTTTATCTTTCAGTTGAAGTATTTAGTCCATTTACATTTAATGTAAGTAATGTATGGATATATTTGGGATTATATTTACTGGATACAACAGCATGCATCTTTACTTAATAGATCTAATACAAATTACCACTGCTCAGACGATGCTAGGATTTAATAACGTATTAATTCCATTTACCCCCTTTGCCTGAGAGTATTGCTCTCATGCATTTTAATCATGTATTTTAAACTTCATAGTATATTATTATTGCTTTTTAGTCAATGGTCATTTATATTTATACTCATATTTACCTTTCTATTGCTTTTCATTCCTTCCTGAATTTCTGTCTTTCCATCTGGGATCATGGTCCTCCTAACCCCTTCGGTATTTGTTTTAGTATGGATTTGCTGACAACAAATGCTCTGTCTCTCTTTTTTTTTTTTTTTTTGGATGCCTTTATATCTGAAGGATGTTTTTACTGTCTATAGACTACTAAGTTGTCAAAATTTCTTTTGGCACTTAAGATGCATTCTATATTCTTCTGGCTTCCAAGGTTTCTGTTCAGAACTTAGTTGTCATTGTTGTAGCTCCTTTGAAGGTAATATCCTTTTTCATCCAGCTGTTCTTATGGCTTTGTTTTTGTCTTTGCCATTTGCAAGTTTTACTATGGTGTGATGAGTAGCTTATTTATCCTGCTTGGAGTTTGGTATCTTTCATCTGTTTTAGAAAATTCTCAGACATTATGTCTTTAAATATTGCTTTAGCCCCCATTCCCTCTCGAATGCACTTCTAGATATCCAGTTACACTTTTGCCATCACTCATGTGTCTCTTGCACTATTTTCTAGGGGCTGAATATTTTCTACTGAGCTATCTTACAGTACTAATCCTCTTTTTACCTGTGTTTAATCTGCTATTAAACCCTTCTGTTGACTTCTTAATTTTAATTTTTGTATCTTTCACTTCTAGAATTTCCTCTTGATTCTCTTTCAATGGATTCCATTTTTTTCTAGTGAAGCTATCTTGTCATCTATTTTTAAAATATATTTATCCATATTTGATAACTTTAATGTCTGAATTATCTGTGACCCTATTTCTATTGTCTTTCTTTTTCTTTTTTCTTATTTCTTTGTATGTCGGCTAATAGTTTATTGAGTACCAGAAACTTTGCATGAAACATTGTAAAAGCTCTGGATGGTGCTCTTTTTTTCTAGAGAGGGTTAACTTTATACAATGGTAAGCAGCTAGAAAAAGAGCAGAGCAACTCAATCCAATCAGTGTATGACTGAAAATAATTGGGGTCTTAGCATTTATAAGGTCATAGAGCATTCTGCTTGGGTTCAACTTATTTGTAGGCTGGGTAATCTTGGATAAATACTTAATATTTCTGCTCATCACTTTTTTCATTGAAAGTACAGGCTAAATAATAGTACTTTCTTCACGGGGTGATTAAGAACATTAAATGAGTTCAAATATGAAAAGTACTTAGATTAGTACCATAGTAAGTGGTCAGTAAGTGTTAGGGTAGCTATTAAGTGTTGCCCCGATCAAACAAACATCCAAGGCCAAAATCTTCTCCTTCCAATCCTGCATTTAATAAATATTAATTGGAATGGCTACTGATGAAACTCAATATGTGGAGAAAAACTAGACCTTGGTACAGGATGGATCCGGAAATAGGGTGGAAATGTAAAAACACTTTAAGCTTTTACTACATTTATAATAGAGTCAAAACTATAATGTAAGAATCTCAGTGCTGGGTCCTTTGTTATTCCAGATAATGTCCTACATGTAACTCAGTTAGTTCCCATAAGGCTAAGTAGAGTTTCAAGGTTTAAGTCTTGCACGGTGGAGGTGATTTTAAAGACTGGTCAAGTTCCTACTTGCTGTCTCTGAAGTGGGAGTGAGAAGTGGTTAGAGAAAGCAAGCCTAAGGAAGAAAGAGTAAATATTTTTAAAGTTCTCCCCAATCTAACTCCTGGGCTTTGTTTTACTTCCTTTTGGAGTGGTGCATTCTTGACGTAGGCTCCAAGAAAGATGTTCTATCAACCATGAATTAGACATAATTTCATTAGAGAATTTCCCAACTAATGTTTCTTCTTCACTTTTAGAAGAATCATCTTAGTAGGATCATTCTAGTTTGATTGGATTCAAGGTACATGATTATGCCACAGACACTGTACATGAAGCAATCTGTGTTTTGACTGGTGATAAATTGATAATCACCTAGCCAGCTCAGCCAGGCCACAGAGAGGCAGTTAATATTGTGAAACTTCAATAAAGTCGGCTGTCAATGCAATAGATATTACAGGTGAACTCCTTGATCTCTCATTGTAATCCTTTGAATCTCTGTTATCCATCACTCTATAATACATTTGTTTAGGAGGAAAATAAGCTTCTAAAATCGCACCATCAAAGTAAGTCTCTACAATAACATTTCTAAATCTGACATACAAGTCTCAACAACACTGTCAGAACACTATTTAGCTATCAAATTTAGTGAGGTGATGTATATTTACAGAAGGATGGCAAGAGATTGAAAAGTGCTCCCCTTTGTTTTCCTGGACAATAAAAAAGTTTCAGAAGCATATCCTTTCCACTCCCCTTACCAACCAGACCTTTGGGTAACAGGTCTTGGTATTAGGCTTCTGAAATTTTCCTACTGCCAAGTGTTAAGTGATACAAAGAATAAGAATCAGCTACAGAAAGGTATAGCTTTGTTCTTATGAATGGATGCAAAACTCTGAAGAAGCAAATAATATCAGCAGACGTTTTTTATTTAGGAAAAAGGATTAAATTCTTTTTTGTTTTAGTTATCTTGTACTTGGTTTCATTGTCAAAATGAGTTATCACCTCAGTAATTCTTCTCAAAGAAATTTTATCCTACAAAGGCCAAAACTCAAGAGTAAAACCAGTCTTGGCTCCACTTAGCATTTCTAGGGTGTTACCTTTTATGAAGAAGACATTACTCTTCCCATGGTATATTTTGAATTTATATGAACATTCTAATGAATGATCTTATTGTGTGCAGTTTAGTCTCCCGAGGAAAGAATTTTCTTCTATTTAATCTCAGGAAATAGGATCAGCTCTGCCAAAGTATTATAGAGCCCAAGGAAACACTTCCTGTATTTAAATTAAGCAGATTTTAAATTGCTTAAAGGGATCTTACTAATTAGAATTCCAGTGGAGAAAGCTTGGGAAGGTTTCAGAGTGCTGTATCTGAATCCACTTCTCTTCCACTCCTGGTGGGAATTTTGAAGGGATTTCACGTCGTTTCCCTAGGAGGTCAATTACAGACCTACTTTCCCCAACAATTTTTGAATTCATTATTCTCAAATATCAAATACACAAAGGAAAATATAGTCTTTAAGCTCTGCTACGAGACATAGTGATTGAATCAAAGGTTTCTTAGAGTTTCAAAAAAATTTTGGTTTTCTTCATCTTTATTCAGAATAGGCTGGGAGAAGTGTGGAACCAAAAGTTTCTGAGGATATGGACTTCATGACAGCAAGCTCCTTGAGGAAATGTATCGTAACTTTTCTCACAGCAACTTGCTCAATATTTTGTACAAAATTTACATTCAATAAATGTGTGATTAAACTCACTGATATCTATTGCTTGGAAAAATACTTCTCACTTAGGTATGCTAGAGCAGCCTGACTGTTTTGGAAAAAATGGATCATGTTAGAATGTGTTTCAAGCAATCTTTAGTGTGTTTCACTTGTAGTATATCTCTCATGCCAGTTGGACCTTCTTGGTGTCAGTAGAATGTTGCTAACTAACAGGATGTTTGCTCTGGCTTTTGAACCTATCATAACTAAATTTAATAAAAGAGCTGGAAAGCAAGGGAGGCAAGCCCAAGATTAATTTCTTTTTTTTACATATGGTACATTATTATTTCCAAAAAGAAAATTATACCTAACATTGTAATTAAAGCAAATTTTCACAGACTTAATTGGCGGCAGTGTGTAAGATTTTCAATCATAGTAATAAACACTAAGTTGAAATGCTCAGAAGAGAAATAGTAAGAATAGCTGATATTTATTGACTACATAGATGAGTCAAGTTCTTAACCTTTAGGAACAGTGCCTTCTACAGCTGGGTCACATTTTCCATTTTTTTGGAAAGGTGGCCAACTATATTTTAGGCCCAACTTAATTTCTTTCAGTCCTAGGTATGTGAGGCTATATTCATTTTCATAGTCATGTTAAAGGTTTTGGAACTTTTGATAGCATTTCATCAGATGCTTCTAAAGACCTGACAGAAAATTCTGTGCCCCATTTACCTTGTGTCTTAAAGCCACATTCAGTTCTCCATTCTGGGACATCTTCAGTCATTGGACTCTGAGGAATTTGAAGAACTCACCAAGGTACTTCATTTTGTTAAATCCTCCCAGAGAGCCTTCATGTGGTATGTGGAATTTCATTAATTTGGAACTCAATGTCATTGCATTCAGACAAGGCCAGTCTAGAGGGCAGAATTTCAGAGGAATTCACAGAAAGGAGGATGCTGGAATACCCAAAGGAGGAACATAGAGGTAATATACCAATATTGTTATTTACCACACAGGAGATGAGCTCCAAGGGATTTTTAAACTATTTTAAGCCTCTTGGTATAAAAAAAGATGATAGATAAATAAATTTGTTGCATTTGGGAAAGGCATATGGTTCCTGCACTGTGACACACAATTACAAAGTTGTGAGCAGATAAGCAAGAGAGCAGAACTCACTCTCTTCCTCACTAATCTCTATGGCCGATGCATAATAAGTTTCCAATTAAGTTTTGTTGAGGGAATAAAATAAATTGCTATGAAGGAAGATTTCTTAGGACATTAGACCAAAATACCAAAAACATGATCATCTCAAAAGAACATTAACTCTGGATTTACTTGTGCAAATGAGGAGGAGAGTGTGAGGGGCGATGGGGACAAGTGATAAAATGAATGCTTGCTCCCTCAAGATTCAGTGTGTCCATTCACTAGGACACCTTACAGTATGAAGGAGGCTGGTTTAAGTAGGAATCTGTGGAGACAATAAGCTTTTGTTTGATTTTTAAAACTTGTTTGTTTGCTTATTTGCCTCCTACCCTCAGTCATGACTGCTATGTGAGAATAGTGGGGTGGGATAATCTTAGACGAGCCACCTGACTTGGATTTTTCATCTCTGAGGAAATGAGGTTATAACAGGTGAGACTGGACATCTTTTTGAGCTATTATCTTGGATTTTTTTCTTTATTTCCCTTCTCTCTTACTTGCAACTCAACTCCACATGGTTTTATTTATTTTTTATTTTTATTTTATTGGTTCACCCCCAACTTATAAAATCTCTAGGAGAATATACTTATGCTTATCTTTGCCATTTACTATTTGATTAGAGCCCAGGCACTGTGAGGTTACACCAATAATTTGTAAATTTCTCTCTGATGGAAAAAATAATCTCAAAGATTTTATTAATTACCCTAAGGACATTAACCAGTTTTGTACCTAACCTAGCAGTTTTATTAACTATCTTTCCTTTATTAGATTGCCTGTAACCCTAATTCCTCAAATGTGCTTTGTTTTTATTTATTTTTTATTTTTATTCAAATATAATTAACATAGTGTTTTATTAGTTTCACATATACAATATGATGATTTGATAATTCTATACATTTCTCAGTGCTCATTAAGATAAGTATACTCTTGTTTTTTCAAGATTTTTAAATTTATTTGTCAGAAAGAGAGAGCGAGAGAGAAAGAGTGTGTGCATAAGCAGAGAGTCTCAGGCAGAGGGAGAAGCAAACTCCCTGCTAAGGAAGGAGCCCAATGTAGGACTCAATCTCAGAACCCTGGGATCATGAACTGAGCCGAAGACAGATGCTTAACCAACTGAGCCACCCAGGCGTTCCAAGTTAAGTGTACTCTTAATGCCCTTTTTGAATGAATTGTGTTGTTTATATGTTGGTATACACAGAGTTTCTGATTTTAAGACTTACTTGCAAATGGAAAGAACACAGAAAGAAAATGAGAGATTGATTAGGGTGGGGTGGTGATATATAATGGGGCAGTTGAAGACTGATTCTCTCATACCTTATTTTTAGGAATTTAATAAGATGAAGAATGGATTCCCCAACAGGAGAGACAGAACAATGGATTTCTCTCCATAGTTAAGATGTTATATAATGTTCTTGGAAAGACCTGTGCGGATCCCAGCTCTGGCAGTCCCCACGCCGGAGGGCTTCCCCTAGCTGCCTCCTGTTCCCCACCTTGATTCATATACCTGACAGGGTGGCAGCACACTGTTCCCTTCTAGAAGTCTTGGGACCAGATTCTCAAGATGGATTGGTCTTTGAGAGAGAGAGAGATCAACAGGCTGTCATAGCCCCTCAGCTTACATTTGTCTCTCTATTTATTTCTCTAGGTAGGGATTTGCTTTTCCTTCTTTTAGGAATTACCCTATTGGGACAAACAGCTATTGAGTTATATGATGGAGAAGAAGGGTTATCAAGTTTATTGGTCTGAATTCTCACTTTTGGAAAGCAAGCTATCCTGCAATTACTTCAGATACCAGGTCTAAGTTTCATAAAGTTAAGCTTATTGAGTTGTGAGGTGTTTTTTTCCAGTGAGCCCTAGACTGTGTATGGAATACAGTAACATGTATGTAACATCTGAAAAGTCATTCCTTTAAAAATTATGAATAGCACCTTATTGTATGTTAAGAGCTTCATGGATTTTTTAAAAAATATATTTTCAAAAATTTGATTAAAAAACACAAGTTAGCTATATCCTCCAATGAATTAGGAAACCCATAATACTGTTTACTTGGGGCTGAATTAATTCCCAGTATACCTGTCTGCTTCTTGGGTCATACTGTATCCAGTCACGGTGGAATACTAGTGGGACTGCAGAGCTCTACCAGAGAATCACAAACCAGAACCAGGAATCCAAACAGAAATGCCCAGGTATTCTCAGTAGAAGAAGTCTTGGCATGCAGAAGATGCTCAATAAACATTTACTGAAAGACTAAAGCGGAGGAAATTGCTAAGAGCATGGCGGAGTTGAGGAGGTTCCTGGCAACTTTATAAAACATGGCACAAGTAAACAATTACTTCTTGCAGGAAGCCATAGCGCAGAGGGATTGAGGCCGGTGAACTAGGTGCCATAGATCTAGTTCAGCCTTTGCTACAGACTTGTGTCTGTGGGCAAGATAGTTCAACTTCTATGAGCCTCAGTTTCCTCTCTGTAAAAGGAAGTGGTTTTCAAACTGTGGTTTTCCTTTTTCAAACTAAATTTTTTGAAGTATTCTAATGTACACAATAGGAAAAGTGGACCCTCTTGGGTTGACTCAAGGAAGGCAGACTGTAGCTCTGACTGCTGTGCCACCTATCTGACCCCCATAGCACACAGTTTGAAAGACACTGAACTTCACCTATGAGGTCCTCTCCCGCCATGACATTTGTGGGTGGTGTCAATAACCAATACTATAAGCAGCTGTCCAGAGGCCAGAGGAGGGCACTCGAGGACATATTTTGAGAAATACTACTTTAGAGTGTCATCTTCTCCCTTAAGCCATATTCTGGCCCCTGTGGTCTCTAAGTCAGCATCACAATCCATGTTGTCCCCTATACCTAAACCCTAGGGATTATCCAAGACCGCCCCCCAGTGCCCCTATCCACTAAGGCACGAACTGCTCTCGGTTTTCATCTCTGAATATTTCTGAAACCTGCCATTTCTTCTCCAACTGCACTACCACCCCTAGGATGCAGGCCTTTATCCTCTTTCTCTTGGACAATCACAAAAACTTTCACTAGTCTTCTGACCTGCAGTCTCAGGCCATCCCCTTCTGTGCCACTCCTTAACAGAAGTCTTTTCATTGTTCCCATGGCCTAAAGGACAATCCCAATCTCCTTCAGAGGGCAGGTGGGCTCTCCATGACTGGATGGACCTGCCTCCCCAGCCTCTACTCACATGTGCCATCTTGTCCTTTATGCGCTGGCAGGATCAAACTGCCCAGAGTTCTTCAGATATACTGCGTCCTGTTACACCCTCATCCTTGGGTCCTAGGGATTCTCCTCCTATCTTGCCCTCTACCTTTCTTTTCTATAGCTCCTTTATAGTTTCTTTAAGATGTTGTGCAAGTGTTATCCCTACATAAGGCCAGCTAAGGGCCCCACTCTGTCTTTTAGGACTCTGCTTGCCGCTACCACACTGTGTTAAAGTTATCCAGATAGATATAGTTCCTCCACTAGATGTAACTCATTGGAGACCAGTGTTATTTCTTTTTATACCTCTTATTCCCCTGTGTCAAATACAGTGCCCATGAGCTTCTCACTATGCAGCCTGTTTTGGGATTATCTCTGGTCTCAACACATCAGCTCACTGATTCGGCTTCCCGTGAGATTAGTCAAGAGATGTAAGTGAACTCAGGGGCAAGGGAAGGGCTAATGTAAAGTGTAATACTTGCAAAATTAAAAAAAACCTTTTCATATAAATGCTATTCTAGTATTTATCATAAAGCTGTTCAGAACTTTCAAAGTTCTGTTTGCTTTCCATTTTAATAGTCTGCGTCATTTAAGAAGAGAAAAGTCAAAATACACAAGTGAATAAATTTACTCAAGTAAACCTTTGGGTATTTTGAGTAAATTGCCAGTTGTTCCTTTGTCTTAGCATCAGCCTCATGGAGGGTGAATGCCTACCATGTCCCCCAACCCTGGCACCCTCAAGGATCAGGAAAGCAAGCTTCTTCAGTATGTAATTCTCTCTTTCCTTGTCTAGGACCAAGGCTACCTCTAGCCTATGTGGCACCTTTGTGTGAATGAGGAAATGGCAACTCCTCGGCAGTGATGCTGCCCCAAAGGCACAAGGTTTAGCAACAGAACCATGACTTTGTGCTAAGACAAGTGTGGACTATCCTCTAGGCAGATGGCCCCATAGGAAGGGAAGCTGGATTGGAGCACCTCTACCAGGCACCTTTATGAAAGGTGCAGACATCCATGCCTAATGCAAAGAGCCACACATTTCCTCCTTGTCCTCAAATGATAATCTGTGGCTGCCCACCAAGCAGGGAAAGGAGTAGACTTCTCAGAGAGACTGAGAAGCATTTTGGTAGGTTTGCTTGTTAAGTCTAGCTTGCCATTCTGATGGGGCTAGATAGTGGCATTCTGTGGTGCTTTCTGAACATGACCCAGAGAAATCCCTTCTTTGCATAGGATTGTCATTTTGTAGAACTCATTTTGCTTAGTGACAAAGCTGATTCTGTCACAACATGAGCCAAACAAAATGGTGATCACTGGCTCACGCGTGAGGGGTCACTTCATTTCCACACACTCTGTGGTAAGCATTGTTCATGAAGTGTTAATTATTGGTCATCATGAATAAAATGAAGGTGACATTTGAGACAGATGTTTATTGTTTGCTACATATATATATATATATTTTGTCAAAACTCCAGCCACAGAAATTGGCCAAAATTACCATCACAAAGCACAGCTTTTGTACATTCAGGGCTTCATCCTGATCTCTGACCTGTAGGAACAGTGTGCAGGTGTGGTGATAGACAAATGGACAGACTTTTCTTTTTATTGACAAGAGGGATGAAGTTTCTTGAACAACTGTGCTCAGGCTGAAACAACTGCTGAGTTCCACCAGGGGCTGCTGTTGAACTTCTAAAAAAAAAAATCATATTTTAGAGAAGAAGGGGGGGTGATGGTGGATGGGGGGGGGGGGGAGGGGAAGGGGGTAGAGGAATAGAAAAAAAAAATCTTGGAAGGAAACCTGACATTTCTGTTGAAGGTGGAGGAACATGCTTTGCTGATGCCACACGTGGAATGTTTCGGAAGTGTCAGTAATAAATACTTCTATCAGAAATTTTCTCATTCTATACCTCTGCATATTATACCCCAAGGAGAGTCATACAAAGACATAGCTGTCAGGGTCTAATTTTGGATCTGAAAACTATGGCGGTTGTCAGGCATCATTTCCCATGTGTGATATTTATCTCCTCTCACAAACAAACTGAGTGCAGGGTTTTTAATTAATTTCCAAGTGTCTCCCATGATAATTTCCCCCCTAATATATTAATACGATGATTTAAACCTTCATTCAGAGGCAGACTTTTGGTTGGAAATCACTAAAGGCTTAGACGGTATTTAGTATTATCAATAAGTTACACGTTCGTTGGTTTGCAGGGAATCAATAAAGTTGCCCTTTCCTCATTCTTATTTTTAGAGGCATCAGTGGGATTGTATCTCTTTTTGAGTATATTAAGGAAATCATGAGTGAGCTGATTTTGTTATTTTTTTCTTGTGATTGGAGGCAGTTCTGAGGCTGCTCCCCTTCTTGCTTGTGGTAGAGTTACTTTAAGAAAAGTTCTTGATTTGATGAGAAGGGAGTGAATTTTCTCCTGTAAAGTATTCCCTTCAGAGAAACTTGATTTTTTTTTTTTCTTAAATAAAGGACCCAGAAATAGACCATAGAAAGGGGCATATCCCTGAAATGTATAAAGCAGTTGGGGACAGCAAGTGAATTCACCCCTTCTTTCCCTGCCATATCTCCCTCTCAACAGAAAATGTGGAATAAAAAGCATAACATCATAAAAATTCTAAGGACAAGAGGAGGATGGAGTTATAATTCATGTTTCTTAAATATCATGTTTTTAAAAGAAATGAAAATTAAAAAGTTGTGTCTTCTATAGGAAGTCACATTTGGTAGAATTTTATTTATTTATTTTTGGTGATACTTATATCTTTATTATTATTATACTCTTAGCTAAAATGTTACCCCAAATTTCATCAAGATTTTTTTTTCCTCAATTCACCTTTAAGGTATTCGATTACTGGGGTGACAGGGCAGTCCTCGAAGAAATGTTTATCTTTCTCTGAAAGGGACATTCAAACACATTGAGAAAATCATGACAATAAAAGGTAAATTCCCACAGTCTTACATGCATCTTCTAATTATTGACAATCAAAATATTAAATTCTTGGAAATGCATGAAAGTCCTTATAGGACTGCAGCTTACATTTGTTAGTTTTTTTCTGTATGAGGATTTATTTCTTTCTATTTTATTTATTCCTCTCTCCCAGCTCCCAGCACCTTCTATGCAAACGCTTTCCCTAGGTCCCTTAGGAAAATTTAACAACCAAATATCTACCTAGTGAGAAAGGAATTTTTTAAGCTTCAATTGCTCTGTTAATAATTTGTATTTTTTTTTTCTGTCTTGCAGTTTCTCTGTAAGCACCACAAAAATCAACTTTTTAAACACAGATTGATTCTGACAATTTTTATTTTACTAGATTTCCAAGAATTGGTACAGAAATGCCTCTTAATTGAAATAGTTCTCCTTTTTGGCTTTTATTTTATTGTCCTTTACTTCTTGACATCTTGTACATTAAATCAGAGGCTGTTTTAGAGACGTGAAATGACAGCTTTTTCAGAGCCCGACTCTGGATCCTGATAGATCTGCACTTCTCAAAGCAGACAGGCTGCTCTCCACAGCCTGCGAGAAGCTTCCTGCGCGATGGGCGCGTCACCTGGAAACATAACCATAAACTGCAGGTTAATCACCAAGGACCGACTCGTGTCAATTCCCCACTGCCCTGCTTCCCATCTAAGAGGAATAAAGCCAAGAACTATTTTTTCCCCCTCTCTGCTATTTAATTTAACAGAATCTGGGCTCAACTTTAGTTGGAAATTATATTTCCTCTCAACCACAGTGGAAAGGCTACTCATGTAATCTGGTAGTGTGTTGTAAAGAAAAATCAAAGTGCCCTCATGGAAAATTTTCCCCGATTACATCTTCCTGTGATGAGAGAACATATAAAGTGAATGAGATGTGACACAGGCATGAACAGAGAACCCATTTGTTACACTGAAATTCTGAGAAAAATGCTATTTTTGTTACTGTGATGTTTTGGAGTTAGAAGAGGGTTATTTGGGAAAAAAAATGTGTATTTATATCAGAGTCAAGAGGAATAAAAATGAGACAGGATGCGAAAATATGATAGCACAGGAAAGCACAGCTCCACAGACCAAACCAGTCCTCGTTCAAGGTAGCAGGCAAACATCTTATAGCAGGAACGCTAACAAGATGAGCATTCTGGATTTGTTTTTCAGTTCTACCTAACTCTTTGTAACTTTACAATGTAAGATTCAGAAATTGGAGCCAATTACCATAATATGTGGTGGTTTGGTGGGAGCATGTTCTACATCAGACAGTTAAAAGGTTTTATTGCTATTAGGAGCATGTTAATGCCCTTGATAATGTCTCTACTTGCTTTGTAATGTCTCTCGTTGAAGTATAGGATTCTTTTATCTTCTTATTACATTATGCAAAAACTTGAATTGAAAAGATATTTGCAGGAACATTTAAAGTAGTGCATCAATCAGCTTCAAAGAAGAGAAAATGTTCTCGGAATAGCTTATAAAAGGATAACTGTCAGTTTTATTTTGGATGAACAAAGGCGGCAACGTAAAAAGCACTTTATTGTAAAAGCATACTGTGCAATTCAATAAATATGCCATATAAATATAAAAGAGAAGAAAGTTCATAATTATCTGATGACTTAAATGTAATTTAAGTAATACTTATAAAATGCATCTAACAGTGAAGTACTCTTTTTCGGTTGGGTTCCGAGTTCTAGCCTCTAAGCCCCCATCAGGTGATAACTTAAATTTCTCTCTCTCTCTCTCTCTGATATTATAAGGATTTGAATGGATTAGTCATGGTCCTGTTTTTAATATATCTCAGAATGATACAGAAAGGAGTATGTGTGTGGAAAGCGTTAGCAAAATTTTAACAACCACTTAATGGTGCAAGCTTTTCAAAATGATTTGTTCTTGTCTGCATGGTATTCAATTGTTTCGCATCCTGTCATTGCTCCTATAAGACAATTTTGAATTTGAATCTAACTGTATTGTCACTTGAAATAGCATTTCCAAGTGTTTTGTGTTTGTTAGGTAAATCTATCAGCATTGTAACTGCTGGACTTTCTGAGTCAGGGGTGTTTGTTACTTTGTTACTTTCTACGGGAGGATACTTGTACCCTTCCTTATATCTAGAAATATATATATATATATATATATATATAATATATATATGTATATATGTGTACAAATGTATATGTATATGAAATATATATATGTATATATATAAATGTGTATATACACACAGACACACAATTTTAGAAAGTTGACTTTTAACTGTAAATGCTAAATATATAACCTTATTTTCAAATGTGTTTCCCAGGTGGTAAACTTGAGCCTGAAAAATGCTGCAGAGATGACTCTTTGACAAGGTTTAAAAATCTACAGTTTGAACTGTCTATTAAAGAGAGTATTCAGATCCAGCAAATGGAAAACATATGTAAATTTTCAGAATAGGGAAAAAACATCTCCAGAACTCAGTTTTTCTATAATTTATGTTTCTACACATATCTGTACACATCTAGGCACAGACAGCTCCCTGCACATAGAATGAACTGGATAAATATTTGTTAATTAAGGTTAAAATATAAAAAGAAAAATATCCCAATCAGTAAAACTCTGTTTTCTGTTTTGTCACCTGACAAAGAGATACTAATCTCTTATTAAATAGAGGAATGGACATTTTTCCCGGACTCAGGCCTTCTTAAGATTCAAAAAAACTTCACTTGAAGTCAAGTAACCAGCCTAATTCATTCCCCCACACTGTTGTCTCTTATAAAATTATATTGTTCGTAACTTTTCTAAGAAATAATCTTCATTTATTTTAAAACTGTAAATATGACACCTTGTAATAAAAAATCAATTCATAACTTTATTTGTAACATCATTTTGCTAGCAACTGATTTCTCTTCACTATTGTATATGACGCCTAATTCATTAAAATAATGTCCTCATTTCAGTGGGTTTCATTCAGACTCTGTAGAAAACAGACCTCAGTCTGCTGGTACTCTCTGATATACCCCATTTTCTCATCCCTTCTTTCTCTCGGCCTGTTTGGGAACACTCTCATTTTGAAAGTACAAGGAAAATTATCTCATAAAAGAAATTTAATAACAAAAGAACTTTTGAGATTTCAGAAACGTAGAATTCTTAAGTTATTGAACTATGGGAAAATCCGTAATTTATAACCAGCAAGTTAGTATGTTGTACACATCTGTGTACTGTTTCAGAAAATAAAGGTTGTTACTATAGCAACTGCCACATAATATGGAACATACGTTATTTGTGAGATGCCAGGCTTCGTGTTAAAAAAAACAACAACTCCCTCCTCATGGCTGCTCACTGATGTTTCAAGGATTTCCACCTTTTCCTTTACTATTGTAAGGGATTCTCATTTTAATACTGTTATTTTAAATATTTTTCTTATTTTCAATTTCCTATGCTTTCGAGTTTGTTGGCTAAATTAGTAAGTTTACATAGAGTACTTCCAGATTTGGTGACCACTACTGAGACATTCTCTCCATCTTATTTTGATTTTTAAGAAATTCTAATTCATTTTTTAGAGCAATAAGTATGTAGTAAGGATACATATAGCTACTATGAATACACAGGTGATATGTCTATTAACAGTTTATTTGGCCCTTTCAGGGTTTCGTAATTATGTATTGTGCAACCATTGTGGTATTTGACCCCCTTTTTATAAAAGTAAAAATGTCACAAAGTATGTATCTACTTTATGGATATCAAATGTGTTTGTATGTCAATGTTGCATGTCATACTTAATTTCATTTCAAGCAATTGTTCAGACAGCACTGGTCATTTTATGATGACAAAACTTAACTCCTCTGTGAAGGATAGATTTCCAGTCTTTCTTGGTAAATGGTGTGTCAAAGAACAAGAAAGTTGACCCAAAATTCAGAAATTTCAATTTTGGGAGAGATCCTTTTAGTTTTATAGCCAGAATAAAGAATCCATAAAAGAAACAAGGTAATAATGTAAGAAAGGAGCTCCTTTGATATGTCTGGTCAAGGCTTCAGGATGTCCAACTAGTTTGAAGTAGAAGTCTGAAAGTAACTTGACACTTAGAACAATGGTTTTTGACTCTTATTGGGTCTGCTTTGTGGCAGAGATTTTTGATATGTAGATCTGTCTGATATGACTGACTTTCTTGTGCGTGGTGACTTCTTAGTCCAGATTTAATATATAATTATGATCATGATATATGTATCTTGTCAGCTTGGAGGTCCTTGGGGGCAGTTTCTGAGTTCCCTGTGGCACCAGAGGGGATGCTGGGGACTAGCTCTCCTTAGAGACAAGTACTTCTCTATCTTCAGAGCGCTCTGGGTCATCAAAATACACCATATCAAGCCTAAAAGCAAAACACTTCTGGTGAAAATGGCAGAATGAATAATTCTTTCCTTTTTTTGGGAAAAAAACAAAACCAAAACCAAAAACTTGATAGTTAAATCAACAAACATTTATTAACCATTCACCGAGTGCCAGGCACCATTTGGGGGCTTTAAAGATGAGTAAGAGCATCCTTGTCTCTGGGGGACCGACGAGCCTCATCAGGGACAGAGGTGTCCCGCTAGGAGAGAAGCAGCCCAGTGAGGTCCATGCTGGGACCTCGTTCTTGTGGGCCTCAGCAGTCAATATCAGCGCCTCGACAGCAGAATAGTAACGCCAACATCTCTTGAACACTGACTTTCTGACAGATACCTCAGGCGCCTTTGTAATTTAATCCACACAATACCGGTGTGAGGATTTTACTGGCAAGAAACTGAGGCTGGGAGCGACATAGTCACTTGCCTGCCATGACCCAGCCGAGTGGGGAGTCTCAAGCCAGTTATACCTGAGACATTCCGTCTTGACTCCTTGTCCCCATCTGCGCCGCTAGCAACCTTATGGAAGGCACCTTCCTCTCTCACAGGACTCAGCGGCATCTGTCTAATCGCTGTCCCTGCTGCCACTTGGCCCCCGCAGTGCTCTCCACAAGGCTCCCAAAATGAAGAACATGAAGCAGATCATGCGTTTCCCTTGCCGGGACCCTTCCAGGGCTTTCTATCACCTGGGGGATAGAATCCAAGTTTGTAGTGTCTGTTGTTTGCTGCCTGCCAGCACCCCTTCAGCTCAGTTCCTGCTGCTTTCACCCAGCTTGTTCACCAGCCTTTAGACCAGAGGTCGGCCCGCTTTCTGTAAAGGGCCAGATAGAATTCTCACAGGTTTTTCAGGCCATAAAGTCCCTGTGGCATCTACCTGCTCAACTCTGCTATTATAGCTTGAAAGCTGCTACAGACGAACGGATGAGGGTGGCTGTGTTCTAATAAAACTTTATTTAATGAACAGGTAGCAGGCCAGATTTGGCCCTCACACCATAGTTCGCTGACCGTTATTTGTTTGGACTTACTGTCCTTCCTTTGTTCCTCTAATATGCCAAATCTTCCTACCTGAGGGTCCCACATTCTGTTCCCAGATCTTCCGTGGCTATTAACCCTCACTGTGAATGAGAGACTTTAACTTGGCTGCCATTGTAAGTAGCTCTCTCTACCCCATCTGGATACCATATCATCTACATTATTGCCTTCACAGCTCCTAAACAGACAAGACCCCATTGATTTGTTTTCTTGTTTCTTGTCTGTGCCCCCTTTCTAAGGTAGCTCTATGGGAGGAGGAATCATATTTGCCTTGTTCACTGTGGTATTTCCACTGACTAGAGCAGAGCTTGAGGCAGAGGATAGATGCCTAGTAAGTACTTTTAGTGGAAGTACAAACCTGTCTGAAACCAAAGCTTGTGCTTTTAATGATGTCTCAGTATTCCCTTTCTGTAAACATAAAGTCACACCAATGATAATTTGAGGAATTGAGCACATCAGACCCGTAGAGGACCTCTGTGTCCTGGCAAAACCCCACCTCTCAAGTATTTCTGGTGGACCCAAGGAATATTTCCCATGGGCATGTGGGTAAGTCCAGAGTCTTACCTTGTGGTGTCTGCTGAGTTCTGACCCTTCCTATGTGGCCATCACTGCCTTTGCTGACACAGTTGCCTTGTCCCCTGGGTGGCTTCACTTCAACCAGGCTCCTGCTGTCACTCACATTGCTCTGCACTCACTGGCCATCTTGGATGTCTTGTGACCTCACCTCTGGGTACCACAAAGCCCACACGGTGATGGCCACGGCTCCCGATGGTCACTGCTGCTGTCTCTGCTGAGATTCCATCTCTCTGAGCACCACTGTCCCTGTCAAGCCCGGGAGACTTCTGTTTCCAGTCCCACTAGATGCCACCACTTCAAAGTGCCGTGCTGCTTCTGGTCAATGTAGAGATGGGAAGAACACCTAGTTTTTGTTTTCTCTCAACTTAGTGGTTCCAAGTTAGTGCTGCATGTGCCCTAAGGCCTTATAGCATTTTCAATTTTTTACTTAACTGTCATCTGTCTTCCTAAGTATAATAGCTGGTGCTTATTATATGATGCTTATTGTGTGACAGGCGCTGCTGGGGGCTTCGTGTTCATTAACTTGTATAATTCTCATGACAGAACCATGAGGCAGGAATGCTATTATTACCATCTCCACTGAAGCTAGAGAGGTTAACTGACTCACTCAAGGCAACTCGTATGTGACAGAATTGAAATTTGAATGCAGGCACTGAGCTTTAGAATTCACACTCTCAATGCCAGTTGATATGACCTAGACATGTATCCATGGGGGTGGATTGGGGACAGGTGCAGGAGGCCAGTCCCACACTGTCCTCTGATCCTCCCTCCCCTGTCATCCTGGGGTTGTTACCTACTCAATGACCCCTCTCAGTGCCCCTTGTGCATAATTCCTGGGTGCACACCATTGAATTTTATACCTCTGCAGATAGATCTGACCATAGGCTTGAGGGATAACTGCTTTCCCCACACCCTTGGTCAAATAAGATGCTAAAAGTAGATGCTTGAAATGTGTCTGTAACACAAAGGAAGAATCATGAACTCTTCAGGGAAGGAAGGGAAATTTGAACTAGACTCTGAAAGATGAATATTGTTTTGCCATTCAGAGACTTTGGATAAAAGAGCACAACTAGATCAAGCACAGACTACAAGATCTATAAGGGGTCAGCCTATGACAGGTGAGAGGTAAGGTGGGGAAAGGAGAGTGGGGTGGATCTGGAAGGGTCCTTGATGCGTGCTAGGAACCTAGGACATTATTTGGTAGGCAAGAGTGGGGATGGAAAGACAAGAGAGATGACAACAGCTTTGACCCCTGAGTGCAGGAGAAAAGAGCTCTCTAATGTTCTATCAAGTGGAAGGTTTCAACTTACAGTTTAAAGTCTACTTGATGTCTGCTTGGTCTGTGGACTAACTTTTGTAGTATTGGTTGGCACAAGGCTGTATCTGCATGGTTCTAATGTGAGCTAAATACTTGCAACGCCTTTTTTCAGGATCAGTTCCCTTTTGCTCATTCCTTGTGATAAAGTTTCCTTTCACTTTATGCCTGCTCCCACCCCTGCCTTGGCATGAGTGGAGGTGATTCCCGAGTATTCTATCCTTTTTATTTTTTCTAAAGATTTTATTTATTTATTTGACAGAGAGTTTGAAAGAGAGCATAAGTGGGGAGGAGAGGCAGAGGAGCAGTAGACTCCCCGCTGAGCATGGATCCTGATGTGGGACTCTATCCTAGGACCCTGGGGTCATGACCTGAGCTGGAGGTAGAGGTTTAACTGACTGAGCCACCCAGGTGCCCTCAGTAGTATTCTATTCTACTAGAATGACCTCAAGAAGTTCTAGGACTACTGCAACAGAGGACCTCAACCATGGGGATGATGTCACACTTGATTGCCTTGAATGGCTTCATCCAGGTTAACGAGTCTTCTGGGGACCTAAGTGGAATCTCTCAGCCACCTTCCTGCTGTGAAGGTTATGAAAGCACCAATTCTTAGTCTGAGAAGCTGTCTGCCTGGCACGGTCATCTCTAACGACTTTGGAGGCTCTTCAGTTTTCATGGACACCTAATTAGGCAGTTATTTATATTTCATTTTACTTACTCTCGTGACTCCCTTCTAACCAGCACACTAATGAAGTTCTTCTGTGACATCACAATGCTCCAACTGATGAAGTATGTCTTCCCTTTTGGAATCAAACGCCTATTCGAAATTAATGAGTCTCTTAGACCCAAACTACTTGTGAATTTTGTCAGCTCTGTCTGTGAGAACTATTTAGACTTGCCTGACTCTTGTCAGAACAGAGATCTTAGTTCTTTGGCAAATTTACATAAAATTGTAAGGAGAGTAACCCAATCAATGTGATCTATGTGTCTCTTCCGCCCCACAAGGAGCAGGGGGAATGGGGAGTAGGAAAAGATTTCCAAGGTCACAGAGGACCAGAATAGAGCTGAATGAGCCTTTTGAGGAATCAAAAAAGAAATGATCAGCCTGAAGAAACATTTACCATCCTTATAGTTGTTCTATTTTCCCAGGGTCAATCTAGGAACATGAATTTTTCTATTCCCATGATTTTCCAAGTTTTAAAAACAGGGGGATCCTTTTATTTAAAAAATGGATTCTTTAGTGATTCCCATACATAGAAAACAGGGAACAATGGAGTTGCAGTGGTCGGAGAGGATGGTGGAGTCCCGAGAGCTTGTCCCATAATGCCTTTTTCCTTACCTTACAGCTCCTTCCCCCTGCCTCTAGCTACTACAGGGCTCTGAAGAATTTGACATGAATACCCCTGCTCTATCCCATCCATTCATTCTAACAGTTGCTCTAGGAGGTATAGCTTACATGGGAAAGGGTTTTAAGAAATATTCTAAGAATGTTCTGTTTTCTCTTCATAGTGAATTACTCTAGAATTCCCTTGATTACCATTTGAAATGGCATGACTTCTTCAAAATACTACAAAGTACATCAAAATGCCGTGGTTCTCAGAAGCATCCCTCCTATAGGTCTTTGTCTTCTTCCAGTCTATTCATTATTCTTATATTACCTTTATTATTCTTCCCACCAAGAGGGGCAAAGAGTGCCTTTGCTCCAGCACTAATTATTGCTCTATTTTCAATCTTGAGGGTGGGAGAGGCCCTGAATCATACAGAATATGTATTCTAGAACCATGTATAAGTGAAAACCAACTTAAGGCTACTCTTAGACTAATCCAGCCTTTCTTTTTCTTTTCTTCTTTTTTTTTTTTTTAATATTTTATTTATTTATTTGACAGAGATTACAAGTAGACAGAGAGGCAGGCAGAGAGAGGAAGGGAAGCAGGCTCCCTACTGAGCAGAGAGCCCAATGCAGGGCTTGATCCCAGGACCCTGGGATCATGACCTGAGCCAAAGGCAGAGGTTTTAACCCACTGGGCCACCCAGGCACCCCTAATCCAGCCTTTCTAGAGAACTGGAAATATGAAGCTTTAAAATTATCTACATTTCAAACTCAGAAGAAAAGACAAAAAATTTATGTAAAGACAGTAAATAATGATATAATAGATTTCTATGCTGCTGTAGTTAGTTCAGTCGGTGAGAGACAGGAGAAGTGGGGTGTGTGGGTGGCACAGTTGGTTGAACCCCTGACTCTTGGCTTTGGCCCAGGTCCTGATATCAGGCTTGTGAAATCGAGCCCTTTGTTGGGTTTCCTGTTCAGTGTGGAGTCTGCTTGGATTCTCTCTTCCTCCCCTTCTGCCCCTCCCTACCACCTCTCAAATAAATAAGTAAATCTTAAAAAAAAAAAAAAAAAGTCAGGAGGAGAGAAGAAGGGAAGGTGGGGGGGAAGGAGGGAGGGAGAGGAAAGACAGCTTATGGAGTGCATGGAGCGTGGGGAGAGAAGGATGGCTGGCCTGTTCAGGCACCTTCATTTGCTTCCACCTCTGGGGGACTCCATCCAGGGTCTCCTTCGTCGGTAGCCCTTACCTGATGGTCAGCCTCACCCCAGTCCTGCCCTGATACGACCTTCTGAGCTACTAGAAACAACATGCACCATGTCTACCACTTGTCAAGGTTCTTCTTTATCCCTGCCTCTCCTGGCTGCTTGTGAGGTACCTTCTGGAAGAATTCCCCTATGTTCCTGAGAACGCCTGCTCCGAGTCTACTCTCTGCATATCAAGGAAAAATCACTGTGCTGTGGTGCTTTTCCTCTTTTTGAGAAATGTTTTCCATGCATCCAGGAGAGAAGTAAAAAGCAAACTAGTTTTTTTCTTTCTTCAGGTTTTAATTTTCTTTAAAAATTGTATGAAAAATGCCTTTCTTTTTTAAAATTAAGAACTCATCCCTGATAGAGAAATGATTTCTCTTTGATGACTTTGCTATGCCTGCATACCATCTGTGATATTTTTCTCCACATTTTTCTTTAAAGCAAGTTAAAAGGTAATAATTCTAAGTAATAAAATTGGTGAAATCAAGCATTTGATGTGATATTATATTTTAAAAAATAAATAGATAACAATGTAAATATTTGGATGGGAGGCAACTAAAATGATTCCCCTAGAGGTAAATGTTCTACAATTTGGGAAATACCATTTGTTCTAGTAAATGGTCTGCTTCTGGCTTATTATTACTTTGAATATAAACTTAGGGTCTGGTACAATATTCTACAATGCACCAAGAAGAAAAGAAATGGTAAAGCTAGTGGACCTGGAAGTTGCCAGGAGCCGATAGGTCCCAATATAAAATTCATTAAAATACTAGAATTTTTTCAGTATAAGTAAAATGAATGTGTATCCAACATAAATAAAATATCTACACATACATATTTTTTTAATTCATACCTCAGTTTTGAGTGATAAAGTTATTCTAGGTCTATGGTATAGAAGATGACTGTGCACAAGAACATCACTTCAGTAATTTTCTTGTTACTTTCAGACGGTAACTCCACACAGCAGCTCATTGTCCTGAAGGTGGTGTGATGGTCCACTCATTGTCCCATAAATAGGCAGGGTTTCTATGATTAAAAAAAAAAAAAATCATGCTACTTAATAATACTCTCAATCAACGGAGCACCTTTGTAGTTTCTCAGGAAAAAGATACAATAAGGTTATATTATTCCTTTATGTTTTTCTGTTTGCCATAGAATTTCCTTTTCAGATTCCAGGGCAAATAGAACAAAGGATCGGTTTTTATGATTTTTTTCCCCTAAGAGTATGTTCTGGTGTCTCATTATTTGGAGATAGCTGTGAAAACTAGGATCAAAAACATAGATAGGCATAGTTAATTGTGTAATTCATAGTAATAGCAAATTTTTCCTGTTCATAAGTCTTTTTGGATGCATTTTTTTTCTTCTGAGAAAGACTGAATGGAATAATTTTCTCCTTTTTCTCTCTTTTTCAAAACTATTGATGCGACACAATGCATGTTACATAATAATCACAGTTACCATGACTTTGGGGAAGCAGGGTTTCAAGTACACATGCTGTACAAAGGATTTTATGAAAATTTGGATTCTCATGTTTGAAGAGAATAAAAGGATTCCTTTGCTTCTTAGAAAGAAACCCTGAAAACAAACGAACAAACCGACTCAGGGCACGGACACCTAGCCGAGCCCACATCTGGGAAGAATGACGTGCCTTCAGCATGAAGTAGCTACAAGAAAAAGACATGTAATTAAGGAGGGGAAAAAAATCAGAAACTGGAGCCATTAAAGAGACTGTGATATGAGGAACACATTGTACAGGAGATGTGACCACAGATCTCAGATCTGAGAGCTGAAAGGAAATGAAACTAGTTAAAATTCCACTGCTCATTCACTCCACAAGAGAAAGAACCTTCCTGTTCAATGCCACTTGGCACTTCAGTTTTAGAAACAATTAAAAGATGCAAATATTTGTGAATTGCGGCGTATGCTGTAATCCCGTTTTGAAAACCAACAGTGCCTTGTACCTGGGGTCCTCACTGCTGGTTATGTTGGGATTCAGGGGTTAAAGCAAACCCTTCAGAATGAGTTCACTCCTGCTACTCAGACAAAGGGACGCAACTCTGAGTCTGCGTTCTGTTTGCCTGCAAGCTGTTGCCTATGCCAAATGAGCATTTTAAAAACCATTCAAATTAAGTTGAAAATTTGTAATTATATTTTCCCTTTTAATTGTAACTTATGCAAATGTTATATTCCAGCTGTACAAATAATTTTCGCTTCAGACTACAACATCCACATTAAATCTAGCATGTAACACCCTGATAGAAGATTCTTCCCAAGCTGTAGTTGCAGATTTAGAAGGCTGGAGTCGGCGCTGTTAGTTATGGCTTTCGTTGCTGTTACCCCGCAGTTAAGTATAGATTGCAAAGTGGCAATAGAAAAGAGAGACACCTTTGCTATAATTTGCTGGAGACAATTTATGAAGAGAGTACCGAGAAAGAGAATAGGAAGGCAAACAAACAGAAAGGCACAAGGTCTAAGAAACCTGGCTATTTGAGAAAGTGGATATTGTATCCTTGCTGTAATTGATGAAGCTGGCTTGCAGTGCATTAGTTACAGGAAGAGGTTGCCTGTGATTCATTTGTTAATTGTCACGCATTTTAAACCACTTAGTGCAAACAGAAATTGAGTACTTTCCATTTTCAATGGAAATTTCACTTGGGGAAATCATGTACAAAACCATTAAAATTTTTAACCAAGGGTGAAAGAAGCATGGATTGTTTTACACACACACACACACACACACACACACACACTCACACAGGGGATCACGCAAACGTGAGAAATGAAAAAGAAAGATCCCCTCCCGCCCAAATGCAACATACTGTTCTCATTACCAAAGTGCTTTCTATACGTTAATTTGGGAAGGTTTTCATATGCTTGGTAGGCAAACACGCGGAACCCTGATGCAGAACCAGTTGATCTGTTTTTTGTGTTTAACTGTTCTGGAAGCGATGGAAGAGACGGAAGAAGAAAGTTTACTTCACATCCTCAGGTAATTCACAACCTTGTTGAGAAAGAAGGCAAACTTATGGAATGAGATGGACTATAGTAAATAATACTATGTGTTTATAGAACTAGCAGAGAGATCAACACTTCATCTCTCAGGGGGGCAAACAGCTCCAGTGTGGCTTAGTGATTTGTTCAAGGTCACACCTAATAGTGGTGAAAACATTTTTCAAACTTAGGAGGTCTAACTTCTTGTTCTGTGTCTTTTTCCATCATGAAGGCATCTGTTAATTGAAAGTTGTGCAACTAAAGAATCTATTTGCTAAGCATGGGTCCTTCCTATATTTGCCCATGAAATGAACTTCGACTCAGTTGGAAATTGTATAGGTTTTAAAATACTTTCATAGGTCCTAGATAGAGATTGGAAGGTTTTGTTGATCTCTAATTAGCTCTGATTGTTAAGATTGATTTTTAAACTGGGAAAATCCAAGATAAAGATCCCATAGCCTTGAAAAGTATGCTGTAAATCCATACGCTTTAGGTCAAAGAGCAAGTGATTAAAAGTCCGGATTGATTCTTGCGTAAAGGGGCACTGCGAGGAAATGCTAAAAACGAATGTGCATGGACAAAAACCCTGGTGGTGTGTGTCACTAGCTGGGAATGCTCATTAGACCTCATTTACTACTGCTCTTGGCACAGTCTGTTACATAGACAGCTATGACAATGACTATACTTTATAATGCAGAGCCTGGGCACTGATGTCTACGAAAAGGACTGATGATGGTAGGATTGGTGTGTTGGTCTACGTGCAGTGATTTCCTGCGGGTACGTATGGGTGTGCTTAGTTCTTTATACACCAATTGATTCATTCAGCAGTTAACGTATGTACTGACTCATTCATCATGCATCTAGTGGGGGCCTTTACCATGGTTCAGGCAAGATTACATTTACCACTGGGAATACAGATTGGCAAAGTAAAAACGAAATAACTTATTTAATGGATATCCACTACAGGGCAGTTGCTGTCTGATGGAACCAGAAATTCTTAACTTCTGCTCTCGGCTCCCATCCAGAAAGCCAGCTGTGCTGCCTATATCCAAAGCCAGGTTAGTTTCCCTAGATGTCTCAGCAGATCTCATCTAGCCAAACTGAGTGTCAGCCATAGATGTTGATTCTTCCTCCTGTGTATCTTCCCAGAAGGTCAGTTTGTAAGCCTATTCTACTGGAGGGTTCCAGCATCTTCTGTACTAGGATAGTGTATAAAAGCATAGACTTTAGGGTTAGTTGTATGTGGCTGGTTCCACCACTCACAAGATGAAGGTCCTTACCACATATTTAGTTTTCTCATCAGGAAAATGAGTGTAATCTGGAAAGTTTGCAGCGAGGATAAAATTTAAATAAATTAATGCTTGACACTTAATAAGGCCTCACAATGGTGGCTAACCAGTGACATTTTACTAAAATTTGCTCTTCTCTCAATACTCCTTTCCATTTGCAAGTGATGACTCTTGCCTGCCATGTATTAGCTTCATGGGCTCATGACATTTTGCAGTGTGAGTAGTAACTTGGACATCTGGAGTCGGCAAGAATTTTCTGGCTCCCTTTGACTACTTTGATACTCTGCTAACTGATTTTCTAGTGGTGGACATGAGTGGGGCTACTGAGCTCATCCGTGGCTACTTTCTGGAGGGCATCTGGAAATGCGGCCTTGCAGAAGGCTGACCTATGCTGGCTTCCATCCACAGGATCAGGGTGATTTCTGGGATGTAAATTGCTTCAGAGTTCCTTGATCCATTCTCCCCCTCCTCTTCTCCACCTTCTCTTTCTGCTTTCATCTCTTTTTCTCTTCCTCCTCTTTCCATCTAGTCTTTGGAACATTTACAAATACACTTTGACTCCACAGTTCCTGACTCAGGCATTATCTTTATTAACGTTTGCAGTTTGTGAATATAAGAGGTTTTCATGACCTCTGCAGAGCCCCAGGGGAGGCCACGGCCCTGTATTTGTAGACTCTTCTACTTTGATGAAATGCAGATAAATTGAAAAATCTGCCAAGAATCATTGTCCTCAGGATATTGGGAAACAAGCACTTCCATAGTTAATCGTGTGTGCATTTTTAATTGTGGCCTAATAAATTAGCTTTTCTTTTTTATGCCTTTAAATTCACTCTCAGAAAAAAAATCTCAGAATATTAACATTTTTGCTTCCTGTGTGGTCAGCTAATTATCCTCAGAGTAGGTGCTGGACTGGGGAGAGCAAATAACAAAATCAGGTGGAGGAGGCAGGGATTTTTTTGTAAGTAGGAAGTAGGATAAATTCTTTTCCTTCAAACCTTGAAACCCTATGAGGCAGTGGGGTAAGGAAAAATCACATACAACACGCTAGCAGCCGAGGGGACTAAGATTCACAACATGTTTTGTCCATCTTGCTAACTTTTTTTTTTTTTTTTTCCTGGGCAAAAGGTCTCTAGCCAGAGCTTCTGGATCTTTAGGGCACATAAGAATCACTGGGGTGGCTATTAAAATGCTGAATCCCAGAGAGTCTGAGTCACTGGATGACTCAGTTCGTTGGCTCTCATCCAAAAGTCAGCTGTGCTGCCCATGTCCAAATCCAGGTTAGTTTGGGATTGGATGAGTTGGGACCTGGCAGCCTGCGTCTGAGAGCGTGATGAGGCACGGGGTCTGCTTTCCTCTCCCCTTTGGTTTCCACTTTTGGCTCTGCCCATCTTGGCAGGCTGGGCTAAGAAAGCCTGCGTGAGAGGAGGTGCCTGGCAAAACAGATGCAGCCGTGTCAGAAGTGTTTATTCAGAACTCACAGCGCTGCCTAATACACAGTGCCATCGGGTTGTTGCTCGGGGAGACACCTATGATTCCATTAATTATTTAGGGATCCAAAGTAGCCACCATTAATGAATTTGAATGTATTACAATGATCCTAATCAGAGTAACAGATGCAAAATGACAATATGATACACACAATTTTCCCCCAGCGAGTTACACACTATTAAGGTCTGTTGCAGTCAATGAATCCAGATGCTTCCACACTCTTACTGACCATGAAAGATCCTGGTTTCATTACATGAAAGAAAATAAGTTCATCCTGTCATCTTGCAGAGTTAAAGCGGGCTCCAATTCAGCAGCTGGTAAGGCATCATAAGTTGGTTTGCAATAACCCTGCTTCCATTTCAGGATTGACTGAGTGGAAGAATCCTATTGCATCTGGGCTTATCATTCCCTTTACATTATTTTTATGCTTTCCCAGATGAGATGGTTTATTCTAGCTAAGAAAGCCTCTGATGGGCTAAACCAGTTTTATACACACACTAGGTGAGAAGAAAGTGAACTATTTTTATCGAGGGTAAATTCATTAAAACCAGAGTGACAAAACCAAAGTCAACCATGATAAAATGGGAAGCATAAAGCTTCTCCAGAGTATGTCAGAATTCTGGTATGCATGAGGCCGTGCATGGCAGCACTCCCCGCCCCCCTTGTCTTAAGGATCATACAAAAGGAAAAGAGAGAGGGAAAAAAAAAACAAACCAACCAGGAGACAAATATAAGCCGCAGACTGCAACACCTGTGAGGGCTGCCAAGAGAAGCTGAAACTGTGTAGTAGCTGTAGAGGAGGAAACAAAAAGAAGCATCACAGATGGCAGCGAGACATCCTGGGGATGGTGGGATGTAGGGAGTGCCAGCAAGAATACTCTTCCTGAAGGCGAAGGGCTCGCTTGAAGAAGTGCTAATGTTAACAGAATTGTTGAGGAATTCAGGTTAGCAGGGCTGGCGCAGAATTTCTCTTCTCTCCTGAGTTGGCTCTGATAGATACAGTAAAGGGCTGAACAAAGGATCCAAAGATGAGCTGTATTTGCAGAGAACGACCTAATTCTAGGGCAGCAGGGAAGGACAATGAAGCCTGGAAGGCCACTGTGGCCCCACCCCAGGAAAAGAACCGCTGGAAAATAGCTGATTTGGGAAACTGTACTCATTCACTGATGAGAAGTTAAAAAGGAAAAGGCATGGATAGAAAGATCGTATAATGAAAACATGTGGGAACAAGCAACAAAACTAACCAGCAGATGGAGAACACTCCTAAGTAGATAAAAAATCTTGTCCTAACAATTTTCCATGAATTAAAATAAAAATACACTCAATGAAGCAATTACCTTGATGAATGAAGACCACAAAGCAGAAATAGGAGAACATGGAAGGGAGGTGGGAAGTCACTGAAAAACATGAAAGATGAGCTGAAATGCAGAATAATTTTGCTGAGTCCTCATAGGTAATAATTGACAAATTATTTTATTTAAAGCTGAAAGAGAAAGTAGTAAATGTGAAATGCTTATTTAGCAGTACAAAGATGACAAACAGAAAAATAATAACATACCACTGGGTGATAGAGGGGAGAGAGAAATGAGGAGGAGGACAAAGAGAGAGAGAGAGAGTAAGAAAACAGCAGAGGTGACTTATCTCTGCTGCACAATACCTGGGGCCTCATCTGAATGACTGGAGACTGGAAACATCTGGGAGATTCTTCATTTGCATGGTTGGCTCATGGGCTGAGATGACCCAAGGCTGAGTTCAGCTGGGACTTGACCAGAGTCCCAAGGTGTGATATCTCATGTTGCCTGAGCTTCCTCACAGCATGGTAGCTTCGGGATCACCAGACTTCTTACACTGGCAGTCCAAGAGCAAGTGTTCCCAGAAACAAGGAGAAAGCTGCATGGCCCTTGCTGAGCTGGCCCCGGAGTCACATAGCATCACTTCCACTGTAGTCTATGGGCTAACATAGCCCAGGTCCACCCAGACTCAAGACAAGAGGCAGAGACACCACTTCTCTAGAGGAAAAATTATCAAAGAATTTGTGCTCATGTTTAAGTCTGTCACAGTGTTGAAGGATTCAAATTTTGGTCTAATAAAGCAGTTACTCAATAATATAAGAATAGACTAATATTTCCTTAATATGATAAAATACATTTGGCTCAGTGGAATGCCAGAATCAATCTGAATGGCAAACAGCAGAGGCATTCCTTTTAAAGAGAAGAAAAAGTCAAGGATATCTGCTATTACTAATATTACTTACCATTCCTTGAGAAGTACTAGCCAAAGCAAGTACCTGAAAAGAAGGAAATAAAACTAACATTATTTGCAGATAATATATAATCTTTTACCTGGAATTTCCAACAGAATTAGTTGGAAAAAATGCTACAAATTGAGAATTCAGCAATTAGGGGGAACAAACTTAGTACAAAGAAATTAATAACTTTCATATACAAACAGAAGAGAGGATGGAAAAAAATACCCCATATAGTAGCAACTCATAATACTAAATACCTAAGAATCCACGTTAAAATGGTCTATCTGAATGACAATAAAGATAATAACACATTTTAAAACACTCCTCAGAAAATCAAAACAACAACTTTGAAAACCTTGAGCAGGTTGATAGAAATACTTAATATCATAAAGATGTCATTTCCCCCCTAGGTTAATTCTAATCAAACTAAGAATTTGGTTTTTGAAACAAATGGTTCAATTTCAAAGTTCACACTGAAAATTAAGAGTAGCCAACAGAACTCTGAGAAGGAAGAACAATGGTGGTGGTGTTGGGAGGGAAATGAGTCAGGTGATACCATGTATCAACCCATCTTTTAAAGCTTAAGTAGATGAAACAGTGTGGTAGGTAAACGAGTAGAAATAGATTAATGAAACAAAGCAGAAAATCACCACATAGCCAGATATCCACAAAAATAGACATCAATGTACATGGGAATTTATTACATGGTGAAAGTAGACTATTCTAAAATTAATGTTTCAAACTGTAATGTGAAAAATCTGGGAAAAAAATTTAGATCTTCTCAACCATTCCAAATGGATCAAAGATTTCAGGTAAGAAAGGATGTGTTGACAGTACTGGAAGAAAACACAAGGGCAAAGGAAATTCCTTTAAGTCCTTAGAATGGAAAATCTTTCTGACAATAAGATAAAATCTAAAAGAAAAGCATGATGAATTCAACTATGTTAAAAAAAAAACTTTTGCATGTATAAAACACCATAATCAAAGTCAAGAGACAATATTAATTGCAAAATTTTTCAACTTCTAAAGGGTTAATCACTCTAATATATACAAGGAAGAAATGGATAAGAAACAGGCCAATGATGTAGTCAAAAATGGAAAAAGGATGTATGTAGATTACAAAAAAAAAAAAAAGAAATCCCAGTAGCTCTTCAACATATAAAAATATCCTAGACTTTGTACACAAAAAATGCAAATTAAATCTGCTCTGAGATGACATTTTTTAACCTTTCAGACTGGCAAAATTCCTTATGTTTGATGATACACCGTGTTGATGAAATTGTAGAGAATCTCATCAGTTGCTTGTGGAAGATGAATACAAATATTGTAACTACTATTTGATTCTCAACTCAGTTTCTAAGAAAAGAAACTCTATACCCTCTTCTTGATCTTTTTAAAATATTTTGAAGCCAGTAAAATTCCAAAGTTTTTGTTAGCTCTTCTATATGATGATGAATTGCTAACTTAGTCATTATACCACAGTGGATGAAAACCCTAGACCCTAGTGAGTAAATATGACCCTAGGAAGTCACTCTGACCTCAGTTTTCTCATTCAGGAAATGGACATGGTAATCACTTCATAAATTTGTGTTGGGAATTAATAAGAGTTTTGAAGCATGATAGGATGAAATAAATGCTAGCTAATAATATTATTATTTCATACCATATTGGTATATCATAAAACAGGTTTTTTTGAGGGGAAGAGAGAGGCAGGCTTTAAAACCTTACCAAAAATACTTCTTAGAAGATTTCTTATCAAGAAGTCTTTTTTTAAGCCTTTAAAAAAAAGTTATTATATAAAAAATTTTATGTGTAGTAACGGGCAATTTAAATGGCTATGGCAGAAAAGAAATGAAATGATAAAAATACTATGTTACTTCTCCTTAACTCTTATTCTACCAATGGAAATGCGAGGAAAGGATTATTTTTCCAATAGGTACCCTTTCTCTCTACTATTTTCAATCTCATCCTTTTCTCTGTTTCCCTTTGGTCAAAAAAATTATAATGTTCATGTCTTCCTTGCCTTGGACAATACCCTCCTTTCATCTCATTGTCTCATGGAACTGTCTTTCTTTCAGACCTCACCAGGAAACTTTTTGATGGAGTGTGCTACCTTTGCCACCACAGGACCATCCCCTTACTTCTTGCAGCCTGCATTCTAGCTCCCCTCTTCATGCTCCAGCTGCAACTGTTGACTCCAAGGAGCCAACCACCCAATGACCAAATCAAAAGCTCTTGTGGTTGTCTTCCTCCTGGACTGCACCTGCATTTAGCGGTTGATTATCCTTCTATTGGTACACATTTCATCGTCCTGCTTCTCCCACCCTTCTGTCCATTTCTTTCCTCTTTTTCTGACTTTGCTTGCTTTTCATTTTTCACCCATCAGCATATGCACATCCCAAAGTTTACTCCTTATCTTTCTGTGTTTTTTTTTTTTTTTTTCCCTTCCTTGGAGATTTTCCTCAGTCTCACCATTTCAACTCCTGGAACATGATAGAATATTCTCCACAAGGAATCAGCTTCCTTCTTTAAAACTATAAACCCTCCAAGTTAAAGGCAGGGAGAAGAACTTTAAAAGGTGACTTTCTTTTGAGGTAAGGTAGATATCTATCTATCTATCTATCTATCTATCTATCTATCTATCTATCTATCTCCCTGGCTCTTGTTCCTCTTTCCCTGTTTTTCTTAAGTTTCCTCTAAATGTTTTCTTCTTCTGTAAACATATCCATACCTGGAGTTTTCCACAATAGGGGGAGTTTTCAAGAAAAAGATATTTGCAAAATTCCAAAAAGAAAAATAAGGAAAATTATAGAAACTCTATATGGCATAAGAACAAGTCAGTTTTAAAAAGACACATTTCCAAATTTGATATTATATAAAAGAAATATAGCCTTATTCAGATAGCTAGGCTTGGTTGAGATGATGGGGACTGGCATCAAAGCAGGAGAGAGGGAATAGAGAAGTAAAGGTGGATTTGTGACATTGGAGGTAGGACTGTGATTAATTTCACTGTGCCAGTGAAGGCAAAGCAGGTGTTGAAGATGACTCCAAGATGACTCACTTTGGCAACCAAGTGAATGGTGATGATATTAATCAAAATGTAGGTACCAGTAAAAGGAATTCAGTCTGTAGGGAAGATATTGAGTTTGATTTAGGACATCTTGAACTTAAGCTACCAGTAGGGTCTTTGGAAGTAAGAGTCTAGGGTGATATTATTAAAATTTATTTTGTAATTCTTCCCTTCTTGGGAGTAGAAGATCTCATTCATTTTCATAGTTTCAACTACTATCTACATGTCAGTGATTCCTGTGGCAGTCATCAGTGCTGGTGATCCAATGTTTTGGGTTTTTGCTTCCCAGACACATTATGATAGGATGTACTTGCTGCTTTTTTGAAATTAGGTATGGCCATGTGGCTTGCTTTGCTGATAAAACCCAAGAAGTGACATGTGTAACTTCAGTGTGGAGGCTTAAGAGACAATACGTTATTCTCCACATTTCCTCCTCAGAGACAAAGGGATTGTGAAAATCCCTCAGCCAAGTGTCCTAGCAAATATAACACAGAACACCGGCACAAATCATGATTTTGAAAAGTAAACCTTTGTGATTTTAAGCTGGGTGTTTGTCAGCATGCCATAGCCTACCATTTCAACTAATTAATTCCTAAATTTTTATCTTCAACCCCTCCTCTACTTAGTGATCATAAATCCACTAATTTTGCAGAGAAGACCTCATTTCATGTAATTTTATCCTTTCCAAAAGGGTCAATTACAAAATATAAGAGTGGATGTGATTTGCTTTTTATGTGCCTTCATAAGATCTTAGAACAACGGCTTTAAAAGTCTTTCAACCGTGATACAGAGTAGGAAATAATTTTACATTAAAACTAGTAGACACATCAGTCAGAAACAAAAACTTCATGAAACAATACTGTTAACTATGTGTGAAGCATGGCAACTTTTTATTTCACTTAAAAACACTTACTGCAAGCCTCTAAGTAGATGTTATGACCCAGTAATGGATCTTAACCTATAGTTTGCAAAACCCTGACTCAGGGTGCAAGCTTTGGGGTTGGAATGTCTAAGTTCAGCCCTGGCTCTTCTACTTACTACTACTGCTGTGTAACATTCAGTAAGAGGTATAACCAGTGAGCCTCAGTTATGTCTTCTGTAAAATGGGGTACTAATCACTTATTTTGTAATTAAATCAAAGTAAGTATGAACATATATAAATATATAATCATTTGAGTAGATATATAAATATATAAATAAAATTATGTATATGTGTATATTATATACATTTAAATTGATGGGCATATTTCCTGAAACATTTTAAGTGGTCATAAAACCCAAACCTTATTTTTGGCTGGGAAGATAAGTCCTGGTAAGACTATACAGTCTGAGGATTCAACTTTTCAGGAGTGCAATGGGACAGATGTATCCCTTGCTGATATAGCTCACCTCTCTGGTCTACTTGTTCCCATAGCCATTTGACCTCCCCGGTATATGCTCACTTAATACAGTTCTTCTGTGCAAGTTGAGTCTGGGGGCTCCCTGTGGACGTGGGGCTTGTATACAGGGATCCATATGCTCACTTAATACAGTTCTTCTGTGCAAGTTGAGTCTGGGGGCTCCCTGTGGACGTGGGGCTTGTATACAGGGATCCAGTGCATGATGGGGATGGGTCTGGAACACATTTGGGGACACTCTGCTCTTAGGACCACATCGTAATCTTTTCTCAGCCTTCTTGCTGGTCACTTTGTTATGAAAGAAAACCTCCTTGCCTCAGGACCTAGCTCTTAACCCTGATACCAATCATCAACATCCTGTGTGTCTTTTTGATGGCCGGTTGTCTTATCTCCCCACCCTATTAAGAGCTCCTAGAAGTTGTGGATAGTAGGTGCTTACCGATGGGGATGTACTGTAATACTCTCTACCTATTTGTTTTCCTGGACACTGCCTATTGAGCTTTCAGTTCTTTGCTTAAAAACCACTTCCTCAGGGCACCTGGTGGCTCAACTGTTAAGTATCTGCCTTCAGCCCAGGTCATGATCCCAGCTTCTTGGGATTGAGACCCGCCTGGGGGGGGGGGGGGTCCCTGCTCAGCAGGAGGCCTGCTTCTCCTTCTCCCACGGCCCCGGCTTGTGTTTCCTCTCTAGCTGTGTATCTCTCTGTCGAATAAATAAATAAAATCTTTAAAAAATAAAAAAAACCTTAAAAAAAAATCACTCCCTCTGTGTGCTCCTATCTTGAGCTCCCAAGGTCCCTCTTGGTTTTCTTATCTTTTAATACTTTCCAAACAATTATGAAATTCCTGTCTTTCCTGCTGGAATATGAGTTTTGAGAGGGCTAGAGATGTTCTGATTGGTTGTAACCTAGGACGAACAACAGTACTTTTTATTAAAGAGCATTTTGGTATATATCATTCTAGACCAGACATCACGTGCTTGAATGTCTGGAAGGACAACACAGCTCACATACGTGAGGCAAGTCAGCTGGTGGGATTTGGGGATTTGGTGGGCTTTACCCAAAGGGACAGCTACTACTTTACATCAACAGAACATTTCCCAGAGGAAGTAGCCTCTCATTGCTAAAAGTTCTGATTTTTTTTCTTAAATTTGAGATCTTTTGGATTTTAAATGCTGGCAGCTAACATTTTTTGGAGTAAAAACCAAAACAAAACAACCCTATAGGCTGCCAGTTAACAATTTACACTATGTATAATGAATGAATGCATACATGTAAAATATATATTTTGGGGGCGCCTGGGTGGTTCAATCAGTTAAGCATCTGACTCTTGATTTCAGCTCAGGGTTGTGAGATGTAGCCCCATGTTGGGTTTGAGATGGAGCCCCATGTTGGGCTCCATGCTGGGTGTGGAGCCTGCTTAATATTCTCTCTCCTCGGTAGACAAACCATAAGAGACTCTTAATCATAGGAAATAAACTGAGGGTTGCTGGAGGGGAGGGAGGTGGGGGGTGGGGTAACTTGGTGATGGGCATTAAGGAGGGCATGTGTTGTAATGAGGACTGAGTGTTCTATATATAAGACTGATGAATCTGACCTCCACCTGAACTACTAATACACTATATGTTAATTAATTGAATTTAAATAAAAAAGTAAAAACAAAGATTCTCTCTCCTCCCTCCCTCTGCCCCTCTGCTCCTCTCCCATCTTTCTCTCTCTCTCTCCATCTTAATGTATTTGTTTAATCTGATTTTTAAAACTTCTTTGTGAACATCTTTCTTAGACAATCTTAGAGATAATTTTCAGTTCCCTTATTTGTCAGGCAGGGATAAGATGCTATTTCAAAGGACTGTTGTGAGGATCAAGTGAAATTGAGCATGGAAAGCCCAGAGAGGAAAGCTGGGTCCACAGTACGTGATTCACAAATGGGGTCCCTCTTCCCTCTCTTGTTCAGTCTTGTCAGAGAATCAGTAGCTCGAGACCTGGCTACAGAGAGTGTGTTCCCTGGGATGCTCTGGGAGGTCTTAATACGTATCAGGGTGGCAGGGCTCCTATGGGTAAAGAAATTTGGAGATGGTGACCTGAACCAATTTAAGCATATGTCTTTACAAAGGACTTCTTAGAGACTTTAATATGCTAATGTGCCTCCTAACTCTTCAAAAAGGGAAAAGAGATGCAATATTCCTCACATTTAATTGACCTGAATGAGTGTCTTACGAAGCACACTCCATGAAATGCTGAATCCACTGGAGTCTGGCTTTAAGGCTTCCTGGGGTGCAGTGGCCACAGCCCAGGAAACAAGCTTCCACTGTGTGGGCCTGCATTGCCCAGCTGCCTGCCTCGCTAGCCCGCATTGGGTTGGCACTCGAGTTCTACAGAGTCAGACATCCAGGGCCCTCCAACAACTTCATTGATCCCACAACGCTTTTGTAGCGAAGCCATAAACAAACGTACCCATGGAACAGCAGTAAGTTGATGCTGTCTAGTGAAGCCACCCTCTCCCTAGCATCGATTTTTATCTTTAACTAGCTATTCTCCCCGAAGAACCAAAGGAGGCGATTTTATTTCTGTGGATTCCATTCTTGAGATCGTTATGTTGATTATGTGTATTCTCTTTTTTCGTGTAGATGTTTGAAATTTCCCTAGGAAACATTTTCTTCTGCCTAAGATTGCACAGAGCATCATTTTAACACATAGTAAATGTTGCTGAGTAGAAAAATGCATGCGTTACCACGTATTTTTGCAAAGTAAGAGGTTTATATCTTTGTAATTATTTTCAATGTGTGTTTATTGATTTTTATAATACAGGGATATTAACTTGAAAGGGAACAAATTACATACAACAAATTAAGCACTTGCATGGATTAGAAAATGAAGGTAGTGCACTCAAGGCATGACTAACACGTAAGTGTTGCAACATAGAAGAACTGTGTAGTTTCATCGCATCTGGGAGGGTTTCATCCAGCCACTCGTCTGAAAGGCTCTTTAACTGGAATGCAGGTGCAGGAGGGAATGCATTCATGGAATCATAGTATTTGAGAACCTCATCTAGGGAAACTGAGGACAAGATGAGTTAAGGCCCCATACACAAGGTCACAGATTATTGGAGGCATGGCCAGAGTGAGAAGCTAGGTTCGGGGACACTGGCTTCGTGTTGACTTTCCAATCACACATGGTGTCTTCCCCAAGGTCCAGTGTTACCACTTAACAGCTGTGTGTCCTTGGGCAAGTCACTCTTTCCTTGTTCATAGAATAAGAGCAATACCTGACTGATGGGATAATGTGCATGGACACAGCATTAGGTTTAGCGCAAATTAATGCCTTTTGAATAACACTTCATTCATTTATTTGAGATGTATTTATTGAGTCTCTACTAAGTTTCAGTCATTAATTTCTTGGAGAACAGATTTTTCCTTCCAGTACGGATATTTGCTGAAAGTTTTAACATAACTTCCATGGTACATTTTTAAGTGTGTAGGCATAATACTTCACATTTGAATAAAAACCTATGAAGAGGATACATTTAATAATCTCCAAATTCTAAAACCCCAAGACTTATAATATGATCCTAGAACCCCTTGGACTGAAGTTGCTATATAAACTACCTTATTAATGTCACTAACATTGCCATCCCCTGATGTCTTTTTAAAAAGGGCCATGATAAGTGACTCTTACCCTCCTAAATACGGGATCAAAAGTTCCTGGAAAGTGGAGTGCAGCTATCCCAGTGGGGCAGTGCTTTCAAATGGTCGAGTTTAGGGATCTCCAATTTATCCTGTATCATAGAGTTTTTCTTTCAACTTGCTTTCCTCCCAGTTCAGTGACCTTCTTTCATTTATAGGTGAGGGTTTTGGGAAAGATGATTTCAAAATGGGGGATAAAAATTCATCAGGATCCTGGAAAGAGTCATTACATGGTGACCATACCCTGGGTCTGCTTCTCTGTAGAGGCTGGAGTTGAATTTGTAGAAATAGAAGACATGGGGAGCAGCGATCATTTAGGTCATGTGTCATTTGTTCATCAGTGGTGGGCATTTAAACCAAAGATGATCTTAGATCTGCTTGTGGTTTTTAGAACTCAAAGATGGGGTTAGAAGGAGTAGGGTGTGGGAAACAGTATTAGATTTTTTTGAACATCCTCTTCAGCAGGACCTGATGTGTCCTTTAATTTCTTAATGTGACAGGTGGGTCCATGACATATCTTGGCTAACTCTGGGCAGGGGAAGTTCTGCTCCAGGACTAAAGGAGACTGAGTGGGAGTCCTTGGAATTGTTACAGTTTCAGCCTGAGAACTGGGGGATTTCAAGCAGACCACATCTACTCTTTAGAGGAAGGTCATCTCTAGATCTTTCTGGTTGATTTCATTTTGATTGCCCTTCTTGGTTCTAAATGCACAGAAATAGTGCTGGTTCCTAGAACATTTTTTTAAAAGTTGTTTTGAGCAAGTGTCAACTTTACTAATAAATTGGACAGATTTATTCTTCAAATCATATTTGGCAACCCTGGTATTACAATCAGTTTCATAGAGAGTCAATAATTATTCATTGGTACTTGCTGTCACCGGATTCTTGGCTATGTTTCCCTCCCTTTCATTAAATATGAAAATATATTTTCTAAATTTTATTGTATTGCCTCGAATCTTTTTTTAAATATTTTATTTACTTATTTATATGAGAGAGAAGTGTACAAGTATGAGTAGGGGCAGGGGTAGAAGGAGAAGAATCCCAAGCAGACTCCTTGCTGAGTTCAGAGCCTGATGGGGGACTTGATCCCACAACACTGACATCATGCCTGAGCCAAAACCAAGAGTCAGACGCTCAACCGACTGAGCCACCAAGATGCCCCATTGTCTCAAGTCTTACATATTATGTTGGTAAATGTGATGTCTTCTACAGGATAGTCTCCAACTTATAGATTATTCCTTCCCTATAATTTTTTTTATTTTTTAAATGTTTATTTTGTTCTTAGAAAGCACTTTTCCCAAAGAAATATCATACATATGAAGAGTTTGCCATATAACTATGTTCATCTATAATGCCCCTGAAATACTGTACATTTATATTGAAAAGTAGAGAAGGATACAATTACTGAAATAGCAAATAAAACTAAAAATGTAAAAATTGAAAAAGAAATCAGTATTTATTTACATTAATTGCTGCATGTTGGGAAAAAGGATTTTAATTAACAGGGAATTTTTAAAACTTCAGAACAGCACCTGAAAGGGGTTTTCAGGATCATTAAAAAGGTTCATTATGTGGGTTCTTTAATACATCAGCTTTTGTTTTTCGATAGTTTTATATAAGTGTACTAGTAACATTATTCTGATATGACCTCAGCTATGCCCAGGTCAACTCTTTGGCTTCATATATAAATTGAAGAGATGGGATGTGATAGGAATCCATAAAAGAATTCTCATTGAGCCTTGAAGGTCCTGAAGAGAATGTACATCAAGGATTAGAAATAGGGCTGCTATGGACTGAATTGTATCTCCTTCCCCCCACTCCACCCCTTCATATGTTGAAGCCCTAACTTCCAATATGATGGTATTTCGAGATGGAACCTTTGAGCAATACTTAGGGTTAGATGAGGTCATGAGGCTTTACTGTGATATTTATATTTGGAGTTTGAAACTTTATGTTTGTTTGTTTGTTTTTCCATGTAAAACCCATGGCTTTTCGATTTCTCTCTTTTTTACATTAGAACATTATGAAATAAGGGTGCCTGGGTGGCTCAGTGAGTTAAGCCTCTGCCTTTGGCTCAGGTCATAATCTCAGGGTCCTGGGATCAAGCCCCGCATCAGGCTCTCTGCTTGGGAGGGAGCCTGCTTACACCTCTCTCTGCCTGGCTCTCTGCCTACTTGTGATCTCTCTCTGTCAAATAAATAAATAAAATCTTTAAAAGAAAAAAGAACATTATGAAATTGTTTTTAGGACCCTGTAATAGGACACTGTGGGATGGGCAGTTCTTTTGTTTAATGGTTTTTCTAAGCTTTGGTTCCTCTCTCTGGATAGCTTTCATATTTCGTGCTTAAATGAGGCATCACAGAGTCTTATGTGATTGTCTAATAAAGTAGCCTTATTTAATTAATTTAATAAACTAGCTATTTGTATTACAAGAAAAGAAGTCAAAGCCATGGAAGATTCATTGTAGTCGAACGTGAATCTGTTGGATCCAGGATAAGATGTTGCTGAAACAGCCTTCCCACACCTCCCCCACGAGTTTGGAGGGGAGTGGCTGTGGATGGGTTTTCAGAATTTTTTCTCAACATTTTATAGGTGTTCCCAAATGTCTTTGGCTGTTCTAACACATGCATGCTTTTTTCCATTTGTCTCCTAAGGTTCTTTTAAGGATCAAGTGAGATAATGCTCATCATGTAAGCACCTTGTAAATGGTCAAGTTCTATGCATGCGTTAATTCTTCTCTGCTTTGCTACTTAGATACAATGGCTGTACTCAAAACGAATGCACCATGCACCGAGGGCAACTTCCAGGACCATGAGCTACCGCTCTGCACTCTTTCCTGCTACACTCCCGGGCTTACTTCTTAGTGAATGCTAAATGCATGTGGCAGGATCCTGACCCCAAATCATTACAATGGATAGACTGTGCGCGCAGAGTTTAAACTATACGTGTGCTTGCTGCCACATGATGGATATAACTGCTTGCTGAGAATTTGATTTATTTTCCAATAGTTTAGCATCCCTCTGCTTTTATCTGATATGACTATTTTACAAGCGTGTGTACCAAGCATGGCTTCAAAATTGCAGGTTATGAAATACAGAAAATGGAACAATTGCCGTGCATAGCAGAAATCTTCCTGTTCAGCCTGTGTGCTGTATATTTTAAAGTAAGATGGACTGCTGAATGGTGATGGGGGCTTGCCTTGGGCTTCATCATTTTTCCCCATACAGGTAAAAGGAAATGCAAGACTTTCTTCTTCATTTTCGACTTCATATTGTTAGTTGGTTTTTCACAGGTTGGTTTGTGATGATGGGTTTTTGCCTTATCATTTGTTGGCATAATAAAAATGACATGATGATGGGTGAAGAGAGCAGTTCCCTTTTAGGATGGAAGAGAGCAGCTGATACTAGCGATGAAAAAGTAGCCGGCTGATGGGGATGCCTCCCCCTTTCCCATTTCACCACCACCCAAATCTCTATTTTTTCAATAATACACTTGCTGGCAGAGAAATGCACATCAGAAACTCACTGCTATTATGTATATGCCTATGTTTGTGTGTAGAAGAGGCTGGCCGGTTGGCAGTCTGTGTAAGCTGTTGTACCAGAATAGGGACACAGTTCCTAGCAGGACAGCTTGCTTCGTTGGAGGTTGTGTTTATTTCAGGGTTCTTACCTCAAATATCCCTTCTTTCCCCCTGGTCAAAATGGACTCTGGGTTGCAAGTCATTGGCATCTAAGAACATAACAGATCGAGAGCTGGGTCGACTCTGATAACACCTGTACTCTGCCGGAGGTTTCCTTCAGGTCAGCTGTACGGAAGGGATTGCCGGGCAGCGTGGGACTGTGATTGGCATCATTCGGTTCAGACTTAGGCAGAAGCCAAGCGTGACACACCTGGGGAACGTGTAGCAGAGGGAAGGTGCGTTAATGGACGGTGCAGGGGCTGAGGAGATTAGGTGTGCACCTGCTCTTGGATGTATCTGGGATGTCAGTCCCCTGGGACCTTTCACCTGGCCTGAATCTTCACCTCTGCATTAAAACCCTTGCTGAAAACTCAGATGCAGACCGGAAGGATAGCTATCCCACTTTCGTGGTTAGACAGCATCCTGTTAAGTATCTTTCCTCCCATGCTTTGTCACTCCTGAGTTTCTTCCGCTTTAAGGACATGAGTATCTCTTTCCATTGTTCTGCTGTTACCTTGGATGACAGATCCCTTGATTATTTGAAGTAAGTTAAGTCTATACAGAGAAGTTAGCTGTTATTTTGGAGGAGCAGATGGTTTCCTATTTCCTTTTGATAATAGTGCCTTCAGTGGCTTTTCATATAAAACACGTGCTTAGGGGCGCCTGTTTGGCTCAGTTGTTAAGCGTCTGCCTTCAGCTCAGGTCATGATTCAAGGGTCCTGGGATCGAGCCCTGCCTTGGGCTCCCTGCTCAGAGGAAGGCCTGCTTCTCCCTCTCCCACTCCCCCTGCTTGTGTTTTCTCTCTCTCCCTGTCTCTCTCTCTCTGTCAAATAAATAAATAAAATCTTTTTTAAGGGATTTGTCATGCTTAAACTTTATTGAGCATTTACTATGTTTCAGACACTACTCTAAGCCTTTTACATGGTCTTCATTACACTTCTATGAAGTAGATGCAGTAATTATCTCCATTTGCAGAAAGGAAACTAGGCCGTAGGGAGGTTAAGTGATGTGTCTAAGGTCACACATCTGTGAATGGTAGAGAGGGATTTAAATCGGACCATTTCGAACTTGGGGTCTGAATTTTTCACCCCTACTTGAGGTTCCTTGTAATGGCATTTGTCAGGCCAACAAATGTTTGGCAAATGTTTCCAATGTACTGAATTCTGATTTAGGTGTTACACCTAAAATAGGTCAAATAGCTCATGGAACTTTTATTCTAGGGATATGGGGGAGGTCAGACATCAAACAAACAAACAAACAATTTTAAATAGGAATAAGAAAGTATAAAAAACCAGTATAAAAAACTCAAGTGACTAGTGGAAAGAGAATGAGCAGGAGGAGTTATTTCTTAGGAGAAGGCATTTGAACTTTGACCTCAGTGAGAAGGAGCCAGACAGACAAATTTGTGTGAAGAAGGAGCAAACTGCAAAGGCCAAGGCCATGTGGTGGGAAGACACGTGCTGTGTTCAAACACTGCAAAGCAGGTCACTGAGTGTACTGAGTGGAGGGGAAGTAATGAGAGACTTGAGCCAGACATGAGCAGGAACAGATCTCTTGGTGAAATAGAAGTGTCTTCAGGAATGACACATCCCGTCTCCCCCAGCTCCGGGTGCTGTGCTTTGCACTTGATGCAATTTTTAGCTACTTGTTATTCCCTAGACGCCATGTTGTTTCACTTCTCCATGGCCTGGCTTTCACCTCTCCTGCCTTCCTTTGACATTTAGCTCAGTACTCATTTTCTGTGGTGGATCTTCTCGAATTGGGTCTGAGTTTTGCTCCTTCTCTGGATTTCCCTTCATTTCTGTCTAAATACTTAGCATGCCTTTCTAATTTTTCATTTACCTGGTACTCTGAAAGAATAAGAGCTACGTGAGGGCAAAGAGTATGTCTTGCTCCTCCTCGAATCCCCAGTGCCCGGCACGTGAAGGCAAATTCAAGTGAAGAATCACAATATCTCAGGGCAAATGGAAGCATAGCAAATTCAGTGGCGCTTGGAGTTTCCAGACATGGGTGTTAGATCCGTTTGTTATTCTTCTGTCCCTGCTCTGTTCTGAGGGTTAGCTAGGGGTTCCTAGCTTCTGAATAATGAGAGATAATCTAGTCATTACGGCTAATGTCACATCTGCGTTATCCCGTTTACTTGTCACAATAACCAATGGGAAAGGCACTCTTACTTTTCCATTTGACAGTTGAGGTAACTGAGGATGAGGGGCACTGGGAGATTTCCCTGAGGATGCGCATCCATTAAGAGGTGGAGCTGGGATTTAAGCTCAACTTTGACTCTCAAGCTCATTCTCTTGACTGTGATGCCCTGGAGCCATTTTAGGCAAAAGCTGATTCAGCTTGTGTTTTCATCAAGCGTGGCCTGATGGTTCTAGAAGCCCCTAAGATCACCCAGAGGATTTAAATGGAGCAAAAAATACTCAACAGCGTCTGTCACTTTGAAGGGCAAAGGATTCTGGTCCCCTGATCATCCCTGCCCAGCCACCGGATGACCATCTTCCTAGATCTCTACACATGCTGGGCGCATTCCTGCCTCAGTGCCAATGCTCTGAGTGTTGGCCTTTCACATGCCTTCCCCTACCCCCTCCTCCTCCAAGGCTTTGCTCACTGGTGGCTTGAACTTCCTGTGGCAGAGATTAATTAATAATAACTAATAACTATAATAACTAATATAAAGCTACCATTTACGGAATTCTTACTACATGCCAGATGGATCTCATTTAACACTACAATACTTGGGAAAGTTGGTACTATGACTATCTGTATGTTACAGAGGTGGGAAAAAATGTAGGGAGGTGATCTGCTGGAATAAGGACTCTAGTACGGCAGAGGGTTTTTTCCCTTCTCTTCTCTTCACTCTCTTGTTCTGTCTCTCCTTCCCTCTTTCCTTTCCTCTTTCCTTCCTTCCTCCCTCCCTTTTCCTTTTCTCCTTCTCTCCTCCCTTCTTCCCTTTTTCTTCTTCTCTCTCTCCCTCCCTCCCTCCTCCTGTCTCTCTCTCTTCTTTCTCTACTAAACACCGTTGCCCTTTTCTGTAGCTAACAGTTAGTTCCCTGATGGCATTTGGAATTCCTTCCCCCACGTTGGGTGCGGTGTTGATGAAATAGTCAGTCGAGGGGACTTCCACTCCTTCCTCCATGCTGTCACTTGCTCCAGCCCACCAGTGATGTGTGACCCAGTGTGGGCCAATCAGTTTTTCGCTTGAGACACTAAACCATGGCAGAATGGTACCTGAATGGAAAAGCAGCTGGAGATGATTTAGCTGAGCTGTGCCCTGTCAGGATATCAATTTGCTGCTGCCACCTTGATCCCTGGAGCAACCTTTACTTCTGCCCCTTCTTCATCCAGTCGTAAGCTACTCTTTGAATTCTGGGAACCGCCCTGTAGCTTTGCGATAATCCCCATTTTGGTTGAGCTCGCCAGGGTGAATTTCAATAGTTTGTAACCAAAGAATCCTATCAGATAGAACTAGTCACACTGACCTCCATCCCATATTGTGTGACAGACCTTCCTGGATCACCTTGAGCACCCCCAAAATATCTCTTCCTCCATGACTGCCTAAGGTACCTGGGATATTTGCCCTAATTGTCAAGTCTACATTCTGTTAATTTAGGCTTCGGATCTCTTAATAACCATTCAACAAGCATATAATTGGAATCATATTTTGAGTCTTTCTTATTTAATGAGTGGTGGACATTGGGGTTCACTCCCCTTCACCCCAGAGTGTGGAGCCTAAAATCTTCTATAAGGAGGCATAACACCTGCAGCAAACTGTGGTGTTTCTTTCTGCTCCCCCCAAGTTTATACAGTGGGACTTCTGGCTTCTCAGTTGAGTTTTGATCTTTGCTCTGATGCTGCTGTGTATAAGAATTTGTTTTGATAGGACTGGTTTCAGATGTTTATTCTATAGCTCTAAATTTAAAATTCTGTTAGTTATTGGCATAGTTGAGCTTGCCTGTGGTCTGGTTGACCCATCATCAATAAAGAGGGGATTTACATTAAAAGAATATTAGATTTAGATGATCATCAAGGACAACTTGGAAGGGAAAAGAAAGTAACAACAAAAAAGCCCTATTCTGCAGCCTTAGGATGAGGAAGGTGGGCTGGAATAGGAAGAGTAATTGTTCCATTTGGTTTTCTAGGAATGGTGGCGTTCTTCAGGCCTGAGTGTGTGATCGTGCCCCCTCAACAAGGAAAATCTACCCTTTTCTAGCATAGCTGGGCCGTGTACACTGTTGCCTTCCTCTCTTTACCAATAGATTCTGCAGATCCTCCAGAAGACTGAGTATGGGATACTTGACAAATTTTAGGGTCAACTGGAAATGGGTAAATGTCTGTGGGTGGGCTCATTGTCCACCTTCTTCCATCTCCCTATAGGGAATTATTGTCTTTGTCCAGTACTTGCTCTTTTTTTTTTTTCTTTTTTTCTGGTAACAACAATTTGATTTCATTTGGGACCATTTCACGGTTTATGCGGTTTAGTCTATACCCTCACTGTCAGCCTCTCGGTGGGCTCATGCACTAGCCATATTACCCCCTGGGTCATGGCAAAGACATATAATCCCAAGATTTGCTTCTGAACTTCTTGGAGGAGTCCCTCCAAGTAGGTTATGGGATGATAGGAAATGGCTGTGGAGCTGCTGGCAGTCTGCCTGCTATGCAGTGCAGGGGAGGATGGCATCGAAAGAGGCAGCTTTCTGATGACAGTGTTGGAACACCTGAATCCAGCCTTGCCAGTCCTTGTAGCTTTTCACTGACGTGAGCCTATACATTTCCTTTTTGTCTCAAACATTTTGGTCCCTAAAAGATCCACCTACCAGGACTCCTGATTAGCTTCGGGATCATTGTACCTCACAGAATAGAGGGCTAGTAAATTTTAGAGACAGGAATTCTGTCAGCCTCCAAAGTGCTTCTTGCATCTTTCATTATGCATCTCCAGTGGAGAATACTCAGAGAAGGGATGTAATGACTTCTTTGTCAAGTTCAACTGAAATAGAAAAGATCTGAGCAGGTGATTGAGGTGTCAGCCCCTGCAGATATGTCCCCACAGTGTGGGAGGAGCTTCATGGCTTGGATTATTATAGCAGAGAAACACCTAGATTGTCAACAACAGTTGTATGAAAGAAAAGAAAAATCTCTTTTCCTCTTCTCCCAATTACTTCCCTTTACATATGTTTTGATGTTGCAAATATTGCAAAAAAAATTATTGCAAAAAATAAGCTGGGGAAACTTAAATTTTCCCACCAAAGAATAGGCATCGGAGTTTCTGTATGATCTCAGACTTTTCTTTTAGTGACTGAGAACGACGAGGAGCTAGCCTAGGATTAAGGGATGCCCCCTTCTCAGTCACCACCCAGTAGCATCCCCTGTCTTTCCTTTGATGAAGTCTCCCAGATTATGATAGGCTTCTCCAGAATTGGGGTCACAGTATCCAGCAGAATGAGTGCTCCAGAATATGACACAATTTGACTTATCCTCAGAAATCAACTTGTCACAAACCTAAATTCTTGTTGGTTAACTAGAGTGACAAATGTAGAACACTTCTCTGTAGCCACTTGATTTCCTCTGGACTCACGACATCAAAGAAGCAGAGAACAGTTACTCTGATTGAAGGCTAAGTCACATAGAGAGGCGTCTAAAAACGGATGAAAATGAAGATACAACCAAGAAAATGGAAATGCAGAGAAAGCTTGGCATGGAGGTGTACAGAGCCTGACAAACTGACTGTGAGCGAAATGGAAGGTATCAGGATGTTATTGGTGAGAGAAGATAATGGAGAAGGGGAAAAGCTCCAGGGAAATGAGACTTGACTTGCTCTCAGAACTCCTCTGGTGCTGGGGGTTGATTGGCTAAGGATAGTCTAACACCTTGGTGACATTAAAAATAAGTGGCATTTGTAGCTTTCTTAGGAGAAAAGAAAACAGGAGAATGTACTGATCCTTTGAAGTTGTCTTAGGAAACTGCATTATATATTTAAAACAGAATGATGTTTAGATTTAGGAATAGGGTAGAAGCAGCAAGTAGAGTGTTTCACATGCCACAATTTCCCTTCACTTATTAGCTTCTCTACACTTCTGGCATTAACTTTGTTTCTTATTCACATCTATGTGTACATATTTGCACAAATTTGCATTAGCCAGGGTGCTGTGATGAAAAATTTGTGGACTTTCTTTTCTTTTCTTTCTTTCTTTCTTTCTTTCTTTCTTTCTTTCTTTCTTTCTTTCTTTCTTTCTTTCTTTCTCCTTGCTGCTCTACTTTAGGTGCGGGAGTATAGTTCTAAAGTGGCGGCGAGGCACTGTGTGTAGAAGACCCTTTTGTAGTCACCGTTTCATGGAAGCAGGGGATATATGCAATTAGAATGGATTTGGGGGTTGTAACAAACTGAATCTCAACACTGATTCCACCTAATTATTAGACACATGATAACTTGGACAAGTGACTTTTTCTCAGAGTGTCAGTTTCCTCATCTGTAAGGCAGGGATAATAATGCCTTTCTTTCAAGATTAAATGAGATGATGTACGCATCTCTGCAACAAGGCTGCCATCTTGGACACAGACTGTGATGTGAATGGTGCCTTTTGGAGTGGTGGGATGAAATTCTGGTCCCCACGCCCTTCAATTATCTGAGACCTACCTTAACTTTAAGGTAAACAGAAAAGGACTTGAGCTACCATCCTTAAGACAGAGGTAAGACCAGCTCCTTTCTCATGTTTCCTAGGATTCTCTGTGGTGCGGTTGGTGGGGACTCACATTCGTCTCTTTTCTCTTGCCTTCAACGTGGTTCCTGCTGAGACCTTGTCTGCCACCTTGTTTTCCACAGCTGCTGTTACAGATACAGTCCTTTTTCCTCCTTTCCCTAAAGATAATACCACATGCCTCCAGATTTTACTGAAGATTTGGGTCATGCAGCAGAGCTACAGCATGGAATAGGAAATATATTTCAAATGAAATATTTGTTTTACTGGTCTCATTCTGGTCTCAATATTTGTTTTTACTGGTCCCATTCTGGCCCAGTGAATTCTCATTTGCTGTCTTGCTTCTTTAGCTTTGGTAGCCCCTCATCTCTTGGAGTCCATTCCCATGGTCCCTTCTACCTTTTTTCAGATGCTCATATTTCCAGGTCTCCTAAATCCCCATCTCCACATCTGCCACTGGAAAGCAGAAGCATTTTCTCACCTGATGATGTAGTGCATTTAATACTCCCATTTTACACAAGGCCTTAAAGTCCACCGTTGTTGAATCTAAAATGCACCTGGGAGTCCATCTACCCTGTAATGAATGCCTATCCCTTCTTTACTATGTAAAAGTGCTGAAGACCCTTCTTCTGTAAAACACTGATTGTTCCTCTCCTCATTAGAACTGCAAAATACTAAGCCTACAGTAGATGCTCAGCAAAAGAGAGCTACTCACAGAATGAAAACAATAATATTTACAGTAAAAACAAGGCAACATGGAGTTTGTGTCTTGTCTGTAGAGCCTGTGGCTCTTACGCTGACACCGAGGGAAGAGGAAGATGCCTGCGGAAGAGGAGCTCATTCAACAACCAGCTGCTGTTCCAGACACCTCAGTAAACAAAATTTCTCAGATAAGATGTTCACACGGCTCAAGTTTGTGTCTTTGTGTTACCTGTGGCACAGATGATACTCGGCTGACTCCCCCAAAAGTGATATAAGAGGGGAGAAGCATCCTCAAAGAAGGGAAATTCTCTAAGTATTCTGGATCACAGCTGTGTAAATCCCAGCTTCTTCTAGAATTAGTCTGCACAAGGCAGAAGGTGGACTTTGCCCCTCCTTCAGCTTTTTGGTCAAATTCGCCTTCTTGCTGAGGAGGCCTTCCCTGACCACCCTTTCTGATTTGTAACCACCTCTCCTCAATGTTCGCTCAGCCTGTTTTTTCTTCTCTATTCTTCTCTAATGCACTTATCACCAGCTGGCAAACTGTAGTGTGTATTTGTCCTGTCCTGTGGTCTCTCTGTTCCCAAGCTAAGATGTAAGTGCCACATGGGATGTGATTTTATTCTGCCTTATTCATTGCTGTGTCCTGGGGCCTAGCACAGAGCCAGGCATGCTGTGGTCTCAGTAGAAGCTTGTTGAATGTTTATTGGCTCCCTGACTGAGAACCTGATAACAATGTCCCATTCTTCTATGTGCTGCTTTGTTTTTTACAGAGAGCTTTCATGCACCTCATCTTGGTTCACCTCCCACCAGCTTGGGGTGGGGGCAGAGAAGGAAGGCAAACTAGCATGGTGACGTGAGCTCTCTGGGTCATCGAGCTTATGAATAGTCAAGCTGGGGGCTTGAGCCCTTCTCTTTTGACTCCCAATCTTAGTGTCTTCTGTATTGCATCTACCAAGTCACAGCAAACAAGGGCTGTTTGCGTAAAACATAACAAATACTTTGGGGTAGAAAGAGTGATGGAAGCATTTTGGACTAAGCATCCCACAGCATCTCTGTTGTCCCATTATCCTAGTCTGAAATGCTTGGCTGAGCGGTTCTTGCTTGCCAAAGTGAGGCCAGGTACCATATACATCATAATGGCTCCTCACCTGCTGCAGTCTTAAATGTGGAGGCTCTATGCCAAGTTTAACAAACCCAAACCAGACTCACTGTAGACCTTTCATGAGCATATCTTAACTAGTCCAACAGCATGGGAGTGGGGGGCACAAGAAGGAGTAAACCCCTGAGAGTGGATGGGCGTAGGGGCTCCTGTTCATAATAATAAAGACATTTGTCCAAAGATTTACAGTCACCGCATTTCTTTAACATTTACCATCAAATTTGATTTAAAATAATTTTTTTTAAAGAAAGTCTCTTGATTAAAAGGGAGGCAGACATGAATTTGTCTGCTTTACAGATGGGGAAGCTGAGGTCTGGACAGATTGGGAAATTAGTCTAATGCTAGATGATTTGTAAGGGACAGAATTGAATTTTCAGCTGAGGAGTTTTGAAGCTAAGATTGGTGGGTTCTTTTTATGTTGGTGTGTTTTTTTCAGGGTTTAGCATAAATAAGAATCACATGGAGAGTTCAAATACCCCCACATATTTTGATTCAGTAGATTTGGGTGACATCCAAGAATTTGCATTTCTTCTGAACTCCCAGGTGATGCTGATGCTGCTGATCTGCTGATTACATGTTAAGTAGCATTGACATCGACATTGGAGCAAACTTCACAATTTCCTATGCATTTGGGTTTCCTTCTAGCCACCTCCCCCCATCCCTTGTATTACACATTTTACATAGGTTCCTGCTATACACCCTTGCCTACTCCATTCCAAGGAGCTGGCCTCTATACTGTTTTTTGAGCACTCCGTGCATGATCCTACCCCAGGATCTTTGCACTTGCCTTTTCTTTTGCCTAGAATGCTTTTACCCCTAGAAAGCCATATAACTCATACCTTCTTTTGCTTCAAGCTACTCAGATGTCACCTTTGCAGTGACACCTTCCTGACTACTCCCATCCCTAGCACTCTGTATTACTTTCTATAGTGTTTATTGCTTTGTAATATGGCAGGCAGTTACTTATATTTAATTTGCTCATTGTCAATTCTAAGGATAGATCTTCATCTTCTCACCATATTCCCAGTGTCGAGGACAGTGCCAGCCATAGAGTAGGCCCCTAAAAAGTAGTTTCTGAAGGAATGGAGACAAGGAGGGAAGGAGAGAGCAAAATCAAGGACTCTGCCATCTTGTAAACCCAGATTTTCTTATAAATAGAAGAAAATTTGTTTTTGTTTACTTAAGTGAGAAAATAAGAATATATTTTCAAACCCTTAATATATTTATTTAATTTTGAGAAGTTAAAAAATTGTAGAAAAGCACAAGGAAATCACCAGGTATATATCACACACAATTAACAATTGTTGCCATTTTGTCGGATTTACTTCAATATTTAATACAATAAATAAAATTGTTAACTTCCCATGCCTATTGTCTTATTCCTCTCGCCAGCTCCCCGGTGGGGAGAGGGTGGGGAACCCTCTGTCATGAATGTTGAGTATTTTCTTCTAGTCAGTGTAAATAAATCTTATGCAGTATTATGCATCTCAAAAAGCACAACTTGATGCAAAAAGAAACTTGCAGAATGAATTTTTATAATACAATGTACTTACTTGAAATACACACCCACAACTATATCCTGTTCAGTCATTAAACTGAAACTTCTTTAAGTAGAAGAGAGCACATGGATTAAGTTTTAGAAAAATCAGTGCATTTCAAGAATAACTCTCCATAAAGGAAATCTTCATAATGGAGAGAAAATAATGATCTAACCCTGTTTAAGATGGTGTCACTTTCATTTTACATGTTCTGTTGAGTTTGTGAGGATTTTAAAAAACTTTATGGTGATAAGATCTAGAGAAATGCTAACATAGGTGGGTTTGATTTTATTCATTGATGTAATTGTGCAGTTGAAAGAAGCCCTTGGAATGAATTAGATGCATGATTGATTAATGATTAACTTCATTCATTCTTGGTGTATGGTACTTGGGGATAAAGCTTTCTGTACTATGTTTGTTTGCAGAACTCTATTTAGCAAACCTTTGGTCTTGGTGACTATATAAATTGGCAATTACATGCACTTTAAACAGAGGAATATTGTGCTGAATTAAATTGTACAGTGATTTGGTTTGAACTTGGTTCATGCTAGCAAGTCTTTTGCTTATTAAATCTGTGCAGTAGGTATAAAATCTTTATATTATCTGAAGAGTTTTACTCTTTTACAAAACAAGCACATTATCAGATGGTTTCTCAGAGTGTGAAAAGAATAAGAAATTAAAATGTATTTGAATCATGAATCACATTTGATAGCATATGTTCTTTTCTCTTTGCCTCGTTTATGCATGAGGCTCAGTACTGGGAAGTGTGTCCAAAGGCTGCTGTGAAAGTATCCCTCATGTCTGAGGAAGGAGGAAGACAGGCTCAAGGACTCTGGGGTTTTGCTCAATGCTGCCTCTTGCAGGCAGGAAATATTTCTTTACCCGTTCATACTTTTCTTTAAATTTCCCTAGAGTCTGCATTCAATTCTGAAATATTTGCATTTAAAATATACATTTATTTAAAGTTCCTAGTTAAGTCAACTCACTTTTTAAAAAAATTTATTTGAGAGAGAGAGAGAGAGAGAAAGAGATATCATGAGTTGGGGGAGGGGCAGAGAGAGAGGAGCAGACTCCTACTGAGCAGGGAGTCTGTCGCCAGGACTCCAGCCCAGGACGCCGTGATCATGACTTGAGCTGAAGGCGGAAGCTTAACCGACGGAGCCACCCAAGTGCCCCTAATTCACTTTTTTATCCTCAATTTTCGACACAAAATGGATACTCCAAAGAACATGAACCCTGTTTACCCTGGCATTCTGTCACATTTCCTGGTTGATGGGAACAGTAGGGTGATAAACAAGACTGTCAAGTATTATGTTAAGTTTGAGAAAAAACCGCATTTTCATTGCCTAATTAATTATGCTTAAAGTTATCTTACTGGCAATTGATTTGAGTTTTTTGTTTTTTAAGCCAATTGTTTTCATCTGTCTGTCTTGGTTTGTCCATTTATAAAATGCAGCAAGAAAAATACTATGAGTTCCCTCAATTAAGGTAACCACATGAGCAACTGCTGACATTCACTGTTTGTTGATGGTGTGTCAGGCACTGTTCAATGGCTCAGTGTGCTGTTTGTGGATTCATTTTTTTTCTCACGATTGCTGCGTGTGGCAGCCACTTTTATCATATTCACATTTGGAGTAAGAGTCCACAATGCTAGGAGGTCAGGAGATCATTTACTAAAGTACAGAATTTTTCAGGAATTCTCATAATCATGACTCAATAAGTTTTGGAAGTCCTGGTTATTATGTAATACTGGAGAGTCACAATGACAATATAATATAAGCTCTGGAAAGTGTTGCAGTGAAAAATAATAATAATCTTTCCTTAATTTTGTTAAATCAAAAATTTCCTAAAATAAGTTGATCCCAGGGCCCCTTTCCCTTGCTCCCTCCTGCAGAACAGCATTAGTACCTCTCAGAATTGGTGTCCTCAGAACAAACTTGGAGGATTAGCTGACACAGCTCCACGGTTCTGGAAAGGGACGATGGGGCCTGCATGATTGGGGACAGGAAGCCTTAATCATAATACTCCAAAAACTGAGGGAGCAGTTTGCTTGCTGAATCTTTGGCATGGCTCTTTGGAGAGAAAGAAAGGTAGTTAATTCAACACAGATGAGAATCTATCCATAAATTAATGATAGCTGAGAATTAGGGGAGATTTTTCAATTTAATCAAATAAACGTCGAGCACTTCCTATGTGCCAGATGCTGTTCTAGATGTTGGGAACATAACAATGAGTAAAACAGACATGTATCCTTGACCTTATGGAGGAGATGAGGCATAAACAAAATAATTAAGTAAATTACCTATTACATGAGAAAGAGAATTATCTGAAACCCAATTTTTTAGATTTCTGATAAAATGCTTCTAGAATACCTTGCTAGACGAGAGCTGAGGCATAGCAGGGGTGAGACAATAGGAAGAGCCACCCCAGGGCAAGCCAGAAGGGCACACGCTATCCAGAGAGTAACAAAACAGTGATGGAATGGACAAAAAGTCCGTTCTAATGATCACCACATAAGTTCTACTTCTAATGAACACGTGCTTTTAAACAATGCGAGCAATAGAAAGTCCTTCCTTGAGAAAAACTTTTGTTGATCTGTAGGTCTAAACAGTTAGTATGGTTACTGTTCAGTGTTAATAACCATGTAAGCTCCAAGGAGCCTACACTTACTACTTCTCCTTGCCTTGTTTTTAAAGAAAATTCTTATTAGTTGTCATTAAACTGCAATTTGTTCATTTCTGAGGAAAACATTATGTGGATATAACCTTTTCTCTTTTTTTCCCAAAATACATAAATGTGATGAAGTTATTTACCCATTGCTTTCATTCCATTTTTGTACTGATATTTATTTCAGTTTTGTTTTGTTCATTGTTAAATTGTATTACTGGCATGTGTATGGATAGAAAGATCGATGAAAGAAAATGTCCACAGTTTCTGATTCTCCTCTGGTCATTATTATTATTAATTTCCTGACTATTTCTAAAATGAATTCTATTGTAGGGAGAAGAGAGAAAAAATGATCTGCTCTGAGTGTTAAATACACTAGTTATGTCACTGCACTTGAATGAGATTAAGGTTCCCTTTTGGAAAAGTTAGATTTATCTGCTCAGCTAATCATCTGTCTTGTGACAGGCCTAATAACTTTTAACCAGACATCCTTTATTGTACCTAGTCTAACAATATTATCTAACCACTTTTCCTGGCTAGAAATGTGTCTCACAAGAGAGAAATCTTGGAATTGGCTTTCTCAGGAGGCTTTTCCCTTGTGGCAAGTTTGAAATGACTCTTGGTCCTGAGTTTACAATTAAGTAGCCTAAAAAGTTGCTTTACATTCACTTAATGAGTCTATTGATAAAAAACAGAAAACAAGAGCAGTGAAGGAAATGCAGGAGTTTGCCATGCAAGTATCTGTAGGAATTCCAAAAGAGGGAATCACATGTGCAAATGCCCGGAGGTAAAGAATTGCTGGTGAGCTTGAGAGAAAGGCAAAAGGCCAGTGTGGCTGGTGTGGAGCAAGTGAGGGGTTTGGTAGGAGATGTGGTTGGGGGATTTGTGGGGAATTGTAAGGACTGCAGAGGTCCTGTCACTTCTCAGATGTCATTCCTTATTTATGATCTTGTTTAAAGCTGTGTGTTTTTCCTCCACTCCTGGGGTAGTTTCTTCATTTAAATTCATATCAAGTTTTAGTCACATCTCTTAATATTCTGCTTTGTCCTAAATCTTTGGTTTCTAGTCTTATTCACCTTTTCTGGAGTTTTAGCTGCTTAAGGGCACAGATGTACTTTATCCCCCTTTGTAATCTCGTTCATTCACTTATCCATTGGAAATTTATTGAGCACTTACTATGTGCCAGGAACTGTCCTAGGCCCCTATTAAAGAGTATAACCTTGAAAGCTATGTCACCCCGAAATATGCCACCCCAAAATATGCTACTTTGGCGTACTGATTTTACTGAGCTGTAGGTATTTGAAAAGTGGCAAATGCAGGAAGGGTCTTTCTCCTTTCTCCTTTCTCTGGTTTTCTCCTGAACATCCCTTATCTGCCCAAAGACAGAACCTCCAAAAAGAGCTCAGTTGTCATTAATGGCCTCTTAAGAGTTTCATCAAGATTGTCTCTTGTCACAGGAGAGGAGACTGGAAGTTAGTACCCCACCCAGACAAAGTTTGTCACGAACTATCACACCTCCTATCAATTTTTCTGAGGCCTTGTTCATCTTCCTTAAAAACCATTCATTGTCCTCTAAGTTGCCAATAAACTCTCCTTTCTTTCTCTAGTAAATGGTTTTTAAGTCTGAATTCTAAGCTATTTCTTTGAGTTACTCATTTTCCCTTATGTGTCTCCCATGTAAATGTGTGGTATACCTGTTAATCAATGTCTATTTGTTTTCTGTTATTTTGTTAATATGCTTTTTATTGAAGGGGTTTCAGCCAAAAATTCAGAGAGGTAGAGGGAAAATTATTTTTCCTTCCCTACATCTTCTACTCTCAAGGAACTCATCATTTACAGGAAGACATGAGTAAAGCAACTATTTATAGCACAATATAAAAGGTATCATTGGAACATAGGGCATCTCACAGAAGAACTAGAGAAAGGACAGTGGTGATCAGGGAAGACTCTCAGAAGGAGGTGATAATTTAACTGCACCCAGAGTCCACTGGAGGAATTCTTTCTTATTGAGATTGTGTTTTGAGGTAACTCTCCCTTGCTTAGGGGTGTGGGTGGGGAGGGAATGTGCAGTCTCTTTGCTTCTGAATAAGGCTTCCTAAAACTGTCAAAGGCCCTTCTGAGCAGCTCAGGCTGCTGAAGCCTTGGGTCCTGTTACTGGGAGGGACATGATCATCAGTCTTAACCCTTTCTTGGCTCAGTTCTTTCTTTCCTGGTTGGAATGTCCTTTTCTATTCAACCAATGTTTTTCAGCAGTCTGACTCCAATAACTCAGGGTGAATGATTTCAGAGGACATGGCATCCCTATAGTTTTGGGATGTTTTTGGTTCTCAGTGAGATTTTTGTTCTAAGGGTAAGAAAGAATTTTGAGCTGTATCTCATGAATATTCACAACCTTCCTGGGAAGCTAATAGCCAACTTGAAATCATTTGAATGTACTGTTTTATTTTTGTAGATATAAAAATGGAGACACAGGTTGGGTAAATGCCTTTGCTAGTGTCCCATGGTTAGTTGATGACTGAAGTGGGAGCAGATCTGCAGATTAATAACTTGGGGTCATTGTCCATTAGCCTGTGCCAGCTGGCCTGGAGCCAAAGACCTTACCTTATCATAACCGCAAATTTCTACACTTTGTGTTTAAAATGCAGAAAAATAATGATGTATTAATTTGCATTACATGTTTTTGTTGTTGTTGTTGTTGCTTTTATGTGTATGTGCATGTGTGTGTGAGTTTTCCTTTCTTTCTTTCTTTTTTTTTTTTTTTTTGAGTGAAAAAAGAGGTCTGTGTGCATGTATTATGCTTGACTTGGAGACTCTACACTGAGGGCGTTCATTTGAATGACTGCATAATTACTCACCCTATTAAGTGCTTTGAGGGTATTTGTTTTGTTTTAATATTCAAGCACCCATAACACCTTCTAGCCAACGATAGGAAGTTATTTACTGTGTCATATATCTTAAAGTACTTTGAAAGTATTAACTTATTCTTCACTCTCAGCTTTCAGGAAGATGACAGTATTGCCCATTTTCTTATGTTCAGGGGACAAGCCTTTGTAAATGAGACAGCCTGCCCCCAGTGCTCAGTGAAGAGCCTGGCTAGTGCTTTGCAGGGTCCAAGATGGCGTCCCCTCTGGGATAAAACACATTAATAGTAGAGTTCCCCAGCTTGTTGTAAGCAAAAAGCTGTAACTTGAAGGAACCAGGGGAAGACAAGAGTAGAGAATTATCTTGATTCTCTTCACCCTCTGGAGTTTGGATGATCTTGGGCTGGATTGAAACTCCTCTACTTGCAGGAACAAGATCTTGTCCAGGTCAACCTTTAAAAACAAAACAAAACAAAACAAAACAAAACAAAACATTGACTGGGGGAGAGAGGTTTTCTCTAGGATTGGTCTTCAAAGTGTTGTTGAGCAGGGTGAGTTGCTTTGGTGAGAAAAAGATCTCCCAGCCAAAAGATCTCCCGCAGCATTATTTAAATTCCATTCAGGAGCTACATTCTTTAAATTTGAATTCAGCTTCTCTTGAGCTCCCTGACTTGAGTACTCAAGAAGTATCTGTAGATTTATTCATTTCTTTGGGTTAAGTGATTGCCCTCTCATTTGGCCTCTTTAAAATGTAGGCTCCCTGGGGAGATAGCACATTAAGCTGTTAATATTTACACCTTAGCAGCTGTAGATTTATAACATTCTTCTCTGATGAGGGGCTATTCAAGCAGCAAAGGGGGGATTGAATTGATGCTTGAGTGAGAGGTGCTGAAAATGGGGAAAACATTTAATCCCTCCCCCAGTTTGGGGCCTGGAAGGAGTGGTGTGGGTGAGGTGGGTGGATTGGCTGAGGGCATTGGCGCCTCTGAAGTTGGATGCTGGGAGTTGGAGACCAGGAGACACAAGGGGAGAGAAAGAACTAGAACTATGTAAGAGATGCTGTTTAGTCTGGAGATTGACTAGAGGAAATGTTTATGAGGACAAGGGGTAGAGCCAGCAGGCCGAGAGCCTGGTCTGACCTGAGTGAATGAGAGAAGGAAAGAAAGTTGGGTGGAAGAATCTTAGGCCACTGGGGAGGCCTGTCCGAGGTGTTGCCTGTCTTCCTGGGATGGCCTTGCTTTAACGTCCCTGTGTGGTCCGTTGTGAGCTGGGAGCAGGCAGGAGGAAGCACAGCTTCCCTGTGAACATGGTGATGGATTTCTGAGGACAGCCACTGGACTGTCACTCATTTTTGCTGCTTGCCAGCGGCAGCAGAGATCTGAGGGGGCATATTGTTGTGGTCAGGGAAGTCTGCTTGGAGCTCTTCCTGTGCGGGCCACATAGTGTGGAGTGGAGCTGCCAGGGCCTTAGCCTGCATTTGGAATGGCCAAAAGGGAAATGAAAGGAAAACAGAGATCTCTGAAGACACACCCATTCTATGGTAGGCTGCAATGTTGTGAGTGGGCAGAATGCCCACGCATTATTATTGATCCAACTTTTAGCTCTGCTGCTTGCTAGCCGCATGGCCTTGAGAAAGATACTTTAGATCTCTGAACCTCAGTTTCCCCATCAGTAAAATGGGGATAATAATACTCATCTTGCAGGAGACTGGGTGGATAAAGGGGGATGAGGTCTGTGCTATGCCTACCCCAGAGCAGACATTCCACAAGGGGGCAGTGTTTGTGACTCTGTTTCAGGGTTGACTTAGATTTTCTGTTTGCTCAATACCTTGTGTTTTAAAAATGTGCTTAAATATGCTTTTGCGGTAACAGGAGCATGCTTATAGATCCATCAATTGCCATATTTTGGAAGAAGACCCTGAAGGGGTATGCATCTGTGTGGTCAGGCGAAAACTCTAATATGTGAACAAGCTCATTTTCTGTATCCGCACGCCTTAGGCTGATTTAGTTTGGGATCACAAGGGAATTTAGCAGAAGCTACTCTAGTTGGTGGCTGCTTTTTTGGACATATGTTCAAGGTGTCTTTTAACATATCAGGATGACCAAGTTATCCCTGGTAAGAGGAGTGGCATGGGGTAGCAAAAAAGAACAGGAATCAAAAGGTAATGACAAGTCATTTGTATAAAGCACTTCACAGTTTATAAGGTACTTTTGTGAAAACTGGGCTTCAGGGTATGATAGGTAATAGCATTCCATGCCAAAAATATGGAAACTGAAGTCCCGAAAGTCTCAATATGCATAAGAATGTCTATGTTATGCGTGCCTTGAAAGGCACAGGAAGAAATCAGGGGCCCATTATGAACACTCTCCCAGAAGCAGGTCAGGGTACTTTGTAGCACTTCAACAGAATCACAGGCATGAATCTTGGTGTGGGGATGGGAGACTATTCTTTGGAGCTAGTCACTGGACCTGTCCTTGAGATTAGTGTATTCCCAAAATTTGCTTTGGAAAACTACCAAATGTGGTTTTAAGCAAATTTAAAGTGCTTTTAAAGAGCTATTTCTTGGCAAATAAGGATAATAGCTATGCCAATCATTTGCCCATTTGCTTTCAACTTTATTCCCTGCCCTTCTAAATCCTGACCTACATTGGAGGAAACTACATGTTCCTGGCTCCTGTGACTTTTAGGTTGTAAAGCGGTTTTGATGTCGGCAGGCCAGTTCCGAGGACCTAGAAGGGGTCCTGCAGGACCAGCCAAGAGGGTCCTTGGCTTCACATTGGATAAAAATCAAATGTGAGCCATCAGGAGGCAAAAGCAGAGTTTATTAAAGACATAGCAGATACAAATGGACCATCATCTGGGAGACTCGGAAAGGAAAGGAGCATGGGTCTGGTCTTTGTTCTGGGACTGGGGTTTTTTATTAATGATTGTGGTCTGGTGCAGGTGTCCTCTTGGGCATCTAGGAACTCGTCAGAACGAGGACAAGGTCCAGCTGTCCATCATAAGTCATTTATTCCCTGAAACAAGGGTTTCAAGATGTTTAACAATGGGCTGGAAAACACATATGATAGCTTCACCATTCTCACCTGGTCCTTCCTCAGATGTTCTCTATTTTACAGAGACCATAACTCCTTGTTGCTTACGAGGAGGACAGGCACTCTTTGCATTCTGAGTCTTGTATAGAGTGGAGAGCTGGTGCAGGTCCTAGCAAGAAGAGAAGCCGGATAAAGAACAAAGGGGAAACAACAACAACAACAAAACCCTCAGCTTTTGCGCCAACGAGGTGCCTTCGGCTTCCCCGTCTCATAATTAAGATGAGTATTTACCCTGCTTTGTTGCCACTGAACTGTGGAGACCATGGGGCCTGGGACCTTGAACCAGCCAGACGCAAAGGAGTCAGGAAAGGTTCTTGGTCTTGTCACCAGAATAGATTAAAGGACAGACACGCAGCACCGTGGACAAGTGACACAAGCAGGGAAGTTTATTAAAGCGAAAACCACCCTCTCTGGAGACAAAAAAGTAGGTAAGAGAGAGAGAGACAGACACCTCAGTAGTGGGTTGGGTTTCTTTTATTGACAATTGCTAAGTAGGCAGCAGAATATTCATTGGCTGGAGTGGGACGCTGCTTTTTCTTCCCAGTTTGTTGGGGTGGGGGGGTGGTTACCCCACATGGCATCCGCCATCTAGATCCTGCCTTCTTGAGCCGGCTTCTTGTGACGCGCTGCCAGGACACGCCTCTGACGTTCCCCATACCTGGCCGGGACTTCCTTGTCGCTGACCTCCAGGTATGCTGCTAGAACCTAACTAACTGCCTACCAGAACAGATTTACAGGTGAGCAAGGAGAAACCCGAAGCGCCAGAGGTATGACGCAATCCGTCCAAGGTCAAACAACTAGCTAGGAGCTGTGCTGGGCTTTAAAGGCGGGCGCTCAGGTTGACCCTGTGTCACAGTGCGTCTTACGACGGCCTCCAGGAACTCCTCACCTGCCACTCAAGGGCTTGGCCTGTCCTCTAGAGGTGACGTGAGCAAACTTGGAATGGTACATTTCCTTCATAGGTGGTAACTTTGTTTCAGTTTTATTTTTAATCTTGCTCCCCCCTTCCCTCCCTTCCTTTCTTCATTTTTGAAGATTTCATTTAGAGAGAGAGTGTGAGCAAGGGGAGGGTCATAGGGAGAGGAAGAGAGCGAATTTCAAGCAGATTCCACGCTAAGGGCGGAGCTGACTAGGCACTTGATCCCATGACCCTGAGATCATGACCCTAGCGGAAATCAAGAGTCCCACGCTCGACTGACTGAGCCATGGCTCCCCTGTTTCATTTCTGATTAAAAAAGCAATCTGGGGGCACCTGGGTGGTTTAGTCGGTTGAGCGTGGGACTCTTGACTATGGCACCGGTAGTGATCTCTGAGCTGTGGGAACCAGCCCCGTGTCAGGCTTAGCACAAGTCAGCTTGATTCTTTCTCTCTCCGCCTCTGCCCCTGCTTGTGTGCTTCCTCCTCCCCCAATAAATCTTAAAAACAAACAAACAAAAAACCTAAACTCTTGGCAGGATTATAGAAATAATAGAAAACAGAAAAAAACCTTACACTTAACACAAACTTCATCTACCACTTGTTATTAATATGTGGGCAATTTTTTCTTCCAGTCCTTTTTCCTACAGAACAAAATATCTTTGAAACTGTTTTTGTATAATTTGAGGAGAAAGTTGACTATGATCAGGGCTTATGTCTTGCAAATACAAGTATGTGAAAAGGGAAACTAATATATAATAAAAATGTTGTGCTCTGTTGACTGCATTGCCCTGAAAGTTTGCTCGCATGAGGCACTATAGATATTTGGCCAGGTAGACCTAAGGTTAAAGAGGAAGTGTAAAATCAGCAAAACATGGGACCTGTGCATACCCTGGAAATGTGCCTACTAAATCTTATTCAGTGTGTGTCAGACTCCTTACATTTCGGTTTTCCCAGAAGATGACTTTGGGATGAAATACTGGAGCTCTTTCAACTGGAACAAAACATTCTCTATTTGTTATACCAATAAGGCTTTAACTTCTTGCATTTTACTAGTGTTCTCCACCTGAATTCTCCCTATCCACCTAGAAAAGCAAAACCCAGCAATAATTCAAACCCCTGAGGTCCGTTATGAAAAACATGTGCAGCAAAATGACTGCATGCTAAGGTAGGCACCAGGGAGGAAATCCCGAGTTTTATTTCCTGAACTATCTCTGCTACTTTGTCATGTGGTGAGTGGTTCACTCCTTCACTGCCTTCCTGCAGTGTTTCCAGAGAGGCGAGCTGATGACGTGTCTGGCAGGTTCTTTTGTGAAGGCATTGGGGGAATGTGGAGGATTAAAGGAGGAGCGATGTTTGATGCTTGTTGTGCCCTATTTCAGGTTGGACTCAATTCTGAATCCTAAAAATGAACTATGACTTAGAGGCAGTCATTTGGGGTTCTTTTGTGGGTTTAAAGGTTTGCCTTGAGATTCTCCCTAAATTACAAAGGTTTGGCCCATTCATCAGTCTTGGAGACTTTTTTAGAGGTGTCATTGTGCTTAGGTAGGTTTTCTTTCTGTCCTACAGTTTTTAGTTTCCTCCATGATTGCCCTGTTTACTCTGCCCCCTCCCCAAGGACTGTCTCAACAATTACTTTGATGTAAGGTATGAGAAAGAAGGTGATTAAGGTGGCCAGAGGCACCTGCCTGGCTGGGTATGGATGGATCTCACCAGTGACAGGGAAATTGTAGAGCTGGTAGATGTTCCATCAGGAGGAAGAGAAGGAAAAGAGGAAGCAGGGCCCAAAGGCATCGTTGAAAACTGCAGGTGGGAGTGAGAGGTAGATCCTTGACCTAGACATAACTAAAAGAGACTGATGGGATTGCTGTATACTTTGTTCCAAGAGGCTGCTTAATTGAAATCATGAGGTCAGGGCTGGAAAAAAGAATCAGCGGCAGTCTCTTTGTGGCAAATAAAGATCCTAAGAGGAAACACAGTTAAGCCAGAGATCAAGGAACTGGAACAAGGAAAGTTCTTGATTCCAGCTTTTACTGTGTTGGCTCATTGCAATCTCTGGCACTGATGAAGATCTCTGGTGGGGAGATATATATATATATATATATATATATACACACACACAAATAAAATGACTTCATTATTTTCTGGGCTGGTGGAGGAGGAATCAGAAATCTGGTACTTTGTAAGACCATGGGATAATCAAACAAGAACATTCCCCAGGATGGTCTATCTGAACATAGGAAACATTTTCTTAAGACCCCCATTTTTCCTGTTTCCCTTGAGGTTTCTCATAGTTACATGGTCAGTTTTTTTGTGTATTTATAAATTTTTTGTCTGTTTGTAGTTTCTTTCAGAAATAGTTGTTTCTTGGTGACTGTGTTACACACTGATATATTATGTCCAGCACAATGGACACCTGTTATTTGGGAGACCGAGAATGCCCTTTCCTTGATCCCCCTTACTAGGGGATAGTACACCTCTTATGATAGAGACCAGATCATTTCACCAAAATCCATTTCCTCTTCTTCCTGTGCTCCTTATGGAGAAGAGTCATCTGGCCAGAACTGTGTCATGAGCAAGACATAAACTTTCATCATGTTAAACCACAGAGACATAGGGACTTATCAGTTGCCAGTAATTAGCATTACCCTAACTTAAACATCTTCATTTTTGGGAAGTGCTTTTCTTCTCCACACATACAGTCAAAGCCATGTTCTTAAAGTCCACAGCTCATCCCCCATACCCAGATACTTAATTGATTCAAAGGTGGCATCTGAACCAAACTGAGCCAACTAGTATCCTATCCCAGGGTTACAAAGTCAAACCAAGAGAGATAATCAGGTCTTCTCTAGTGCTGGAAGGTGTAAGAAGTTAAGTCAAAAACCATCAGGAGTTAATGTGAGGGAAAATCGACCCAGAGAAAGCCAGAGAGAAGAGGGCAAGGAGGAGACAGGGAGGGAGATGGAGAGAAAATGAGAGAGACTTCTTTTTTGACTCTGTGAGTCCTCTTGACCTTTGCCCACCTTACATCTCTGTTCTTTCCATATTCTCTAATTTTTTCCCAGTACATTCTCATTTGTTTTCTAAACAAGTTTGGGTTAGTTTCTGCAATTTGTGACCAAAACTATAGTGGCCAGCACATGTCATAGATGGTTGCTTATTGAATTGTAATTTTATATTAAAGTTTATTATAATAGACTCAATCTCCAATGAATATTTAATATTTAAATATACTTATTCACAGACATGTGTTTCTCCCACCTTCTTGGGGAGGGTTTTCCGCTGTTATTCAGGAATGGATAGTTCATAGGGAGGGAGAACAGACTTTGAGGAGCCCAGTGACAGAGAAGGCGTGGGCAAGGGAGTAGGGCAGCAAGGACAAGCAAGGATCAAAGCCGAGATTTTGCTATGTTGGAGAGTAGAGAGAAGAACAACCTTCAGGTATTTCTGTGAGGCAGATATTTGTGATTTTGGCGCCATTTTGTCTGAGGGCAAAGGGCTCCCAACATGCTGGATACCAGGGAGGGGTCACACTGTAATTTATCCCAGCCAAGAGGACAGCCATAGCTCTTCTTAGGTATCCGTAATGAACCATTTCTGTAGTACGGCAAGGTTCAGCTCAGGACAGGGGGCCACCCAGATGTACCTCATATGTTTCTGCTAGAATTCAGATAATCACATTTGAAGACACTATACTGCCTCACATCAGGGGTGAGAAGTGTATGTGCAAAATAGTCTAAGCTCTGAAGGGCTGGGAGGAGAGTTCCCTGGCATTGCAGAGGAGGGCTGTAATGAGGAGTGTCTTCCTGCTGAGAAGCACCAGGATGCGTTTATTGATTGGAGGTGAATGCAGGGAATGTAAAGTTGGGGAGTTTTGCACTTTAATCTGACATCTGTCATTCCTGGAAGAATGAACCGTTCAAAGTAGAACCTTATCCATATTGATGTGTAAGAAGAACTCCGGGTTAGGAAAAATGGGGCCCATGAGATCTGCACTGGGAGAGCTAAGACAGAGCAAATGTCTTCCCAGGAGTCTTAACTTGTGGACCAAGAGAACTGCCTTGTTGGAAAGCAGCTAATAGAATGCCGGGCGCAAAATGGATATTCGAAAAGCATTCATTCTCTTCTCCTTTCAAAGAGTAAAGGAAGCTTCGAAAGCACACAGGAAAAAATAGGTGGGAAAACCACAGATATGTGGTGTGTGCAGAGAAGTTGAATTTTCCATTTGGGGGGAGGAAAGTTTTTGGGAGGTGGGTGGTGGGAGATGAGGAAGTGAACATAGAGTAGTTGCATATTATTATTATTATTATTATTATTATTATTATTTTAACTCTCAGCTTTGTAGAAGGTGAAGAGGCTACCCAGACCCAGGCTCCCCTGATCTCCCTGTGCCTCCGCATTTTTTGGCAATGTTGCTGTTTGGCCCAGCAGCCCAAATCCACATGCCCTGGCAACCCGGCTTTATAAGGTGTAGCTGGTCTCAGGCCCTGTCTCAGGTAAGTAATGGGCACTTTGGGCTGCAATTTCTATTCCTGAATAGGCCTCCTATCTCAGAGTCATGCTTCAACAAACACTCAATTAAAAGGAAAAAACCTCTGGGTGATGGAAGGCACCCTATTACTGAGAAGCAGGGGATGTTTACTGAAGAAAGCGACTTCTCCCTAGTTACTAGTAGCCTAGCGAAGATTTATGAGCCAGTTTGTCCCACAGCAATCAAACTTGAAATGTGAAGTTTAAACTGGTGCATTTTTTTAATCAACAAAACAAACTAGGTCATGAGAGTTGCTTAGAATTAGGAATTAGGCAAAGCAATGGAGTGTTAAGGCTGTGGCTAAGAAGGAGCTAGGCCTGGGGTGGTTGTGGTAGGAAGATTCCCTAATTTGAGCACCAGACACCTACAAATGAGAAGTCGAAATTATTTTTTTATTAAATGCCCACTCACAGCTCACAACCGTGTGAAAAAATACATTTTCTCTTTGGAATACAGGAGTAATCAGAATTTATTCACGAGGGCTGACTCTGAGAGTTTTGATATCCAAGGGCAATCCTGTCTGATTGATACCGCTCAAATGGCAATATTGTTTGAAGAAATGTAGTTAGAGAGATGGCAATTTAAAGGCTGTAAAAAGTTACAGGCAAAGTGAGTGTAACGTTCTGTACTGATTTCTGACACATGATACTACACAGCACTGAATTGCCAGTAACTTGTCAGTTTCGTTTTCCCTAAGATGGAGGGTCTGAAAGGAAAAGGAGGAGCAAATGTGGATTTCAGGTGTCTTAAATACACCACAGTTAACTATTTTTTCCCTGGAGGACTCTCTGTGGCAAATGAGAGTTCTGGTATCTAAGACTCTGGAATGTTGAATAAATTATGGTCACTTCTGACACGGGTGTTTCTTTGAGAAATAGATCTTTTCACTCAATTGGGATTTTGTGAGTAGGGACTCTGAGCAGTCCTCTCTCCTTGGCCCCAAAGAGTGCTCTCTTGACAGAAAGTTGCCTGAATGTCACCATGCGTGTTTTGAGCAAGGCATTCTCTTCACTGCTCTGTCTCAAATCCAGCATTGCCTGTGACACACTCTCGAAGGAAGCCTTAGGGGTTAAGAAATTTAAAAAATGGAGGTGGGGGGGTGTGGGGGACAGGAATGAAAACATTAAAACTTGTTCAGTCACTTTAAAATTCTCAACATGTTTTCTCATTCGGCCCAAACTAAAACAAAGTCACCCACCGGTCGCTGTGCTAAAAATATGGGCCCAGACACTATACCCTTGAAGCAAGCAGGTCACACAGTAGGAGATTTCTGTGGGGTGAAGCCTGGAGACTAAGGGAAAGTGTCACATAGGAGTTGAAAGCAGCACCACCTCAGTGAGTGAGAAGTGTAGGAATCCAAGGTGAAACTGCCAATTGAAAATGGTCTTTTCAAAAGGCCTGGATTGGGGGCCGTAGCTGGGGGAGTTTCTGCAGTAATGAAGCCTCCATCAGCCCCATCCCTGTTACTCCTACTGGCCTTGGATCACCCAACAGTGTACCACACTGGATGCTGGGTGCCAGAAATAAAAGGGGGAACAACACATCCGCAATTCCTCTCCTGAGGGGGTTTATAGTCTAAAGGAGAAGAAAGGTAGGCCCAAGTAAATAGCACCCAAATTAATTCCAAGTTGTGATAGAGTGCTGTGGAGGAAATAATCGAAATTCTGAGTTAGGGGATCCCATGAAGGGACATGATTTTCAAAAAGAGGGTGGGCTATACTTTTGGAGACACTGACACACAAACAGATGTGCTGTATGAGGAGGAGGGATTACAAAGTCTGCTGGGGGAGAGGTTGGTGAAGTACTGAAAGAAGGCAGTATGGTTGGAGACCAGTATGCCTCTGGAACAATAAAACAAAATGGAACAACAACAACAATGAGAAAACCCAACCGTAGCCATAAGTTCCATTTTAGTCACTCACCTATCATCACAGTACTCTTCACACGCCCTAGGCTTCCACTGGAATGTCCTTTTAGGGAATCTGTCTTCTTTAAATTACAAGTGACAGAAACCCAAACTGAACTAACTTGGGCAGTAAAGGGGAGTTACTGAATTGTTAGCAAGTGAGGGTGCAGCCGACTCTGAGACTGTCATGGAACCTGGAACCTGGGGATAAGGGTCATTAAGGCTCCCTTTCTTTTTCTCCTACATGGATCTCCTTCATTTCCCTCCAGCAGACAGGCTTATCCCGCAGATGACCAGGAAGTAGTGCTTCCAATAGCAGCCTGGGAGTTCCTACTGGTACCCTTTCCAAATTTGCCACCAGAGAGGAAGGGGGCGGTCTTCTCTTAGTTCCAGTTTGACTCACCCTGGGTGAAGGCTCTGCTTTCCTTGGCCTGGGTCATATTCCTCCAAGGAGAAAGGGTGCCATGAGAAGCAGGCTGGGGGAAAGAGCATCACCCCTATAGAGTGAGATATGTGTGTGTGTGTGTGTGTGTGTGTGTGTGTGTGAGAGAGAGAGATGTTCACATGTGAGTGTGTATGAGTACATGTGGGAAAGTGTAATCCGGGTGTGTGAGTATGTATGTGTGTGTCAGTGTATTCTGACAATACATGGGTGTGTCTGTATGTGTGAGTATGTTGGAGAGTTTGCTCTCCTGGAGCAATTCATATGCATGTATGTGTTTAAGGGTATGTGTATGAGTCTGTGTGAATGGGAGTTTGTGTATGTGTGATTGTGTGTGTGTATGGGAGTACACGTGTATGTGAATTTGTGAGTATATATGCATATGTAAGTGTTATGGGTTTGTGTCCCAATTATATGGGACCTTATTTGGAGACAGGGTCTTTAAGAGGTAATCAGATTACAATGAGGTCATTAGGGTGGGCCCTAATCCAGTTTGGCCAGTATCCTTATAAAATGGGAAACTTTTGACTTAGTGAAAGTCAAAGAAGGAAGATAATGTGAAAAAATCCAGGGGGAAGATAGCCATCTCCAGGCCAGGAACAGATTCTTCCTCTCAGACATCAGAAAGAACCAACAACTCTTTCCACACCTTGATTTCCAACTTCTAGCTCCAGAACTCAAGACAATACGTTTCTGTTGTTTAAGCCACCCAGTTTGTGGGATTTTGTTGTAGCAGCCCTAGCAAACTAATACAGCGAGTACGTGTATGACTATGGGTATCTGGGTATCAGTGTGTGTGTGTGTGTGCATGTGTGTGTGCATGTGTGGAGATTGAGAGTTGACTCCAGTCACAATCAGAAGGTGTCCATCATGCCTCCTGTTCTCTAATCCCAGTCACATTCGATAGCCCATCAGAAATCTCCCTCTTCCTGGACATCTTTCACGGGTTCTCAGTTCTCTAGGAGCAGTTCGTGCTTTCTGCCTCTTCACTGTGTGATTCAGTCACCTTGAGGGAAAGAACCTTCCTCATTATTTGCTGAATCCCCAATATTAGTCATATTGCACATAATAGGTACTCAAATAATATTAATTTTGTTACTTAACCTTTTATTTGAAATTTTTACTGTGAAGTGAAACAAATCCAGAAGAGTATACAAACAAGACTTTATAGGTCAATGTCTGATCACAGAGTTAACTCTGTGTCACTACTGCACACGGGGGGAGAGAGCCAGTACTGCCAGTGTTATGAAGGCCCCTCCTCTGCTACACAGCCTCTTCTGGTTGTTTATCTTCCATTCCCCTCAAGGGTAGCCATCCTCCTGATTTTTATGATCATCACCCTGTTGGTTTTCTAGATAGTTTAACCACTTGAGCTGGCATTCCTAATATCATTGGTGAGTTTGCTTGGCCCCTAGGGAAAAAGTGTTGACCCTCACCAGTAATCAAGAAAATGCAAATCAAAAACATGATGTCACAACACTACACACAGCAGGCTGATGAAAACAAAGATGACTGGTAGTAGCCACAGGGAGGTTAAAGACAGGAGATTGAAACACAGCTGAGAATACACGTATATAAACAGTTTAGAAAAGTTGGGCTTTGTCTCAAGTTGAACTTGTACAAGCCCTATGATCCCATAATTCCCAACAGAATTGCATGCACGTGTGCACTGAAGGCATGCACATAAATATTCATGGCAGCATAATTGGTAATAATTATGTGATGGGAAAAATGTGTTTTGCTTTTTGTTTGGCACAACCTGATTATTAGTGACATTAAACACCTTCTCATGGTTATTGGTCCTCAGTGGCATGGATTCTTTGATTGTTCTGAAGTCTGCAGAGATTCCTGTTAAATATCTAAGTGGAGATGTCCTTTAGGGAGTAGGATGTATGTGGAGTTTATGGGAGAAGCCAGAGGATACAGACATGCACTTGGGGCCATAACACATAGATAGTGCTAAAAGCAATAGATGAGGGAAGATCATTTGAGGGGTATGAGTATTGATAGAGAAGAGGTCCGAGAACTGAGCCTTGGGTAGGAGTAAGGAATCCAGTAAATGAGAGTGGGAGGTAACAGGGAGATACGAAGAAAACCAGAAACATATGATGTTCCAAGTATAAGGGGGAGAAAAATGTTCCAAGAAAAAGAGAGTGGTAAGTTATCAAATGATGCTGGAAAGCCAAATTAGATGAAGACCAAGAAAAGTCTTCTAAGTTCGGGAATATACAGAGCTCATTAGAGATCTAAAAAGGAGTGGATTTAGTGAAATGGAGGACATGTTAACCCTAGTGGAAGGGGTTCGAGAAAGAATGAGGAGTGAAAAATTGGGCACAGAGAGCATGTATACTCTTTTAAATAATTCTGCTGTGGACAGGAGCCAAGAAATAGCGAGTGGCATTGACAGGACCGGGGAAAGATGCAGGGCCAGGGGAAGGCTTCTTCTTCTTCTTCTTTTTTTTTTTTTTTAAATATTATGATGTGTTTGCTGATATATATGATCTGGTAGGTGGCCAAACATGCTTACTCAGGAGATATTGGAGATTATTGCTCTTTCTAAGTCCTTGAGCAGGCAAGAGGGGATGGGTCCACTGCCTAAGGGAAGGGAGAAGCCTCAGAAAGGACATACAGTTCAGTCACCATTATAAGAGGGCAAGTGAAATGTGTGCCCAGTGGGAGATAGGATGTATGATTGGCTGCAGGTTATGAAGGTTCTCTTCTGTGTGTTTCTTTCTTTCTTTCTTTTTTTTTTTAAACTACAATAGGAAATGAAGTTGTCACCTGAGGGAAGAATGTATAAGATGTGTTGAGTTCTAAGCGAAGAAGAGTGTGTGAGATATACTTATCTCAGAGGAGGGGAGAATGAATTGACTAGGACAGTATGCTAGAATTCCTGCTTAATGTGGAGGGCACAGTTGATGTTTGTGGTCATGGTTTTAAAGTGGGCTTAGTTAGAAGGGTATAGACTTTCCCTGACATTTAGTGTTGGTTCGGGTGTAGGCATGGTGTAGGCAGAAAGCTGAATTTAGCCAGGATTGCCATTTTGTCAGCTGAATCTATGGTGGGAGAGATGAGCAAGAGAGCCAGGAGAGTTTATGAGGGGATGATTTTAGACACGGACCGTGGAATTTAAGCTGGGCATGGAGGGAAGTGAGAACCTGATGGACAGGGCAAGAGCGGTGAGACCAATGATTTGGATATACTAAGGCAGCCAAAGCGTTGGAGTTCAAGTAAAAAAAGAATTATGCTGAAAAAAATCATGGGTTATAATTGTGAAAGGGATACTTGAAATTGAAAATTTGAAGTGAAAATTATTGGTGATGAAAAGAAAGATGGTGGGGTCATGAAGGTGAGTGGCTGGGGTGGGATACAGGATAATTCCAATGGATGGTAACAAAAAAGGAAAAAAAATCAAGGATCTATGTCGCTATGAAACCCACCAAAAAATATCACAGAAATAAAAGTGTGGAGAGAAAAAGAATGACCAAGAGAAAAATTCTTTTATTTGGTAGAGAGGAAAGGAAAGTAGATCATTGCAATGAGTAGGGTGGTAAAGCCAAAGTTTTCAGGGCAGAATCGGGAGTATTCATCTGGATGTGGCAAAGAGAAATGAGATCTGCCCCTTCCTTCAAGACAAATGGTATCAGACAACCACCCCTTGAGGGAGCTGCAGAGAAGGCTGTACCTTTGTGATCTAGTTGAGATACCAACTGGAGTGAGAAAGTAATGTTATCCAGGGAAGTGTCCTGACAAGTCCTGAGTTCTAGAAGAGCCAAGCCAAGCGTCTGGAGGGCGGTGAGGGTAAAGAAGAGTGGGTTATATTGGAGGATAGAGACTCCTATATTGGGCCAAGAAGACTCAAGAAGGGGTGGATAATTAATTTTAAGCAGAGTTTCAAATTGGTCACTCTGTGAATAAACAGTGGTCCTGAGGGGAAGTGATGCCTGAGTGTCCTACCAGTGCTCACTTCAATCCTGCTGTAAGTAGGTCCAGGCCAGAAGAGAGGAATTTTAACTCTTCAGTCCTGTTAGTGAGATGTCAAGGCTGGGGGAGGGGGCAATCTTCCCAGTGTGAACTAATCTCATTGACACAGTTAGGGAGAAATAAGATCAGTTAAGCAAAGAAGGCTCTGGGTCAACATACTTACTGATATTTGTTTGCTGATCTCAGAAGAAAATACTAGGATAGGGTCTTCTGTTGAAAAAAAAATTGTTTAAATCATAAGCAGATGAAAATGCTTTGATACTCAGAGAATATTCTTGTCTTAGATGTTTTTAGCAGCTTATATTTAACCAGCTATAATTCTTTTTAAGCACCATTTTGTTCAATCTTTTGAAACTGAAGATTAGTCTTTCAATGAGAAATCTGCATTTCATTGTAAAGATGGAACACAATGCCTTTGGCTCACTTAGTCTGTGGAGAGGCAAGCTTATTTTGGTAATATATCTTTAGCATATTGTAAAACAGTGATTGTAGCAAATTTATTTCAGGCAAGACAGACTGAGACATGCTCATGTATGTCTCAGAGACCACGAAAGCTATAACCTTCATTTCCAGTATTTCAAGTAATAAAATCTCAGAAGTGACGTCAGTCATCTTTGATTTCAAGTCAGGTGTCTGTGATGAACCAGTTGTGGGGGGAGGGGGGAGTATCTTCACAATGAGAAATTATTGTAGTTAGAGTCAGTGGCAGATCTCTCTGGTATAGAGATGTTTCTTTACTTCCTACTTTGGGGAAATACAGAATCTTAAGAATTTTCCCATTAGATCAGACCAGTGGTCATTTCAGCCTCAAGTTCTAAATATTGTACCTTAGTAGAAATTGTATGTATGGGAAAAGGCTCATGTCCTCTCCATGGCCTTGGCCTCATTCCCAAATTTCTGGCAAAGACGCATCGATAATTACATCTACCATCAGCCATGTGGCCCTGACCATATGACCACGATTAGGGATTTTGAATCTATTCTCTTTGTGCATTCTTGCTTCCCTTGTCCCAACTCAGGCCCTCAGTGTCTTTCAGCTGTCTAGTAACTGTAACTGGAGAAAAGGTAGGTATGATGACTTCATTCTGGATCAGTTATAAGGGTAGGCTTTTTTGAGGGGATGGTGTTTGAATTAGGTATTCAAGAACAGCCAGAAACTTTGAAGGATATTCTAGGTGGGGTGGATGTTTTGAGTGAAGGAATCATGATGAGAAAGCACAGGGCCCATTTGGAAGGTGCTAAGCTGAGCAGTTGAGCAGAATTTCCTGTTAAGGAAGGTGCGGTAGAAAGTTAGCTTAGAGCAGGATTTAGTTGAATGCTGATTATGCAGTGAAGGAAAATGGGCTGGGGAGTGGAGAACCACTCCCCTCCTTTATTTTTGGCAAGAAGGACTAGATTTTTGTTCCCTCATGTCTTAGAGCACGCTGAGGAAGAAATTGGGGCAGAGCTTATGGAGGACGGTGGTTACAGTAAAAACCTCTCCTGGAAGAGAATCCTGCAAATAGTAATAGTGGGAGAGGGGGCAGCAGTAACAAAATCTGCCACGGAGACCCACCAGCTCATGTGGCTCTTAGTGCCAGTGGGAAGACACTTAGAAGTCAATAGAACACTGCCTCTATTTGCCTTCAGCAGGACTTTGGAATATTTTCTTATTATAATGAACTTTTTATTGTAATTGCTGTAGAAGAATCTGGCCTGAGGACTCAATTTTGCTGCAATAAAATGTCATAATTTGTAAAAACCCAAGCCTGATAGAAGCCTAAGTAGAAATACAGGCTCTAACAGAAGTTCTAATTTTGCCCGGAAATAGGACAGCAAAGCAATCTCTACAAAAGAGACTTTAGGCTAATGAAGGAGATCGTTTTACAAGGTGAAGATGGCCAGAGGCACATTCAAAATGCTAAAATATAAAAATCCAACACCCACTTTACTGTTTTCTGTATTGTGCCTAGTACCAAGCCTGACCGAATAGGTGCTCAAGGAATGTCTCTTGAGTGAACGAATGTGAAATGTTACGGGCTCGGGAAGTGATATTTAAAATATTTACTTGGCTTACGGTTATTTTTTTTTATTGTCATATACTAAGACTATGCAGTACAAATAAAATAAAACAAAAAATACTCCACCATCTCCTCCAACTTTTAAGGTTCTCTAGACCAGGATGAGGAATTACTTGACTAAGAATCCATAAAGCAAATAGATTCTGGACACTTGATTCTGGCACAATTATCATCAATGTGTTGAAGGCGTTATAGCAAGAAACAAAGACAAGATACTGATATGTTTTGAGTTCCTTAGGAGAATGTGGATTCTGGTTACCAAAAGGTTCAATTTGATTTAAAAAAATGCAAATGTTACAGCAGATTGATTTGCATCTCACTGTTGGCTCTCCCTGGAACCTGTTACATTTCTGAGTTCCAAAGCCTTTTCGTTATTGACAGTGTCGGTAGGATATGTAAGGTCCAATCTTGGATCAGTCGTTGGGTAGTGGATCAGGACAGAATCAGAGTAGAATTACATGAATTAGCAGCTACAGGCATTCACAGGTTAAGGGTCTTACCCTCAAGTTACCATCCACCCATGAAGAAGTGGGGCTTGGGATATGGAATCAAATGTAGTTGGCCCTCAGGCTGTAAATACTGTGTTCCTTACAGGGACCGCAGCATTATGACAACATCCAGCAAAGCCAAAGGGCTGAACATAAAGGTTTGGTTTGACAGGGGAGTAAACAGAGGTTCCTCTTTAGCAGGCTCAACTTGAACCTGCTAAAGTCTGATTGAAAGAGAAAAGGCAACAGGGTTAAGGTGGGAGAGTTTTCTCCCTTCCGTGCTTGGGAGAAAAAAATACTTGTGCCCTCCAGCATATTGGAGAATGGAATTTTTTTTTTTTAACTGAATTTGTAGTTGTTATAAAAAGAAGTTGAAAATATATTGTCATGGAAGGTACATTGGGATTCTTCTCCTGGGAGAGAACGCTCCTACTTAGGAGAGGGGTGTACCTGGGATTATAGGTTGAAGGTGCAAAATGAGAAGAAACCTTTATCTGGTGGTTTCTTTATATCTCCTCCAGTGAATTCTGGCTTTCGATCAGAAAGAGCAGATGGATTTTCTTGCCTTACAGCTTCCGGGGAGACATGCTGTGGGAGTCTCTCTGCTTCGAAATAATTCGTGGATGTTTTGTGAAACCTTTTGACCTGGCTGGGAGCCTGGGGTTTTTGAGCATTCAAGAATAATAGGCAGCATTGAAAAGGAGTGGATAGAATGTTTTATTAAATGTAGCTATTTTTATTAACTGGAGTCAGGGGAATATCAGAAAGGATCAAAATTTAGGAATTCTTTGAAAGCCTTTATTTTACATTGGTTTTATTTTACATTGCTTCGATGCTTTACTCCATGGTATAACAGGCACTGCATTTTCTGCCCTAACAAATGAGAGGGCCAGGACGAAGCTTTGAAATTTTTATTTGTTGTTGAAAGTGGGGGGAACATGGAGTGGAAACGAGATAGAGGGAGAGGGAGAGATGAAGAGGTAATGGTGACTTTTTTGAGAGCTGTTTCTTTCCTCCAAAATTTCTACTGTTCAGAATAACGTTTCAGCATTATTTTTTCTCTCTCCTAGTCATATTCATGTTGTAAGTTTTGTCTGTGTTTCAGTGAGTAAATTTTGAGTGTTGGCTATGTATAAAGTGTGTGCTGAGTGTGTAAGGATTTAGAAATTAGTAGTATAGAGTCTGGGCTCATGGTCTCTTGGTTGGGCTTGGTCATCCGCCGGATGTAGGTTTATTACCTTTCTCACCCTCCATCTCCTGATCCCAAGAGTCCAGGCCTGATCTTTGTTCTTATGACAGGAAACTGTTAGCAATTTTGGTTATAAGCAATAGAAACAAATGTTGGCTAATTTAAGCAAGAGGGATTATTTATAGAAAGGTATGAAAGTTGTTCTTGAGATCTAAGAACCAGGTTTGGAAAGCACAGGAAACATGTAGCTCTAGAAGTTCTGGATAAAAGCACCTATACAACTGTCTTGTCAGTCAGGGTGAGGCGCTGCTTCAGTGACTATCCTCTAGGAAGGGAACACTGGATTGGCCGGTTAGGGTCACATGACTGGGGCTGGGGATGACGGAGCCTCTTGATTAGCACTTAATATACTGGCAGAGAAGTAGTGTGTCAAAAATTGGGATCTATTACTTAATTAAGATGGAATAGATGCTGAGCAGTCAGAAAACTAACAAAAACACTTTACATTAGAATAAGGTAGACCAGAGACTCTCTTCCCTAATTCCAACCTGAGTTAGGTTCAGACCTGAGTCACAGAAGGTATAGGACCTTGGAAAAGAATGATGCTGAATCAAGGAGTATGGGGAAAGCTGAATGCATCTTCTACTCCCTCACCCCCATCCCCATGAGAGAGAGTAACCACCCAGAAGAAGAGGCATTAACTCCAGAAATTGGAAGAGGGAACTCTCTGGTGGAGAGTCAGATAGTCTCTGACACTGGAATGCACACTCTCAGTTTGAGGCACCCTTTGTGGAGTGGGCTGTACCCAGAGAGTCAGCAACCAGGTATGCTGGTGCTGACCCCAGATCAAAGGGTGATCTGCTCTTCTGAAGTCAGACAGGTACACTTTAGAACAGTCCATAGGGCTGACCAGTGGATGGCATGCCCTACATCTTTCCTTCTGGAGCATATCTGGCTTCCCTACTCAGAATCCAGACGGATCATGGGGGTAGTAGCTCCCCATCTGGCCCATACCCAGATATGGTCCCTGAGGTGACTCTAATCTGTGCTACCAAGCCTGTCTCACTGGGGTGGACATCCCATGCTTTTCTTCCACCACAGTTGATGTGCCTGATTACCATGTGGAGATTAAGACAGAGCCTGAAAGAAAATTTGGATATTTACACTGTCTTAGCATTAAAAAATCCACTAATGGAATGGTTCTTGGCTTGAAAAGCCAAGTTTTCCAGGAATGGAGCTTGTGCCTGCTTTATCTCTCTGTAACTGAGTCTAGATTCCTTAGAGACTGAATTTTCTGCTGTAATCTCCAGGTTTTTAATGGGTTACTGGTGCCTGCTGTGAAGACCTTCCAGTGGATATGATCTACTTGATTGGATCAATCAATTGAATTTATTTTATATATATTTAGTATGCAGGTATAATGGATAAGCCTTGAGATGAGTGAGCCATAAGGATACAGAGCAAGTTAAGGGTCATAGGAAACAGGGAGTAAGAATGGATAGTAAAGCTCGTGGCCCAGCTTCCATGCCTGATTGTAAGGAAAAACCATGGCACAAAATGAGTAAGGACACAGATACATGTGATGTGTAGAGCTTAAATGTGTAGAGCTTAAATGACAAATCACGCCGTGCTGGGATGAGCTGTGACTAAGACACTGTATAGACCATGTGAATATTGGGGTTTACCCACGCTGCTTATATCAGAAGAGGTTTGGCTGGAGATACCATGAATGGGATGTTTTTGAAGTAGTATAGCAAAGTTTTAAAAAATATTTTTTGCCTATAACTCATGGTAAAAAATACATTTTATACTGGGCTATTATATACCTCTCTACACTTTCCCATACACTCCTGGAAAAAAAAGTTTTATAAAATAATACTTATTCTTCCTATGTATGATACACTCTGGTATTTTTCTATTCTGTTCCATTATACCCTATTTTATACTTGCCCATTCAGTTTCCTAAAAAAAAAAAAAAAAGAAAATGCTGATCATGAACCATTAGATTGAATTCAGGGCCAACTAGAGGATCACAACATACAGTTTGATAAGTGTTGCAAAGCAGCTGAGTAAAGGTTCTGGAATCTGTTAATCCAGGTTCAAATCTTGATTTTTCCATATCCTAATTGCCCTGTGTAACTTGATGTATTAGTTAACTCGGGCTGCCAGAGCAAAATATCATAGAATGGGTGGCTTAAACAATAGAAATTTATTTTCTCACCTTTCTGGAGGAAATCTGAGATCAGGGTGCTAGCATGGTTGGGTTCCCATGAGAACTTTCTTCCTGGCTTACAAATGGCTGCTTCATAGCTGTGTTCTTACATGGCCTTTTCTTGTATATGTGTGCACACAGAGCGAGAGAAAGCTCTCTCTGTTTCCATAAGGCCACCAATCCTATTGGATTCTTATGACCTCATTTAACCTTAATAACCCCCTATAAGCCCTATCTTCAAATTCAGTCATATTAGAGGTTGGGGCTTCAATATATGAATTTTAGAGGAATCTAATTCAGTCCATTGCTCTTGAATAAGTTATTTAACTTCTCTACATCTCAGTTTATCAGTAAAATGAGAGTAATAATATAGTGTGTATACTATTCATTAAGAATATTTGTTGTTCACCCAATGTGTACCAAATCCTGTGCTAGAGAATTTAAAAAGCAGAGAAAAATCCTCACCCTATAGAACTGTTGTGAATAACAAATGAAACTGATTGTAAAATGCTTAGAGCAATGTAGTGTGCAACAAACATTAATTGTTGTCATGGCTAATTGGTACAAGACGCACCTGGTTGAACTTGGGCCGTCTCCTGGCTGTAGAGGAGGTATCTCCTCTGTCATGTTATGAGTGAGAGGCTGTATACTGTTGTTAATTGGGTTCAATAAGCCTAGCCGCATGGCTTGAATATGCCCCTCTGTGTATTCTTCACTCTACCCTGAGAGTCGGGCCCAGCTCTGTGGGGAACTAGGCTATATCAAGATAAATGGCATGATTTTCCATAACTGAGATGGATAGGAATCATAGGGCCTCATAATCGAGATGGATAGATAGACATAAACACAGCTCTAATGTATCAGATCAGGGCTATAATAAAGTTAGGAACAAAGAGCTGTGGGAGTGCAGAGAAAAAGAGACCAGTTCTGCTTGAGGGTGGGAAAGGCTTCTCAGAAAAGTTAGAGTTGAGCTTTTCCCTCTTAATTTTCAGGTAAAAATTTAAGGTGAGGGAGAGGTTGTTTTAAGCAGAGGGAAAAGCACAAAGATGCATGCGCATGACTGGGGAAGGACAAGGAACCCAGGGGGCCTGGGGCCAAGTCTGAATTCTGTCTTAGGTAATACAGAAAACAAACTGTCAGGGATTTTGAGCAGTAAAGCATCTAGCAGTTAGGTCCAACAGTTGGGAGGAAAACAGCAGGCCTTCCAGCTAGGAAGCTGTTGTAATTCAGGTGGGAGATGATGAGGGCGTAGCAGGTGGCATTGGGCACATGGAAGAGACATCTGTGAAGTTGAGGTTGTGGGTCTCCATGGCTTATCGGATGTGGCAGGTGAGAAAGTTGGAGTCAAGATGACTTGAGGATCTTTCACTTTGGCGTTCAGTGGGACCATAATCTGAAGAGGAAGTACGGATGTAAGAGTAAGTTTGGGGAAAGAATGTTCATGCTGGACATGTTGAATTTGACTACTCTACATGGTTTGTGTAAGCAATAATTTCATGGTGAAAAGAGAAGTAACCAGACTGATTAATGATAGGGTGTTCAGCTTCAATTAGCTGCTGATAAACTTGTTAATCCAACTTCCCCCAAAAAATCTTATCTGAAAAAGTTGAGTTTGAAAATTAATTTGAATGTCTGGCTGTGACTGCCTTGCCAACAAACTGGGAGGCTAGAGCCTGACGTGTTGCCTGTTTCTGATGGTGCATACACTGTTTCTTTATTTAGAACCTCTTACCAGTATCAATTAAACCCCAGTTAAATTTGACATTTCTTAACCTTGCATTGGATCAAATTCATTGCTACAGCAGTACCCATATGGCACAGAGACAGTTGTAGGCATCAGTTCATTGCTTATGTAGAGATACTGGCCCAGTGCCAACCAGTAATCACTGCTTTTTGTTAATAGACATGTTTGCTTTGCAGTCATTTCTATACACAGGGCTCTGGATTAATTAGATTGAAATCTGTCATCCATCTAAGAAGCCACAAGAACTCATTCTCTGTGCTTCCAAGGGAAAGAGAACAGCAGATTTTGGCAAATTTAAAAAAAAAATGTGTTTGCTTGTTTCCATAAGAACTTAGCAGACTATCTAAATAACCAGTGCATAAGAAATTTTTGATAATTAATAGGCAGCATAGATTGGGTTGGGGAGTTGAAGAGATGAGCCCTCAGAAGTATCAAGGTGAGATTATTCTCAGGATATGAATTAGCTGAGTTTTTAAAAAGCACATTTTGTTTTTATATTTGTTTCCCTGGAAGTTGGTGGACAAATTTTGTTTGGGTGTGAAGATTTACAAAGACAATTACCGCCTGACACCCCCCCACCTCCCCCACTCCTCCAGCCATCAGGTCAAAGGTTTGTTCAAGTTGAAGAAATAGCCGAAATAGCCACCAGGTTTCTTTGCACTCAAGTTTGACTGGGAAGAGAGGTGACCTTCCAGGTGATTCTGCAGTAGAGTCCTGCTGTAACTCTGCCTTTGGGATCGACAGCACAGATCCTCCTCAGGCTGAGATCCCTTCACCTTGAGCACCTTCTGCTACATCACTAATGAAATCCCCTTAGACATGCCTTATGCTAAATTCTTCTCTGAAGTCAGTATTTCTAGACCCAGTCTCTCTAACAGATCATGTTTATTGTTTCTTATGTGGAAGCAGACAAAGATTCAAGTAGTATCTCAGAATTTTCACCCTGTGTATATGAGTAATTTAAACCGGTGCCTCATACATGTTTGTTGAATGAATGGAAGAAGGGGGTAGAAAGCATTTTTCTATAATATTTCTGTATATTTGCTTTAGAAAAGACCTCAATTTGCTATGTGCATTTGACCTCTTAATTAAAAAAAAAATTGTGCCATCCAGCGTTTCAAAAAGTTTGATTAGCCTGTTACTTAGATCATCCAGGTTGTTGAAAACATGAATCTTGCATTTCTAGAAATTTCCCATTCAAAATTTTCAACTACCACTTTATATTTATTGCTAACTCATTAATTGGGTCACCGTTTAGCTATAGTGGGGACTCAGAGACTGGCAGATAGAAGTTGACGGATCTTTTCTTGCTTTCTGTGGTAGTTTCCTCAAACAGGTGTGTAGTGATCACACAGTAAACAATCCAAGGACAACAGTGTCACGGAGTTCTTCTAGGGACCTCAGTCTCTTTACCTACCCTAATCACCTCTTCCTAACTTCCCTAGTGAGAGAGGAGGATATCAGTTTCTAATACTAAATGAGACCTTCCTTGTGGTGTAAAGTTACCAGTGAAATTGGCCAGGGGAGAAAAGCAGTGGATGTAGGACAGACTACGCAGAGGCAGAACAGATAGAGACAAAGGGATCAAAGACTGCACGCTGAAGATAAAGCAGAACAAAGATGACATCAGTGCTGATCCCTGAAGGGATCTCAAGGGCTGTGGACGCCTACTCTGTGTCAGGGAAGGTAAGTCAGAGCCAGGAGAGCGGGATCCATATAGTTGGGTATCTGTTGTTGCATCTTAGTTCTAGTTAGCGGATTGTCATGTACACATGGGCAGATCGCCAAGCAGTACTCACACAAAGGCTGTTGGAGCAGCATCCCCTGGGGAAACTTTCCGAGCTAGAGTAGCAGCAGCGTGCAGGTCTGCCACTGACCATTGCATTCCAGGGCAACACCTGGAGGTCTGGCAGGGCCAGGAGAGACTGTGTGAGATGTACCAGCTGCCTAGGCAGGGAAGCATGGGGCTGTCCTCTGACAAAATCAGTGGTGTGGAGGTAACAGTGAGAGGACATGGCAGAACTTTGGCTCCAGCCCTGTCTTGCCAGCTCCGTATTCGTGGTAGAGGGGGAACCAGGCCCTTCCCTGTGGGTTCAGGAAATGCAGTTCCAGGCCTTGCAGTTGGAAATGTGTATCAGGGCAAGCTAGGGGAAGGATTCACCACATCCCTTTCTCTGATGCTAGTCTCTCCCTTGGCATATTGTGTGTAGAGTCCAAGCCTGGGGCTGACCAGGACTGATCATCTTAAGCACTAGGCCATGAGTAGTAGCCTCCATGGAATGGCAGGAGCCAGTTTCTTTCCTAGGAGACCAGAATGAAGGGGGTCCATCCTGAGCAATTCAACACTTACCTCTGACCAGCTGATCAAGGCCTGTCTTCCTAAGGTACCTGCATGTTCTAGGAAGGACAAAGAAATGCAGAAATAATAGAAACCACCATTTACTGAATGGGTTCTGTGTGTCAGACATCTTATTAAGTATTTCATTTCTTTATGAGTGAGATCAGTAATTGTAAAACACACGTAGAACACAGTAGCATTAAAGTTAAAGAGACTAGGACAGTCAGAGATTAAATATCTGGCTCAAGGTCATTCAGCTGATCAGTGACAGAGCTGGGATGTCTATCCAGCAGGGCAGATTTATAGATACTACCCTATTCGGCCTCATTGAATCTAGTGATTCTGTCCCAAGACTATGGAATCCGGTTGTATGTTCTAGGTTCTGCTTCTGGGGAGAATCCTTACAGTTAGGAAGCTCAGTGATAGATGTAATATCACATTAAAAATGTGCTGGAATGCTGTGTGAAATATAGAAAATATAGAAAACAAGCAAGTCTCTTATTTAACCATTTCACAAGTACTTTCTGTGTGTTGGCTCTGTGCTAAACAGACTTTCCTTCTGCCTGCGTTTCCCTTTGGTAGTTATTTTAAAATTTTGACATGAATACTTAAAAGTCCAAAATTAATCAACATTTTGTGAGCCTCCTGAATAGCATATGGAATTTAAAAAAAAATTTACTGATGGACGTTGCCCTCCTTGTGCCCATGTAATTGTTACCTAGTATTTTCATTCTGTCATGTTTTTAACTGTCCAGTATTAGTCATTGTCTTGCTTTTTATTCTGTTTCAGTCTATGCTTGTTTAGAATTACTGAAACATTTGCCCATTTCTTGGCTCACTCTTGTTTCTTGCAACACACTAATTTTCCCTGGGTTTGACTTCCTTCTTATGGAAGGGCACCCTTGTTGTCTTTCACCAAAAAACTTTTTTTTTTCTCTTAAAGATTTTATTTATTTATTTGAGAGAGAGAGAGTACGTGCATGTGTGTGTATGAGAGAGAGCACATGAGTGGTGGGGAGATGGAGAGGGAGAGGGAAAAGCAGACTCCCTGCTGAGCAAGGAGCCCAAGACAGGACTCAAACCCAGGACCCTGGGATCATGACTGAGCCAAAGGTGGATGCTGCTTAACTGACGAGGCCATCCAGGTGCTCCTAAAAAAGTTTTTCTTAATCTTGGTCTGAAATGCTTTCTTCAATCTTAATTTAATGATAATTTAGCTGGATGTAAATTTTCTGAATTGTCAGTTATTTTCTCTCAATACTTATTTCCCAGTTTTATTGAGATGTGATTGACATATAACACTGTGTAAGTTTAAGGCATCTGAAGTGATGCTTTGATAGACATATATAATGGGAAGCCATTACCACAATTAAATTAGTGCATTTATTGCTCACATACAGGTTTTTTTGTGCACGTGGTGAGGATGTTTAAAATGTACTTTTGGGACATCTGAGTGGCTCAGTGGGTTAAGCCTCTGCCTTCGGCTCAGGTCGTGATCTCAGGGTCCTGGGATTGAGCCCTGTGTTGGGCTCTCTGTTCAGCAGGGAACCTGTTTCCCTCTCTCTCTCTGCATGCCTCTCTGCCTACTTGTGATCTTTCTCTCTGGCAAATAAATAAATAAAATCTTAAAAACAAAAACAAAAACAAAACCTTTCTTGGGGCACCTGGGTGGCTCAGTTGGTTAAGTGTCTGCCTTTGGCTAAGGTCATGATCCCAGGGTCCTGGGATCAAGCCCTACATCAAGTTCTCTGCTCAGTGGAGAGTCTGCTTCTCCCTCTGCCTGCCATTCTCCCTGCTTGTGCTCACTTGCTCCTTCTCTCTCTTTCTATTAAATAAATCTTAAAAAAAAAATGTACCTTCTTAGAACTTTCAAATATACAGTACAATATGGCTAGCTGTAGTCACCATGCCTCGTATTTCATCCTCATGACTTACCTCCCTCCATCACCCCTCCACCAACCCTAGACGACTACTGCTCTGTTGTCACTATAGAATACTTGGCATTTTTCCCCCTGAAGTTTTATGTAAATACAGTTATCCAATACATTCTCTTTTTGTCTGGCTTCTTTAACTCAACAAAAATAATTTTGAGATCCATACATGTTTTTGAGTGTGTCAATAGCTTGTTAGTTTTTGTTGCTGAGCAGTATTCCACTTCATGGTGTGATAGGTAATTTCATGTATTATCCTGGATCAGGGGGTGTTCAGAATCTGGTGGAACATTATTTCTTGGTGTGTCCAGTGTGTTTCAGAGGAGATTAGCATTCTAACTTGTGGCCTCAGTAAAGTAGGATGCCCTCCCCAATGTGAACATTGTCATCTAATCTTTTGAGGATGTGAACAGAACAAACATATGGAGGAAGGAGGTATTTGCCCCTTTTCTTTATAGGCTTATTGTTTGAGCTGGACACCTCATCTCATCTTCTCCTACTCTCAGATTAGAGTTTATATCATTGGCTCCTTCAGCTTTCAGGCTTTGGACTGATCTTGCAGACTGTGGTCCACCGCTGTAAAAGCATTTTCTTCATAATAAATCTCTTATATTCTGTTGGTTCTGTTTCTCTGGAGAATCCAACTAAAGCATATGTATATGCCACAATTTATTTTTCAGTTCCCCCATTGATGAACTTCTATGTTGTTTCCAGTTTTTGGCTGTTAAAACTGCTGTCATTTGTGTACTGGTCTTTGTATGGAAATGTGATTGCATTTTCCTTGGGTAAATACCTATGAGTGGAATCTCTGAGTCATCTGCTAGATGTGTTTAATACTTTTAGAAACTGTGTAGTTGTTTTCCAAAGTGGTAGTACCACTTTTCTGACCAACCAGAAGCATATGAGAGTTCTAGTCCTTCCAAATTCTCACCAGCACTTGGTATGGTCAGTCATTTTCATTTTGGACATTCTAATAGATATAGCTGTACCTCACTGGGTTTTAATTTGTATTTCCTTAATGACTAATGATAATAAATATTTCTTTCATGTGCTTATTTGCCATTGTTGTTTTTTTGGTAAGATATCTGTTCAAACCTTTTGTCCATTTTTAAAATTGTGTTGTTCGTTTTCTTATTTCTTTAAAGTGTTCTTTGTGTATTCTGGATACAAGTACTTTAACATATATATGCTTTGCAAATATTTTCTCCATCTTTGTCTTGTGCTTTCATTCCTTTAACAGTGTGTTTTGAAAAGCCGATGTTCTTAATTTTGATGAAATCAGTTTATCGGTATATTCCTTTATGGATCATTCTTTTTATGTCCTAGCAATTAAATCTTTTCCTAACTCAAGATCACAAATATTTGTTATCCTCTAGAAATTTTATTATGGTCTTGGTTTCACATTCAGGTCTATGATTCATTTGGAATTAACTTTTGTGTATTACATAAGGTACAGTTCAAAATTATTTTCTTGCATAAAGATATTCAGTTAATTCCAACAACATTTATTAAGAAGATGCATTTTTCTAATTGATTGCTTTTTTCCTTTGTCAAAAGTAAATTGATCCTATGTGGAACACCTTGGTTAGATCTTAAGGGAATTTTATGCTCAGTGAAGAAAGCTCAAAATATTATGCACTGTCTGATTACATATATATAATATTTTTGAAATAGAAGAATTATAGAAATGGAGAAATCATTAGTGGCTCCCAGAGATTAGAAAGTAAAAGGTGGAGAGAATGAGTGTGGCTATAAAGGGGTAGCAAGAGGGAGCCTTTGTGATGGAACAGAGCCGTCACTTGATTGTGATGTGATTCCATGCATGGGATCAAATTGCATAGAACTATATATACTCATGCAAATGAGATAATAAAACTAAGGATATCTAAATGGGTCCTGTGGATTGTATCAATGTCAGTTTCCTGTTTGTGATACTACACTCTAGTATGCAAGTTGTTACCATTGTGGGAAGTTTGAAAGGCTCTCAGGATCTCACTGTACATTTTCTTTAACTTTCTGGAAATCCATAACAATTTCAAAATAAAAATTTTTTAAAAATCAAGTGGCCATATGCATGTGGGCTTATTTCTGGACTCTCAGTGCTGTCCAATTGATTTCTTTGTTATCTTGGTGCCAGTGCCAGACTGTCTTATTTTATAATAAATTTTGAAGTCTCTTAGTATAAGTGCTCTAATTTTATTCTTAAAAAAAAAAAAAACTTTATTTATTTATTTGAGAGACAGAGAGAGAAAGCACTCACAAGAGAGAAAGGGAGAAGGAGAAGCAGACTCCCACTGAGCAGGGAGCCCCATGTAGGGTTAGATTCCAGGACTTTGGGATCACAACCTGAGCCAAAAGCAGACACTTAGTGCCCCATCTAATTTTATTCTTTATTTTCCAGAATTATCTGTTATTATATTTCCTTTGCATTTCCATGTAAATTTTAGAATTAGCTTTTTAGTTTCTACAAAAAAATCTTGCTGGAGTTCATTGAGTTTGTACTGAATCTCTAGATTGATTTTGGGAAAAATTTACATTTTAACAGTATTCAGTTATAGGACTCCTGAACATCACATCACATCTCCATTTATTTAGATCTTCTTCAATTACTCTAAGCAGTGTTCTAAAGTTTTCAGTATACAGCTTTACATATCTTTTTCAGGTTTAGTCCTATTTAATTTTTTAAATATTAAAATTATATTACTTTAAGAATATTAATTTTTAATAATGTATCATAGTAGAAATTAATTTTTTAGATTGATCTTATATCCTATAACCTTACAAAATTCTTTTAATGGCTTTTTATTTATTTTTTATGTTTTTACTTATTGGAGAGAGTGAGGGAGAGAGCATGCATGCATGTGAGTGGGGGTTGGGGCAGAGGGAGAGAATCCCCATTGAGCGTGGAGCCCAACATGGGGCTTGAATCCATGACCCATGAGATTACAACCTGAGTCAAAACTAAGAGTTGGATGCCCAACTGACTGAGCCACCTAGGCACCCCAGTTTTAATGGCTTTTTAAATAGTGCTTTGGATTTTCTACATAATCATGTTCTCCAAGAGTAGAGACAGTCTTACTTTTTCCTCTCCAATGTCAATGTCTTTTTTCTTCCTTCCCTTAATGAACTTCTTATAATCTTCAGTACTATTTTGAACAGAAGTGGTGAGAAAGGACATCCCTGCTTTGTTCCTGATCTTAGGAGGAAAGCATTTGGCGTTTCACTATTAAGTATGAGGTGCATTACTTTTTCACAGATGCCTTTTATTAGGTTGAGGGAGTCCCTTCTTTTCCTAATTTATTGGGTGTTAAAAACAAATCAGAAATGACTATTGAATTTTGTTAAATGCATTTTCTGCATCTTATTTAGGTGACTGTATGTTTTTTTTCTTTAGTCTGTTGATATGGTGAAGTACATTGATTGATTTTCCCATGTTAAACCACCCTTGCATGCCTGGGATAAATCCCATTGGTCACAACATATTATCCTTTAAATATATGGTTAGATTGGCTTTTATAAAATTTTGTTAAGGGTTACAGCTGTACTCATGAGTAGATGAGTAGCTTTGTTTTTGTTTGTTTGTTTGTTTATTTTTTCCTTCTCATAGCTTTGTCTGGTTTTGTTACCAGGATAATGCTGATAAAATGAGCGAAGAAGTATTGTCTTCAGTTTTCTGGATGAGGATGTATAGAATTGGCTTGTTTTCCTCCTTAAATGCTTGCTATAACTTACCAAAGAAGTCTTCTGGGCCTGGAGTTTTCATTGTAAGAAGGTTTCAATTACAAATTAAATTTCTTCAACAGTTATAGGGCTGTTCAGATTTTCTTTTTTTTTTCTTGAATGAACTTTGGTAGTCTGTATCTCTGAAGAAATCTGTCCATTTTATCTAAGTTGTCAATTTTATTGGCATGAAAAAGGAATACTTAAAGTTGCAATTTTGTTTATTTTTTTAAGCAGTTGATTTAGTATTTATAGTGTACATCTTCAACTTATCATAGTCTCTCTTAGTGATATTGTACTAAGCATATAATGACATAAGAACCTTACAGCAGTAGACTTCCATTTCTTTCCTCCCAAACATTGTGCTTTTGTTGTCATAATTTAATTTCTACATGGAGGGGTTAACTCTTGCTAAATGCTCCCAACTTTTTTTTTTCTCTTCAACATCTCATTTTTTCTTACTCACATGAATTTCTTTTTTTTCCCCTTTTCTCTTCTTTTTGTAAGTTGGAATCAATATTTAAAATTTAATCCAGCAATTCTGTAAAATTATGATCGCCCCAACTACAGGTATACAAGGATCAAGGGACGCATTTGGTGAGTCCCGGAAGGGCTACGAGTAGGTCTTCTTTAGAATGGAAGATGGGGTAGTTGGGTTCTTTTTTCCATGCTGAGACCTTAGCTACCAGATACCAGTTCTTCATCTGTACCTTTTTGCTGTGGCTGTGAATCCCTTTAAAATGGCAGGACCTGAGGAATGACGTCAATGTACCAGCTCCCAGTGATAGCTCTGTATAAAGTAGTGAGTGTGAGAAGGTAAAATGGGGTAGAAGGGGAGCACAGAGGTAGGGTTTGGCCTTGGTGTGGTGTAGTCTTAAATATAGTATGGTTAAGGAATACCTACTGAGGGCAGGTAGTCAATCTTTCTTTAAATTTGTTTAAATGACTCCTCCTTATGACATCATAAACTCATTGAAATGGTCAAAATATAGTATGCGTTGGTGTTCATAATGAGAACAGCAGCTTTTGTCTATTCTTTTGGAATTTGTGCTTTATCTACTATTTTCTTGTGGTTTGGTTGCCATAAAACTAAAGGAAAGTCTTCAGTAGATTTTATTGATGTGAAGAAATGTGTATACCTCCCTCCAAGTAAGTGGTGTGTGTGTGTGTGTGTGTGTGCGTGTGCACATGAAGTTGCCTCCTCTTATTGTCCTAGAAGCATTGTGTTTTGCATACCAGATGGGGCAACTGGGCTGATTGTGTATTTGGATACTTGTGTCTGGAAGCTACAAGCCAGAACTAAAATGAGCGACAGTTGTGGTTGCTGTGACAGGAGCAAGGTTTATGGCTGCACAGCTAGGAGAAAACTTATAGATACAGCCTCTGCTTGTTGGGAAACTGTGTTCATGTCCGCACAGAGTATTTTTGTGAGATGCTCCCTGTAAAGAACAGCGTCTCCTATCAACATTTAAGACTGAATATTTCTCAAATACAATGTGACTTGCTGCTTGTCTCATTAAAGGCTGGAGGCCCTAAGGTTCCTGTAGAATGAATGTATGTTTGTGGCCTGCCCTGGTGATATATGTATAAATTACTATGCTCTAAACTCATTTTCTGGCCTGTTGTTGTCCTATAGAGGTTTTTAGTTTCCACCACAAATAAAGGATCGATGGTTCAGACAGTGTGTAGGGTTGCTGAGAATGAGAACCGTGTCCCAGAATCTGTGGTTGGCCAACGGTGTCCAATGTATGCAAATATGTTCTAAGAGGTTCCCACCATGACACTGGGTATAAAAATATTTCTGTCATGACAAGGTTTTATGACCATTTCAGACCTCACTTAAAGACCACGAGGGAATTTGGCTTTAATGCGACTGAATGTGTGTGACTAATGTGCTCAGACACTGTGGACAGGAACTCAGGTGTTTAGAGCATAAGAGTAAGCTTAAGACCATATATATATAGCTTAAGAACGTATATATTTAATCTTCAACTGTGCCAGTTAATCCTGCTCTAACTTCTGGCAAGTTAACTGCTCATGAATACACAGGGTTGGTAACCGGATTGTTCAGTATGACAGAAACAGCAAAAGCCCATTGGCAGTTCTGGGAGAAATGATGTGACACGTGTGTGTGTGTGTGTGTGTATGCATGTAAGTATATATGGAGGTGGGTAGGGGTGGGAGGAAGAGATGCCAGGGGATTTAAAAATTGTGAGGATTTTCTGTGGCTACCAATAGCATAGCCTTTCATTATGTATGAACATAAGATTATGATTCAACCAAAAAAAAAAAGAGCTTTTTAAAGTGAATACAGGAAACACTATATAGTTTCTTGCTCAGAGCAGTGGAGCAAGATAAGCAGCTGAGATATCAGAGCCCAGAGATCTGTAGTGCATGGGAGACCTTGAAGAGGGTGTGGGCTGGTTCAGCAGCCGTCTGAGGCCAATGCTGACCTGAGGTGGGTCTAGACAGTGACACAGGGGCAAGAGTAACTGGAGAAGTCAGTAAAGCCCAAAAAGGCAGATATGACAAGTAGAAATGTGGCCAATGTGGTGTTCCTTAAAACTAGAAGCTGGTTTAGTATCAGAGGGCCAATTTAAAAACAATCACCTGTTACAATCACCCACCAAGCTTAGTGGGCTTGGAGACCTAAGGCAAAGGCAAATGACCAAAGAGAAAGATTCTCTTTGAGCAAATATGCAACCTTGTTTCCAAGGAATCTCCCTCTCTCAACCTCCTTGGTTGGCTGCTGTCACCTTTATGTCTTCCCCAAACATCTACCTCAACCCTGCCCTGTTTCCATCAATTGTTGACACATATTCGTGGAGGAAATAGAAGCCATGAGATATAAACTCCCATAATTTCCTTGTTTTTGTTTTTGTTTTTTTCTACCTCCATCTGTTCTCACCTTCCCTCTTGACTTGGGCTGGAAAAACTAAGGTTACTCTATCCCATGTTCTCTTGGTCTGCTCCTTTCAGTCCTCAAACTACCAACATCTACTCTCCTGAAACTGGCTGGCCACTGTCACCACTCACCTTGTAGTTGCAAAAGCCAGTGGCTGTTGTTTAGATCTCTTATTCTGTAACATTTTACATGATTGATCATGTTCTCATTTCCAAAATGTCACTTTTGCGTTGGATTTCGTGGAACTGTTTTCTTCTGATTTACCTACCTCTTACTTTTGATTAAGTCTTTTTCATTTTTTTCTTCCTTTGACTGCTTTTAAATATCAGTATATTCAGCAATTTATTAATTACAAGGGAGAAAATCATTTCAGTGGAGAGGCCTAGCAGATAACTTAATTAAGTGATCAAAGGGAACATTAGTAAGGAGACAAATCAAGATTTTGTGCCCCTTGATAGGATGCAATGAAAAGAACACAACATCACTTCTGTGATATTCCTCTCAAAGATGCATAACCTGTTTCATGAGAAACATCAGAAAAATCTAAATTGAGGGTTGTTTACTAAATAACTGGCCTATAGTCTTCAAAAATGTTGAGGTCATAGCGGAAAGACTGAACAGCTTTTGCAGACTGAAAGAGATAGGTGAGACATGACAGCTAAATGCCCTGCATGATTCTGAAGTTTGTCCATCTGATGTATAAGACATTATGAGAACAGTTGGTGGAACTTGAAGGGGATTCTGAGGATTAGATATTAGTGATGTATTAGTGTCCTGATTTTTGTGGTTATGCAAGGGAATGTGTTTGTTGGAAACAAACAGGAAAGTTTTCTGGGTTGTTGGAGCATTAGGCCTGCAACTTACTCTAAAGTCATTCATGGAAAAAGCTCTTTATATTTGCAACTTTTCTATCAGTTTCTGTTTTTTTTTCCCCAAACTAAATGTAATTATATAAAAAGTATAACCTGTAGTTTGAATCAAGGCATCTAGATCTAGGAACCGAGAAAAGGTTGATGAGCAGTGTGGGGAATGTATGATGGGGCAAGGCTGCTTAAATGGGCTGGAGTCTTAGTGAGATTCCAGGTTGTTGAGTTGTAATAATTACACACTGAGAAAAATGCAGAAAGCATCATAGTGACTCTACATCCAACCATTGAGAATCAACAGAAAATCAAAGGGAAGGAAAGAAATAAATCCGTACAAAGCAAGATCACATGAGAAAGCCAGAAATGAGACTTTACTTTTCATTGTCAATGACTAGAAATAGACATCTCTATCTCTATCTCCTCTCTGTCTCTATCCCTGTCTCTCTGTGTCTGTCGGTCTATTTCTTCTCCCCCAACTTTTTATTATTTTCTAAAATCTGATGTTAAAAATCCTCTTTAGTGTGTATGTAAAACCATATTCTTGAACTGTAAAAATTTGGCTTCATCCAATTACAACTTGAATATCTAAAAGGATACTTTATCTTTTGGGTTTTGGTGGGTTATGAGTTACTTAAATATGTTTCCTAAGGGGAGCTGTCCAGCAGAGCAAGTCTTTTAAAATGCTGTCCCCCAGGGACTGCTCCTGTTCTTGTCAGTCAGGCAGGACTTACCTTTGTCTTACAGAGAGTGGGCCTGTAGTCTCCTTGCTTTGTGAAGACAACTTTTTACTTAGAGAGTGCAGCCTTCTTGTATCATTTATGGCCTTAGGTCATGTTGGCTTATTTCTTCTGAATGGATGTCTGCACACACACATTTATATGTATCCGGCTATCATGTATTGATGTATTTATTTAAATTTCATACTGACAAATCATCATAGTAAAAAAAAAAATAGAAAAGCAATAGAAAAAAACAAAACAACCGTATCATCTGACATCCCATCCTGAGAAAACTATTGTAGTACCTTGTTTGTGCATTCTTGGAGACTTTTTTCTGTGCAAATATGTACATATATATTTGTGTATATATGTAGGCTTATGTGTTAACAAAATAAGATCATACCAAAGTTCTGCTCTGTAACCTACCTTTTTTCCACTTAATAATATTTTGTGGTTATCCTAGTATTTCATTGTGCAGCATCGCACACCATTAAATGTTTACAGTATTTTCAGTTTTTGCTATTATAAACTTTAGGCCAATAGATATCCTCATGCATATATACTTGTGCATTTAATTATTTTCTTTGGATAAATTCCTAGAAGTGGAATTTCTGAGTCAGTGGTATTGGGATGTTTTCAAAACATCCAGAAAAGTTGTATCAGTGTACGTGCCTGCCAGCAATCTTACGACAATTTTTTTGAGAAGTAATTTATACAGAGTAAAGTGCACAAACCTGAAGTATATTGCCCAGTAAATTTTTGCAAATGTATATATTTGTGTTAACCACCATTCAGACCAAAGATACAGAACACTTCTATCAACCCAGGAAGGTCCCCCGTGAGGTAATCACTCTGAGTTTTGCTATCATAGATTAGCTTTGTTCTTGAACTTCATATAAATGGAATCATAAAATATATACGTTTGTGTGTCTGGATTCTTTTGCTCAGCATAATATTTTGGAGATTCATTTCTATTTTTGTTTATATCAGTGTAGTAACCCCCTTTATTTTAGAAGATGCCTAGTAGATGCCTGAAACCACAGATAGTCCTAAACCCTATATATTCTTTTATATAGATAAAAGAATTTATTTTGTACATACATAAGCATGATAAAGATTAATTTCTAAATTAGATACAGTAAGAAGTTATCAACAATAACCAATAATAAAATAGATATTATAATAATATACTGTAGTGAAAGTTATGTGAATGTGGTCTCTCCCCCCACAAGATATTTTATTATACTGTGTTTACCCTTCTTGTGATGATCTGAGATGATAAAATGCCTACAAGATGAAGTGAGGTGAATGATGTAAGCATCGTGACTTTCTGTTAGGCTACTTGACCTTCTGACGGTACATAAGAAGGAGCATCTCCTGGGGCACGTGGGTGGCTCAGTGGGTTAAGCCTCTGCCTTCGGCTCGGGTCATGATCCCAGGGTTCTGGGATCGAGCCCCACATCGGGCTCTCTGCTCCGCAGGGAGCCTGCTTCCTCCTCTCTCCCTGCCTGCCTCTCTGCCTGCTTGTGATCTCTCTCTGCCAAATAAATAAATAAAATCTTAAAAAAAAAAAAAAAAAGCATCTCCTGCTTCCAGACCACAGTTTACCGAGGGTAACTGGAACTGTACAAAGTAAAAACCGAGGATAAGGAGGACTCCTGCATCCCCTAACACCCTCTGCCCCCTTTTAAAATTCTAGGGTAGTATTTCATTATATAAATGTGCTGCAGACATTTTTCATCCATTCTCCTGCTGAGGGATACTCTGTTTGTGTAGTTTCAAATTTGAGGCTCTTATGAATAAAGTTGCTGTGAACATGTTTTACATATCTTTTTGTGAATATATTCATTCATTTCTGTGGGGTACAAAATAGTGGAATTGCTGGGCCATCGGGTAGATATATATTTAGCTTTATTGGATACTGCTAGTTTTCTGTAGTTATTGAAGCAATATACGCTCTCATTAGCAATGTGTTAAACGTTCCAGTTTCTCTATGTCCTCCTCAACACCTGAACGTCCTTCACTATTAAATATATGACAGGAAACATTTATCTCCTCCCTATCTTGGTTTATATGCTTAATCCAACTCTTACTAAACTCATTCATTCCTTAATTCTTATGTTTCATTAATATGTGTGAAGCAATTTTTATGTGCCTGGTACTGTATTAAGCCTCGTGGATACAAAGATGAGTAAGAATAAGCTCTTAAGAAACTTACAACCTCAAAGAAAAAAAATATAGAAGCACCTAATTAAAGTGTGTGATGAATGCCACAGCATGAGCATGGACTTGCACGGAGGCATGTGGTCATGCAGAGAAAGAATAACGAATGTTAAGGAGTGAGAGAGAAGGGATGGCAGATGAGAGCCTTGAGGTTCCACAAAAGGACGGATAATGATAGGCAACATGATCAAACCATGTTATTCTAGATACCATGCCAAGTGTTTTACACGTCTTATCCTAGTTAGTCTTCCATGTACGTTAGCTTCTTAATATGCTCATTTTACAGTTGAGTCAATTGAGGCATGGAGAAGTGAAGCAACGTGTCCACAGCCACAGGGCTACCAAGTGAGGAAGCTGGGATTTGAACCCAGGAAGTCCGACTCTAGAGCAAACACTGGACCTCTACCTAGATGATGCGTAGTGGGGAGGGTCTTGGGAAGGCATTCTAGGCAGTGAAAGCAGCTGTACACAGGCAGCAAGAGAAGATACGGTCTGGCAAGTTTGAGAGACCTCCAGCAAGAGGCCGGAGGGAGCATGGTAATGGGAGCAAGAAGAGATGGAGATGAAAGCCAGATCTGGAGAGAAGAAGCTAGCATTTGTTTGATGGCTTTTCACTGGGAGTCGTCTGTCCCTCTGCCCCATCACCAAACTCCAAACAATATTTAAAATGTTTCATCATGTTACTGAATGAGCCATTTGGGCACACTTGCCAAATAACCGAACATTCCAGTTTCCTCGAATGGAGTGGAAAGAATTACTTGAAAGTGTGCTAGCAGAGCCTGGTTTCATATGCCGGCTCCCGGCAGTGCCTGCATGCCCGGTGCGTTCTGTTTAATGCACCCATCTGCTGGCGAGGCGGCAGCTTTCAGAGGAGCTGAGGACGGTGTTCCTGAGCCCTCTGAAAGGGTCCAGTCGTAAAAGGATAAAACCCAGGCGATGCTCCGACGTGTAGTGCAATGGGCGACGCCAGATTTCGCTAAAATAGGATTAAGTCAAAAAATGCACACTGTGAAGCATTTGTCTGGTTAAATAATTTAACAGGTCTTGCATTCCTGCTTCAGTCAGTTTGAGCAGAAATGCTTCTCTTGGGGCCTCTCCTTGCGAACATCATCAGACTAATCGTGTGCAAGCTTGCCTGGTGCCAGTTGGACTGGGGCGGGGGGTGTAGGTGGGTGCCTGGTGGTCCTGGTGATGATGGGAAAGGAGGCAACGCAAAGTATACCTTTGGGGAAAATGCAAACTTTTCTTGCCTGCGGAGTGTGTGTGTTAGTATTCAGAGACTGTTGGCCCATTGTTTGCGACTCCAGCTTTCTCAGCAGAATGCGTGGCAGATGGCTTACATTTGCATTAGCCTTCTGGAGAAGGAATTCGCTACCAACAACATAAGCTGCAGCTTTTCTTTTCAGAATTTACAACAAATTGGCCAGAATGACAATTTAAAAAAAAACATTAGCATCACTATTTCCACATTCCCTTTCTGAATAGGGTAAATGATTCCCTCTCCAACTGTGTCATTTGCACTTTTTTCCCCCCAAATGTTTATTAAAATGATTTAGGTATTTCATTATGCAAAATGACTTTTATAAAAAGATCTTTCTTTTTGCCCCACAGTCACATATAATTTCTTTTGTCACTTGTTATAGAGTGGAGTTATGTGAAGCTAGGACATATTATTTGTTCTAGTCTGTATTGGATAATTTATTACATTAAGAAACCAATAATTTTCAAATATAATCAGATTTAAGTTTTTAATAAGATTCATCTTCCCATTCACACTTGCTTAATTTAAGGATATTAAATCTGCTCAGGAACAAGCTGCCTCTCAAAGCCTTGTGTGCCCATTAAGGGGCTTTATTCCTGATGTGTTAATAGGATTTAATTATATTACCGTCTTCATGCGGAGTCACAGTGCAATAGTTAACTGTGATAAGCCAAGCAAACAACAGCCTGAAAAGGAAGTGGTGTATAGTAGTTGGTTTATCGGCTTAGAAAATCAAGACGATTATTATTTTAAAATTGATGGTTGCATGCATTTGCATCATGTTTGGTTCAAATGCTGGAAAGAACAAACTTTCTCTTTTCCTTTAAAAAGAAAATCACTTTAAAGGCCACCCACATAAAAGGTGAACAATAAACACTTAACAGAAACTACTTAATTGCCATTTATCTTTTGAATTGCAATGAGATTTTTACTATCGACTATAAAGAGATTTGTTTCAACAATTTACCCTGCTATTCTTTTGTCTTTTTGACTATCACATCCGTGATTTGGGGTTCAGAATAATAGCTGTGTTCATTGTTAAAAAGTAATGATTTTCAAATTGCTCTTTTATCCTGTCTTAAACTTTTTTTTTTTTTTTTTCTTGCTCCTGCCCTTACCCGCTGCACCACTTCCTGGGTCCCCCAGTTAACGACAGATAACAGAGCTTTGGGATTCTGTGGCCTGACAAGAGAAGGCATCTGGATACATCCTTCAGTAAATCTTGTCAATTTCCCCATCAAGATCATTTGCATTGATTGGAAGTGTTGACTTCTGTGAATTTCCGTTTCATGTGAACTTGACAGAACTCAGTACTTTTGCTCGTCACAGATGCCTGTGAAATAGAAGAATGATTTTTAGAGCATTCCAATGACTTAAAAAAAAAAAAAAGAAAAGAAAAGAAAAAGGAAAAGAACCCAGCAATATGTTATCTGGTTGAACTTTTCACTTCCAAAGTGATTGACAACTTCTGCACATTTTCATGAGACATCACAGACCTGGCAAACAAAATTTGAGATGGTATACAGTCTTGTTTTACCCTGTTAGTAGTTGTTATGGAGGTAGGGGGAAAAAAGTATGAAAAAGCACCGGAGCTAATTTTTTTAAACAGTAACTTCCTACCTTGGTCTGTCAGGAAGATGTTTCTGATGCCACTTTTTCCTTGAGCTATGTTGGTGGGAGGTGGAGAGAATGAGAAGAGAGGTATGCCCACACATTGTTCTGGTTCTCTCAGAGCCATCCACTTTCATCTCTTCTATGTATTGGGATTTTGTATACATTTTTAAAGCAGCTCCACTTTTCAAAAAAAAGTTTGAAAATCGAAGAACTCTACTTTCTGTTCATCCCTCAGCCCATTTATTTAACATTCCTTCAGTTGTCAATTACTGCATGTGCCTACCATGTTCCTCAGACATTGTGGTCCACAGTGGAAATACAAAAGGGAGTGAGAAATCTCCTTATATTAAAACTTATGTAACTACATTATAGCCAAGCTGGAAGGCTAGCAGATATGAATGCAGAGTATTCTAATATTCCTAGCTAAGCGAAGTATAGTTTCTGCCATTCTAGCAGATCTTAATAGTCAGTAAATATTAATGTAAAATATATTAATGTGCTTTATTTACATAGTTAATTATAAACACAGTTAACATTTCTCAGAGTTCACACTTAGTGAATCTAATTTGAATGAATCCATAAGAGGACAGTGAATAGTCGTCCACACTCACATAGCTTTCAGAGACTATAAACAAATACATCGTCAAAAGACTCTCTGTGACTTGGTGGTTACTGAAAGGCAACCAAAGAGAAGACTGTGTTATGCTAAGTTTGGAAAGTTAGAGACAGACCACATAGAACAAAGGGCATGTGGGATGTGAAGCTAGCCTACAGGTTCAGCGGGGAGCAGTGCCTTTTTCTTACCCCGTGTGCCTCCATGTTGATCACAGCCTGACGATTATTCACTCCTCTGGATCTATTTGCTTGATCAGCCTCCAGTATCTTGCCCCCAGCTTTCAGTCGTTCTTTTCTTTCTTCTGTTCATCTTCATCTCCCTGGAGCTTCTCTTTAGTGCTGTTACTCCGTCACTCCTGTAACATTGAAGTAACATCTCTTCCAGAGTTTCTCAGAGCTGGAGCACATGCGTGGGTGCGTGTACACACACACGTGTGCACAAGCTAAGGAGGTAATGAGAGGCCAAGTCGTGTGGCTGGTGGAAAGCGGTTGGGGTGGTTGAAGTGCAGGGACAGTAGGGGGAGGACCGGGAGGGAGGATAGCCAGGGGCTAGCACGGGCGGTGGCGAGCAGCTGAACGCCCGGCAGGCAGAGAATTCTGGATTCTCAGTATGGAAATAGCACGTGCAGCTGTACCTTGATTTTTAGAACAGGCATAGTTCTGGAAAAGTAGAGTGAACTTCTAAGTCTCTTTAAATCATTTTTTATGAAAAATATTAGAGTCATTTCTTTGGAGAGAAATGTGGTCTTAATGTATTAAAAAATGATACTTAAAATTCTGTGGATGTCTGCTTGTCCTTTTCTACGCCAAGGCCCAATTCTACGTGAATCTCCAGATTTCCCCGGTGTTTTTGTTTCCTTTGAAGTTCTGTGGTGCTAATCAGATGCCATCTTTGTTATCTGTTTTTTAAAAATACAATTTAAGAATATTTAAAATACAAACATTATCCCAAACCTGTAAATTAGACTCTGAGGATAACCACATATCCATTCTTGGTTTATTTTCTTTTCTGGGAGAGTGTACTGTTATCTACTATTTCTTAAGAGCTTGAACTAGGTGAAGTTTTATGTTGACTCGTAGGTTTGTACCTAAATGATTTGATGGAAATTATTTTTGGTAGGCAGATAAGGTAATCATAAAGGTTTTGGTTTAGTGCCTCATAGGACACTGATCAGTTCTTTATCTGATTTAACAAACGTATTTTAACAGTCCTTTATTAAGTTTCCTATAACTGCCCAGCTCCACAAGCACTCTTTAAGTCCACTCACCTTCTTACAGCTTTCCTCATTAGCTTATGAGTTCTAGAAATCCTTTTACATGGATTCATTCTATTTTGTATGAGAGTCATGTCTTCGGCTTTTTGGCAGAATAGTATACTTTGATAATATAATCATAAATACTTAGTTGGCTTTAAAAGACTAAAATACCAGAACTCGTATACCGTCAGTGCCGTCAGAGCTGGTCTATGAGTCATACGCTATGACAGCTTTGATTCATTTTGATCTAAAATCATACACTATGGCCGGATCATCGTCTTTGGTTAGTAGATATTTTTGTAGAGTACTCGTTTGTTTTTTACATCCCAAACCCAGACCTTTCAAAAGGATAGGAATTTGTTATCACTGAGGATATGTGGGAAAATAAGCAGTGATACAGGATCTGAGGGAAGTTATAAAATAGGACATTGTTAAATGCTTTCTTTAAAGGTGGCATTTGGGAATACATCTACAGCTTTCTAGATAACTACTTAGGGCTTAGTTCAATTCAGCTAACTTTTATTGAGCATTTACCCTGCACCAGGCACTGTGAATGGGCCTGGGGATATAAAGATGAATGGGTTGTAGTTGTGGGCTTCAAGTATTTATAGCAGAATGTGATATGTGTATGTGTGTGTGTGTGTGTGTGTGTGTGTGTGTGTGTGTATAGATATATCTCCAGGTTCCATTACAGAGGAGAGAATTAGTTCCGTCTCTAGGTATTAGGGAGTGGCGTCTGGGCATCTTACAAGGATAAATTGGTGTTCCTCAGTTGACAAGTTTGGGGGGAAACAAATGTCCAAGTACAGTATTAAGGAGTTAGGCATATTTGGAGACTTGGCTGTGGTTTGGCATTACTGGAGCATAGAGTTTAAGGTGGAGAGATGAGAAGTAAGAAGGGTGAGCTAAGAAGGAGTCAGCCCTTCAAGGACCTAGGGAGGATTGCCTCCTATTGTTGCTGTAACAAATGGCCACAAATTTAGTAGCCAAAAGCAACAAATGTATTCTCTTTCTGTCTGGGGGTAAGAAGTCTAGAATGGGTTGGCAGGCTACCACATTCCCTCTGGAGGCTCCAGGAAAGAAGAATCTGTGTCCTTGCCTTTTCCAGGTTCTAGAAGCTGCCTGTACTCCTGTGTGTACTCCTGTACTCCTCGTGTGCTGCCTTCATCCCCCATCATTCCAGTGCCTGGTTCAGCTTTCCCCTTCGTTACCTTCTCTGAGTCTCCTACGTCCCTCTTCTAACAACCCTTGTGATGACCTTGGGCCTACCTGGATGATTCAGGGTAATCATCTCCCCATTTCAATATCCTTAACTTAATCACATCTGCAAAGTCCCTTTTGCCTTGTGAAGTGACATGTTCACAGGTGTCAGAGACTGGAATGTGGGCATCTTTGGGAGGCCACTACTCAGCCTGCCACAAATAGTATATGTCATAGTTTTTGGAAAACAGTTTGAAGATTGTGAACAGATGATACACTGATGTAAGTGGTTCTCAAATTTTGGTGTGCTTATTAAAAATGAAGGTGATTCTGATTCAGTATCTCAGGGGTGGGTCTGGCAGCTGCATTCCTAACAGAATCACCTCCAGGTGATTCTGATGCAAATAGTTTCAGAATTACTCCTTGGGAGATGGCTTTCTGATGGCTGGATGGATAATGGACTAGAGAAGAAAAGGACCACAGACCTGCAGATAGACTCCTGCAGTAGCACACAGTAGAAGAATACATTGTTAATGATTAACAAAATCCTTTCCAAACCCCTGGGAGACAGTATAATATGTCCATTAAGGGCCTATGTGATGGAGTCAGACAGATCTAGTTCTATCACTTCCACCTGTCACCGTGCAAAGTTACTTCATTTCTTAAGTCTCAATTTCCTCACCTGAAAATGGAAATAATCGTATCTATCTTTATGGTGGTTTTGAGGATTAAATATGATGTGTCAGAAAGGCACTTGGCACAGTGCCTGGCACACAGTAAGCACTCACAAATAATGGCTATTGTTTTAAGGATCATTATATCTAAAGGACACATGTTATTTTTTAGTGAAATGCTCAATTTAATTCTAAAGTGAATGTCGACTTTTTGTGGGTTATTCATCTGTTGCACCTTTACCTAAAGTTCTAGAGGAAACAGAACAAAAACATTAACAACAAAAAACCAGGAAGACCCCTCTGAACACAGAGTCAGCCCATCTTGCTTTTAAATTTATAAGCCATTCCTCAGGACATACTCCTCTCTGGTTCTGCAGATCCTGTTTTCTAGCGCTTCGTGGGCCTGAAGGTGATGATCAGTCTAAAGGCAGAGGATGTAGAAACAGCAGAGGCAAAGCATCAAATGCAACAGAGATGGAACAGCCCTTAGCAGAGACTGCTTGTTAGAACGCACATATGAAAATAATGGAAAATTCCACCTGCCAAAATACTGGAAGCTAGGAAATTTGACAAAATAGGACTCTGCATTCAGACACTCCTCTACCTACAAACTTGTAGAGAAGTTTAGGAACTTTCAGAGAAATGAGAACACAGTTTATCTCAGAAGAAAGATGTTCCAGCTTTGTCAGCTAGGTGATTTTACTGGTCACACTTAGGCGTTACAAAAATGGGAAGTAGAGTGTCCCTCTGTGTCTATGAAACAATGGATTTAGGAACAAGATTTTCAGCACTAATCTGTGATCAGGTAGAGGAGCTTCTGTTTTCTGATTCAGACGGAGTGCCTGTTTTATTAATTAAGTGATGAAAAATTGTCCTTAGGAGAGTTTCTGTATAATGAGGTAAACACATTTGCCTGCTGTAGAAGGTGGTTGGAGGCTCAGATTGTGTTGGGGAAATGGGAGGTGAGATAGGAGCAAAGTGGTGGATGGTACTATCCCTGTCCCTTCATTCCTGCAGTCAACCCTACAGATCATGCATATTGGGCATTCCTGGGGCAGAATGGGTAAGAATGGGAGAATGTGCAAGAAAGCCCTAGAGATGAATGCACTTCGATTGGGCTAATGTTGGTAGCCCAGTTGGCAGAACATTGTTTGTTAGAAGAACAAAACGATCACCTATACTGAAGTCCAAGGGAATGTTTACCTTACTTAAAATAAGAAATTGCTTTCAGGTGTGAACTATCTGCTACCATTTGAATAATTGCTCTACACTGCCTATTGACAACTATGTTTAACTGTTCACTAAAGTTAGTCCTTAAAGGGCCAGCACTTGCCAATTTTTGTTAATGTGGTTACGAGACTGCATTTGGAACCATATTAAAACTGAATTTTGGGAAAGGATGCACAGTTCCGTTTGAAATAATGTGATTGTTTTGAATTATCCCATTTTACAGATGAAAAAGTTGAAGAACTGACAACCTGCTCAAGATCCTGTTTTAAGTTTGAGACTAGTGGTACCCTAGATAGGGAAAGGGAGACAATCCAAATAACCTGTTTTCTAGCAGTGAGCATGTCAGAACTTTAGCAGGGAGCATCCATGAGACAACCTCGTTAAACCGTAGCAGAAAAAGTGGCCGTACCTGTCTTTAATTGACCAGTAAATGCATGTCAAAGACTTTAAGATACATTTATGGTATACTTGAGCTTGGGCAAAAAATCCAGAAAGAGAATATTCAGCAAGATGTGTCCTCAGTGAAAGGAGGGTACCTGTCAGTTTGGCAAATTTGACGACTGGCTCCTGGAGATTTCTGTTTCTGGTGAATGGATTATCTCAGCCTTTAAGCAACCACCTCTCTCTCTACTGCTGCTGTTGCTTTTTGATATTTCTCTGTTCATTTACACCTCACCACAGGGCAGAGAAGGAAGATAAGGCGGAAATCAGTATTGGTCATGGGTTAAACATCTAATTGCAGCTCTTAAGGGGACTGGAGAAAGGAGGGTAAAACGAGGTCTGGGAGTTATTTGTTGCTCTGTGTCCCTGTTCCCATCCCTGGTGCAATCCATCAAGTGTCCCTGGGTTGGCAAGGCCCCTGGAAGTGTAGCTGAGTTGGTCTGAAATTTAAGTCAGACAAAGAGATGTCTCTTTTTTGTTTAAAAGTATTTTCCACTGGAAGACTGAATTCACATTGTAAAGGGAAAAAATGTTTTAAACAGACATAGTAATATTGTTTTATCTTGGCAAATGTTCTTGTGCCTGTATATGTATACACTTGTAACATGTTCTCTAAATATATCCTTAGTGATTTATGGGAGCAGATGGGAGATGTGATCCATATAGTCTCTTGTTTGAATAAATTGGTGTCAAGACTTCAGTTTTGGCCATCACTGCCCAGTGCTGCTTTTCTTCCTAATTAAGACATAGATGGGGGTCAAGAATTGGATGAACAATATTTTTACTTCTAGAACTGAGAGATACCTGCCGATCTTGACTTTGGTAAAGTCTCTCCTGCCTGTATCATTTTCCGTGGACAGATGATGCCAAATGAAGTTAGTTTCAGTTGTTTGACATTACTGTTCAAGGAGTTTGATGAGAAAAACAGTGAATTCCTGATCTGGAAAATAGCCCTCTCTTCTTGCTGTTCCCTCCCTCTTCCCCTTCTTTCTTCCATAGATATTTATTAAGTACCTACTAAATGCTAGACATATGTCCTATGCCCTGGTGATGCATAAACAATAAATAAATAAGATAAATACTTTGCAGAAATTAATTATTTTAGGTGCATAAGTGCTTAGTTAAATGAAATTATGATATATGTTATCAGGAAAGTTTGGAGTTCTGGGGGAAATATAAGACGCCAGAGCAGGGTCCTCTTGTCTGGTCTTGGGGAGTCCTAAGACACTTATGATGTCATTAAGTAAGTGACATTGAAACTAGGTCTGAACAGAACAGAAGGAGCCTAGGTGAAGCACTGGGTGGGTGGGCAGACAGGTTGTGTGCAAGTAAGAGAGGGTAAAAAATAGCATTTGCAGTGTCTGAGGTGGGAGAAAGTTTGATGTGTCCAAGGAATGGAAATGGCGCAAAGACAGCAAGCGGGAGAGGAGTGGGCCAGCTGGATATACACTGGACCTGCTGCTCTGTGGTGAATGAATTAGGGACAGGCAGAAGAGAATTTAGGGGACCAGACATGGGGATCTTTAATTGCAGAGGGTGAGAGGTCCCTGGCCAAGGAGGGTGGTGGTAAAGGTGGATGAAAAGTGGGTGACTATATACAAAATCCTGTGGGGCCCTGTGATCGCTCGGGTTGGCAGGCAAGGTGCAGAGTGGGTGCCCAGGACAATCCAGCCTTTGTCTGGCATCCTGTCTTTGGACCTGCATGATCTCAGAGAACATCTTTTTCATTGTCTTCTGCCTCACCTGCCTTCTTCTTTGTGGAGATAAGGAGTGGGGTGCCCTAGAGTTCTTTGGACAACCTCCTGTCCTGGCCACCTAGGTTTGACAGCGAGGGGACAGATGCCATCGTGGCCTCTTTATCTGGGGTCTCAAGCCATCCCTGGCCAGCTTCCTTGGCATCAGCTCCTCTGTCACTTTTTCTTCTACCCCTTTCCCTCCTGTGTCCCCTTCTTCAGTCTGGAGGCATCTACTGCTTAGCTCTTCAAGTTGGATCATTTAATTTGTGAGTCTTCCAGAGGTCACGCATGCCTGTTTCAGCCCTTGTCTTGGGTTAGGCCCTTAGATTTCTTTCCTCTTCTTCTTCTGTGTCCTCCCCACAGGGCCACATCTGGTGTCTACAAGACAGTGCGTGCGTGTGTCCCCACTTCAGGCCACGGTCATGGGCTGTCTGCAAAGTTGTGTGGAAAGTGCTCTTGTCAATCAAATCTTAAAGAAATATATATTTTTGAGGTATCCTTGTAGGGAATCATTTTGTAAAATGAATAATCCTTCTGCCCTAATTGTTGGATTTCCCACTGTGCCCTGCTTCACCTCTTCCTTTGTCTGGAGTGTGAAGGCTCCGTGCTCCATGTTGGGGTGTGTGGAAGGATTGTTCACAGTCTGTATCCAAGAAGCTGAGGGCCTAGTGCAGGCCTTGGTAGGGCAGTCCCACCATGTCCCATGCCTCTGTGTTGGGAAGCTTGGCCCAGCATCTGAGGCATCAGGACGGTCACTGTCCCCAGCAGTTGCTGGTGGCACACTTGCCAGCTTGGTGTTGGCAGAGACTATAGATGGCCACAGAATGTGAGGGGGAAAAATAGTGGATATCAGACTTTAGGGTACAAGACACATGCGGGGAAATCCCAGAACCTCCTGGGAGGAATTTGAGGAGAAAAAGTGGGTGAGGGCTGAGTCAGAGAGATACTGTTTGGTGACGGATACTACTCAGTTGTACTGCCTGGCTGATGGGTCTGGGAAACATGGTTTGTGGAAGACAAAATTACCAGTGGAAGAATAGGAAACAGAGATTAGATTATGCTCTAAAGACCTTCCAGGGTGGTGTGTCTCAAATGGGGTTCTGTGGTAAGTGTGGATTCTGGCTCCATTGAGCTGGTGGTCACCAGTTGGGGCATGGGAGCTAAAATTTTGCATTTCTGATGAACTGTCGGATGATGCCAGTGGTACTGCTCCTTAGGTCTCACTTTGAGTAGCAAGGCTCTCGTTAAAGAATATAAATGGTGTGTAGGGAGATTTGGTGCAAATCTTTAATCAGAAGCCTGGGATAGTAGAAACTTAAAGAGCTCGTTTCTCCTTTTGTAGTGCTATAGGATACCCGAAGTGTTCAGTTTTGGAGTTAGTCTGGTCTGAACTTCAGCTGTACCATTTAGTGACTGTATGACCTTTGGGAGTTCTCTAACCTTGTGTGGCCTTGGTCTCATCCTCTGTAAAATGGCTACCTCATAATAGTACTTATCTCATTGAGGTTGTTAGTTATATTATTCAGTTTGAAGAATCTGGGTTAAATAAAGTGAAGTTGGTGTCTTTACTGCAGGACTTTCCAGGACCCTTAATTTGCAAAAGTGATGCTCCAGGAAGGAGATATGCTAAGTGACATTTCCTAAACTGATTTGACCACTGAATTTCTGATTTTCTCAGAGCATTTGGTGGGCCTCTGAGACCCCTGTTTTAGGAGAACTGATGTGGTGGCAGACAGAAAGATGAATTCATTTGGGAAAGGCCATAGCTGGGGAAATTCTCCAGAACCTGAGTCTGGAGGGAAGGGGTGCGGCAAAATGACCAGGTGTGGAGCCATTGAGGCAGTGGTATGGGGTGAGAGGAAGAGGTGGTCAAGAAAAACCACTCTGAGGCTGAAGCAGGCTCTAGACTTGAGAGAAAAGAGGGCTAGGAAGAAGGAGGAGTCCTGTAAGATTCTTTCCCCCCTAGAGAGAAACAGAAGGCCAGGGGAGAGTGCCATGTGTTTAATTTTCCATCCTGATTTAAATTCTGCTGCTTGTTGCCCACAAACTAACAGCATGCCTCTTGAGTCTCTAGGGCATTTTACAGTAAAGCCACATATTTTCTGAAGCTGGGTCAAGATTGAGCATATGAAATTCCTCAAGTGTGAAATTCCACTTAACCCCATTAATGCTTATAACCCTGAGTAGGTATTGTTTATAATTCACTTCTAGTTAACCAGTGGATATTTACATTTGACAAATCTTTTCAGCTCTGTCTCAGACTAAGTTTATTTTAGGGGAGAAAATTGGCCTTCCTGTCAAAAAGCTGAGAAGAACCAGCCTCCCCCCTTCCACTCCTTTGGTTTGCACATTTGGCTGTAACTGTGTGTGTGTGTGTGTGTGTGTGTGTGTGTGTGATGGTACTCTGAATTTCATGATACTTAGGGTAGTCAATCTTTCATTTATAAGAGCCTCTACAGTTTATCAAAGGTTTTGACATAATGATCTCATTTTATTCTGACAAACCATGAAATGGGTATCATTTAGCATTTCTGTTTTTTTCCCTTACAAGGTGAAGAAGGTGGGGATAGTATATAGTTTCATAGGCTGATCTATAGATACTTTCCTTCCCCCGGGAATTTTCTGCAGCTTTTATACAGAGCTTTCATACTTGGTTGGTACTGAAAATACCAAAGCAATTATTTGAATTACAAGGATAAACCCATTTACGTGTCAGTGCAGTTACTGAACCATGCTCACAGTGTAAAGAGCCTAGTCGAATTGCAGCTGGAATCCTGTTAGCCCCTCTCACTCCTGCTCCCAAATCAGACTGGCGTACGAAAGCTTCATTTACTCTCTTCCCCAACACACGCTGACCATAAAGCCACACAAACCAGCATTTGCTTTAGGTTTAAAAAATTTTTAATGGCCTTTGACTTTGTATAAAGTAATTACTCCAGTTAATATTTTAGAATCACTTGATAAAAGCCCAATATCTAAATCTTTTTGAGTGGCCATTCAAGTGCACTCTAGGATGAATGTGAGGCATTGCCTTTTCTGCGGATAAGGAATCCTGTTCTGACCACCACCTAGATTTTAATTAGTTAACGTCTCTCATCCCACTTCACAGCACTGGTATAGAATTCAAGCTTTCAGATTCTGTTCAACTCTTAGCAGTAAAGGCTACCACTGGTGGCACATTTACTTTGTGTTGAATCCTCTGAACTCTTCTGGGAGGCCAGAATTTGTGTTACATTTTTGGGAGAAGAAACTGTGACCTGGAAAGACTAAGAGGAGGAGACCCCACAACCTCCTCCCACTGGCTTGTGGGGCTGACAAATGCGGTTTGAGATTTTGTGGAGCGAGTTCATGTTACCCAGAAACTCAGAAGTATTACAAAATATCCCGTTGAACTTCCGCTGTTTATAGTCTGTCTTTTGGTCTCATACAAAGGGAATGAGAAAAAAAGTGATGAGTTATTGATGATAAGTTAATCTTTTAGTGTTAATGAGGAGATTGGATGTGGCTTTTAATCTGTAAACATAGTGGACGGATATTCACATTTAATAGCCAGAATGTGGAATTGAAGGAAACTGTCAGTTGGGTATAGGCGAGTGCTGAGGAGTCCTGCCGAGATCACCCTCAAGGCTGGTGTGCCCATCCCACACTTTTGAGAATGGACTTCTAATACTTACAGTATCCTCTTCTCAGGAGAAGTGCTATCTGCCTCACCCCAAAGTCTCTCTCTCATCTCCAGGTTGGTGCTAATACTGAGTGTCTCTTAAGTGACGGAAATCCTTGTTGGCTCAGGACTGTCCTAGTTTCTGCATTGAATGCTGAAAGTTCCATGTCTCTGGAAACCCCTCAATCCAAGGCAAACCAGGGTGATTGGTCACTCCCTTGCCCCAACTTTGTGATGTAATGAGGGGGCCAGAGCTCCCTGTGGGACCGGGCTGAAGCTGATCTCCAAGCAAGACCCATCCTTATGAAAGAGGTCACAGATCTCTCTCACCCTCTCAGCCATGGGAAGTCACAGTGAGAAGATGGCTGTCTCGGAGCCAGGTCTGAGCCAGGAAGTGGCTTTCCACCACACATTTACTGTCCTTGATCTTAGATTTCTTGGTCTCCAGAAATGGGAGAAATAGATGTTCATTGCTTAGAAGACACCCAGTTTATTGTATTTTTGTTATAGCAGCCCAAACAAACTAAGACACATGTCAAACCAGTAACATTTTTATTTGAATTCTCTGCTGAGGCTCAGGTGTGAAGTGAAAAAATGGATGGATGTGTCCGTATATTTTCAGACCTGGCTCAGGTTTATAATAATCTAATTAAACCACATTTCGTGTTGAGGAGTATTTTTGACTTGCAGAATGTAATCTAAAATCTCTGCAGGCATGAGAGGGTGTGGCGTGTGTGTTAGGGTGTGTGTGGTGGCAGTGAGGCTCCTTTTGTCCTCCCTGTTCTGAGGATGAACAGGGTGATTCTTAGCTTGGGAGAAGGAAAGTGCCTGAAGCATTATGGAGGCAGCTGTGACAGGCTAACACCATGGCTGGGAATTATGCTTGCATTCAAACTCAGATCCTGGCTCTGCTGCATGAGCCAGAGCTGCGTGATTTTGGGCAAGGTGCTTAACTTTTTGGAACCTGTTGGCTCATCTGTGAAATGGGACTAAATGTAGTGTTCAAGTTTGTGGTAAGGATTAAATATACCAACACACAGTGCCTTGTTGATAGTGAGTACACCATAAATAATTGCTGTGGTGATTTTTCTCATGGTAGGATAGTTGGCTGAATTAGTTGTAAGCCCAGTTTTGGGGTATTTTATGTAGGTAACCTGCCCAAGAATACCACCACTTTCCCCACCTTATGCTTACATAGGGCCTTTGTTTCTCAGCAGGCTTTACACGAGGTTTCTTATCTGAAGTTTATAGCCACTATCTAAAGTCATCAGAAAGGCATTTTCATCCCCTTGGTCAAGGCTATCGAGGTGACTTTCAGAAGTTCATATCTCCCACTCACTGGTGTTGCTTCCTAACATAAAATGGGCTTGTCTAAAAGAAGAGGTATTTCTTTTTCATCTCAGGACAATGAGTACAGCAATTTCTCAGGTTTTTCAGAACCTTCCGAACCCAAATTAATCCACACTATCCCTCTTAAAGGAACAAAGGCAAGAAATACATGCTCTCTTGTTCATAAGGATTGCCAGTGCTCCTTTTTTTTTTTTAATTAAATGAGGATGGATACCTTCAGTCATCCACCCTCTTTTTAATTTCCTATGTTCAATTTGATTAAGATGTGTTTCTTCAAGATATGTGCTATCTGGTTCTTGTTGTATAAAAAGTTTAATATCTTTCCCCCTTTTATTGGAATAGTAAGGCATTTGACATTAAAAATAATAGCTTTGAATTTTCCTGTTGCTGTCTGCATTCAGTAGGGGGAATATTAAGAATAGATGGGAAAATTCATTTAATTCTTTCTCTGAAGAGTCTTTTCAAAGCATTATGCTTAACATGATCTACTCTATAGTCCACAGATGCATAGAATAAATAAAATAGAATGATAACATAAGTTCCTTAGCGTCTAATCCAGGAAATGAATGTCTGTTAAAGAAATATGGCTAGCAATCTTTTAAAAAGTCACTGAAAACTTATTTCTTCCCTTTGTGTTTAGCTGAAGTGAGCATGTGAATTGATTTTCAAGGAGGGGAATTGCAAGGGAGCTTAAAAAGAACAACATTCTGTTTTACTGTTTAAACCTCCCAAATTAGTACACTCTCTGAGTTGTGTTTTATGCCCCATCCCAAGTCTTTGTTCTTGGACAAAGACTTGGTTTTGGACAGAACTTCTAATATCTAGGCATTAGGGAAGGAAGAAGCAGCAGCAGACAGGGTCCTGCGCTAAAGTACGCCAGGGTGCTGCTAAGACTTCCAGCCGTGCTGGACCCAGATGCCCTGGAGTAGACACTCTCAGGCCGAGGCCAGTGGGTGGTGGGCTTTCAAACAAGAAGTGTGGTCCACTGTGTCTGCCTGTTTTCTTCTGTATCAGCTCCATAATAGCTCAGTGATTCTAAAGGACTTAGGGCTCCAAATCGACAACCTCTGGGTTGAAATCTTGATTTCTCAGGTACAAACTTTACGAACTTTGTGCATCAATTTTTGTGGTAGCCGGCTTCCAAGATCACCTCCGATGATCCCCACCTTCTCATACTGACACCCTCATGTAATCACCTCTCATATTTACCAGCTGGTCTGTGTAACTAATAAAATATGCAGAGATGATGGTGTGTCACTTCTGAGATTCAGTTATAGAATACCAAAACCTCCATCTTGGTGGCTCTTGCACTTTTAGAACACTTGTTCTGGGGGAAGCCAGCAGCTGTGCTGTGAGCTACCCTACAGACTCAGGCGGGAGAGATCTGAGGTCCTCTGCTAAAAGCCACGTGAGTGAGCTTGGAAGTGGATCCTCTAGCGTCAGTCTTAATGGCAAATTGGGAATAATAATAGTCCTAGTACCTGCCAAGGTACTAAGTGACATAGCATATATAAATGACCCAGAGTTAAATGTTTGATAAGTAATGGGTGCTATTGTTGCTGGCACTCTTGAGTTGGCTAGTTGACTCTTCTCTCAGATCCAGAAATGGTGTATATAACTGTTTGGTGCTAGGACTTTTGCTAGTGCCACTATTTGGACCTTCCTTTAGCAAATACTCGTCTTCTTTTGGCCAGCCCTGCCCTGTCTCATCACTGCTTCCAGGGGAGGGATAAGATTCAGCCAACTTATCAAGTAGTGTGTGTTGAGTCACTGCCTTGGTGTGTCCCAGACACTGGGTCAGATCAGCCTGGAAAATCAGCCCTGAGAGCAAGAAGGATGTTTTAGAGGGAGACTTTTGAAATTATCTTTTCTTTTTTGACAAATTTTTCCATTTTGAGAGAAGATGGTGAGTTAAGTTGGACATTGGAAGGGATATGAGTGTTGAATGGAGTCAAGGGAGTGATTATAAATTTATTTTTTTAGTGAAAGTGTAGGAAAGCTCTTTGACCCTTTTATATTTTATTTTAATTTGTTTTAGTGTGAGTTATCAGTCCATAATTTGTAACACAGTGGTTATATAGTATTGATTTTCTTCTCCTAGAGAAGGAAAACACAGCTACTCTCAAGTATTTATCAGAGAGGCACTCCTGCTCTTTTGGGAAAGTCTTCTTGGTTCTAACGTATAGCTCCAGGAATTGTATGAGAGGAAAGGGACACCTACCTAGTTGGCCAGTATGGGAGAATCGACGTTGGCAATCAGTGGGAGAAACAGATGTCACATGTGGATGTCAACAGACTGTTCTCACAGCCTGGTTCTTTTAGCATTCACAGCTGCGTATGCTATGGATGGGTCAATACCCTTTGATAAATGTGTTATTTTCCTCCATAGTTAAAGATTTTGGTCAAAAATGATCTTTGCTGTGAGGGGTATGGAAGATAAACAAGATAACTTCTTTCATAGTGGGGTAAACTGATCTACTGAACAATTTTGTTATTTATCTCAAGATAGATAAAACCAAAAGCCAAGTACTTCCATAGTAATCTACAAATTGATACTGTTTCATTGTTATCAGTGCTGTTATTTTTAAATCAATGCAGCAAGCATACAACAAATTCCATGGGTTCTGTAGGTAGTAGATTTGTTTTTGTTAAAGTGCACCATTTCAAATTTATTTACTTCAATTAAGTATATTCAGATGAATCACTTAGATGTCTATGAATCTTTTGATTTCCTTTAGTCACCAAATCTTTAGATACCAAAGGTGCTCTGGAATAGTCTACAGGTAAAAGAGAGCAGATTTATCAAGGCTAGACCTAGAGGGAAGAGATATAAAATAGTAACCCAAGGGGGCAGGGTGGTTCTCTAACCTTTGTGTGGAGCTGTTAATAGACCCAGGGCTTGATTGCTTGTTCTTGGCACCATCTCAGCTATGTTTCAGTACAGCCTGAAGGCTCTGTTTCCTGTCTCTTTTTCTGAGTCACTGCCCAGTTATTAGCAAGGAGATGTTTACCCTGGGGCCTAGGGCAAACAGAGATGAGTAGTATGAAACTTTCACTTGTGTTAAGCAGAGAACTGTAAATTGAATTGTTCTTAAATCATGCTGTGCTATAGCATATTGATTTGCTATCTATAAGTTGAATGTTATTTGAGAAACAGTTCTTGTTCTATTTCTATCAGTAAATTTCCAGGTTATTCTAATTCATTCCTTCTTTTAAAGCAGTGGGCCACACTTTTCCAACCATATTTGCACATAATGCTTGATTGAATCTCACATAACATCTCTGTTTGTATAGGTGTGCGTGTACCTTAGGGTATTTCTGAAAAGTCCTCTGTCATTGTGATGATGCATTTAAACTTCTGGTTGGAAACTTTCACGTGAAATGATCTGGCAAACAGGCTTATTATAGTCTTCAATAAATTGCCAAGACTGCTACCTCAGGTGATTCCTAGACAGGGCAGTTATAGGGCAAATGTGCTTTATAGAGTTACTAGCAACTTCTAGAAATAACTGATGAGATAACGGGAACGAACAAAATCAGAAGTGGAAGAGAAGACATTGCAACTGACACCACAGAAATATGAAGGATTGCAAGAGACTACTATGAACAGTTATACACCAGCAAACTGGACAACCTGTAAGAAATGGATAGATTCCTAGAAACATACAACCTACCAGGACTGAACTATGAATTAATAGAAACCTGAACAGATCAATGACTAGTAAGGAGCTTATACGAGTAATCAAAACTGTCCCCAGGACCAAATGGCCTCACTGGTAAAATCTTATAAAATTTTAAGGAAGAATTAATTGCAATACTTCTCAAACTTCCAAAAAATAGAAGAAGAGGGAGTCCCAAAAGGGCAACATTACTTTGATATTGAAACCAGACAAAGGCACTATAAGAAAAAAAATAAACAGGCCAATACCTCTGATGAACACAGATTCAAAAATCTTCAACAAAATATTAGCAAACTGAACTCAACAATACAATAGAAGAGTCACGCATCATGATAAGTGGGATTTATTCCAGGGATGCAAAGATGGTCCAATACCCTCAAATCAGTTACTCTGGTACACCACATTAACAAAAGGAAGAATAAAAATCATATGATCATCTTGACAGATGTAGAGAAGCACTGGACAAAAATCAACATTTCATGATAAAAACTCATCGTGATAACTCTCAACAAAGTGGGTATAGAGAGAACATACCTCAACGTAATAAAGGCCATATATGACAAGCCCACAGCTAATATCATACTCAGTGGTGAAAATCTGAAAGCCTTTTCTCTAAAATCAGGAATAAGACAGGGTTGTCAACTCTTGCCACTTTTTTAAACATAGAGCTGAAAGTCCTAACCAGAGCTATTAGACAAGAAATAGAGCATCCAAATTGGAAAGGAAGAAATAAGGTTGACTCTATTTGTAGATGGCACAATATTAAATATAGAAAACCTGAAGGACTCCACCAAAAAAACCTGTAAGAACCAGTAAAGAAATGCAGTAAAGTTGCATGATGTGAAATCAGTACACAAAATCAGTTGTATTTCCACACACTGACAACTTTCAAAAAAAGAAAGTAAGTAATCCCAGTTATAATTGCATCAAAAAGAATAAAATTACCTAGGAATAAATTTAACCAAGGAAGTAGAAGACCTGGATACTGAAAACTAAAAGACATTGACGAATGAAATTGAAGAAGACATGAATAAATGGAAAAATAATGTGTGTTCACAGATTGGAATAATTAATATTGTTAAAATGTCCATACTTATTAAAGCGATCTACAGATTTAATGCAACCCCTATTAAAATTCCAATGGCATGTTTCACAGAGATAGAGCAAGAAATTCTATGTTTATGGAACTACAAAAGACTTCAAATAGCCAAAGCAATCTTGAGAATGAACAAAGCTAGAGGCATCACATGTCCTGATTTCAAAGTATATTATAAAATTATAGTATTCAAAACAGTATGGTACTGGCACAGAAACATAGACACATAGATCAGTGGAACAGAATAGAGAGCCTAGAAATAAACTCATGCATCTGTGGTCAATTAATTTATTACAAAGAACCACGAATATGCAGTGGGAAAAAGATAGTCTCTTCAATAAATGGTGTTGGGAAAATTGGACAGCCATATGCAAAATAATGAAACTGGACCACTATCTTATACTGTGCACAAAAATCAACTCAAAGTGGTTTAAAGATGTAATATAAGACCTGAAACAATAGATCTCCTACAAGAAAACACACTAGTTAAGCTCCTTAGCATTGTCTCCTTTAAAAAAATTAATAGAATCTCTTCAATTACTGTGGATATGAAACTTTTATTTGTTACATACGCTGCAAAACCCCTTATTTGTTACTTGTCTATTTACTTTTGTAATGGTGTATTTCATAAAGAGAGTTATTACTTTTAATGTGGTCAAATTAACTTTTTTTTTTTTTATGGTTAATGCCTTTTCTATCCTACTTAAGGATACTATTTCTACCTGAAGGTCATGGAGATATTCTTAGTTTTTCCTTCTAGAAGGTTTATTATTTTGCCTTTTTATATTTATATCAATGATAAATCTAGAATTATTTTTTAGTGTGTGGTATATAGTAGGGGCTAAATATTTCTAAAATGAATATTTAGTTGACCTAGTGTCATTTACTAAAAAGAATACCCTTATCCTACTGTGCCTATGGTACCAAACATGGTTGTAAATTAGGTGACCTTATATGTATGGTTAGATTTCTAGACTCTGTTCTATTCTGTTAGTCTGTTTTTCTATTTTTGTACCAATACCACACTGTCTTAGCGTAGTCTTACGAATAAGTCCTGGTATCTGGGAGAGCAGGTACTCCTAACTTTTGTTCTTTTTCTATGATATCTTTGCTAGTCTTGGTCCATTGCATTTCATGTTGAAATTCTCTTGTCAGTTTCCATAAAATATATCTTTCAGTAATTGTATGAGTTTGCATTAAATCTATACATAAATTTAAAGAGAGTTATCACAATGTTGGGCTCATTAATTCATTAATATGATAAATGGTTCCATTTGTTAAGTTTTCTTGAAACTTTGTAAGTAATGTTTTATAGCTTTCTGTGTAATAGTCTTAGATCTTTTATTAGATTTACTCACATTTATTATATTTTTATAGTATTATGTTATATTTTTAGCATACCATTTTCAAACTGTGACTAACATATAAATCACATTGATTTTAAAATATTAAACTTTAAGCTTTGCGCAGTGGCAGTATCGTAGCCAATGTGGTTTATCTGAGGCGCAATTATTGCTAATTGAAAACTTTGCCTAAAATATTAAACTTTATCTAGAAAACTTGATACGTTCGTTTATTAATTCTAATAATTTACTTATAAATTCTTTTTTTTAAACACAAGGAATAATATCATCTGCAAAATAATGAAAATTTTATTTATTTTTTCCAATCCTAGTATGTTTTATTTCGTTTTCTTGCCTTAATGTACTATCTAGGCCTCCAATCAGTATTGAATAGAAGTAATGTTAGAGGTTTTCTTATCTCATTCCTAATATCAGGGAGGAAGATTTTCAACACTTAAGTATCACATGTACTTGTTCACTGTGAGGTTTTTTTTAAGATTTTATTTATTTATTTGTCAGAGAAAGAGAGAGAGACAGACAGAGCACAAGCAGGGATAGCGGCAGGCAGAGGGAGAAACAGGCACCCTGCTGAGCAAGGGTTCAGATTTGGGACTTGATCCTAGGACCCTAGGACCATGACCCAAGCCGAAGGCAGATGCTTAACTGACTGAGCCACCCAGATGTTCCTTCACTGTGAGCTTTGATTAGATTAAGGAAGTTCCCGTCTTTGTCTAATGACTTTTTTTTAAAATAAGATTTTATTTATTTATTTAAGGAAGAGAGAGACAGTACAAATTGGGGGGGGGGGGGTGGGCAGAGGGAAAAGCCAAATCCTTGCTGAGCAGGGAACCTGGTCTTGGCCTTGATCCCAGAACCTTGAGATCATGACCTGAGCAGAAGGCAGACACTTAACTGACTGAGCCACCTGGGTTCCTCTAAGACCTTTTTAAGAATAACTGTGAATGCATGTTGAATTTTATCAAATATTTTTCAACATCTATCAAGTAATCTTATGGTTTTCTCCTTTATTTCATTAATCTGGTTAATTACATTATTTTACATATCTATTGTAATATTCTTAAAAAATTTAGTCTGACTACTTTGTTCTTCAGTTAGAATATTTAGTCCCTTAACATATGATACAATGTTCTAACATACTAAATGTTTTTTTTTTCTTTTTCAGAGGGGGAGAGAAAGAATATATGTGTGAGCAGGGGGAGGGGCAGATGAAGAGAGAGAGAATCTTAACCGGGCTCCATGCCTGCCACAGGGCTCGATCTCACCACCCTGAGATCATGACCGCAGCTGAAATCAAGAGTCAGATGCTTAACCAACTGAGCCACCCACCCAGGTGTCCCTCAAATATAAATTGTGATTAACATTTTTTTGTCTTCCTGTTCTATGTATTTTTTTCTCCTTTCTTACCTTTCTTTGTTTTTGTTGTTGTTGTTTTCCTTTCTTCTTTTGGATTTATTATTTTTATTATTCCTTTTCTCCCTCTACTCACTCAGTAGTAATATTAATACACTCTCTTCTTATTCTTTTATTGGTTATTCTAGAGATTGCAAGGGTGCCTTGTGCGAAATATATCTACCATCAGATATTTTCTATCCTTCTGTGTCATTCTTCTGTTATGCTTAAAACTTCAAAAATTTTCACTGAAATGATAGAAAAGAATGCTGACATTGATAGCATAGTAAAAATCTAAAATGTGCATGTAGCTCCTAAGAGGTAGTTCTGCCTTCTCAGTACATGCTGGAATGTTCTCAGCCTATACCTCCTAAATGCAGGGGAGAAAATACAGAGGCCATCCCCACCATCACCATCACCACCACTGTTGGGGAACTCTGTCTCATTTATGATACCTGGTCTTCCTTGTCTCTACTGTCCTAGCCCATCCTTCTCTGTGAGGGTAATATTTGTGATAAAGGCAAACAATTATTATTATTATTCTGACAAAGATTTCCCTCTTCTGCCTTATTTTCACAATATTTGCAGTAGGATAACTCTGTATCTTTGCCTTTCACTTTTGAAAATGGTAATTTTCATTATTTTAAATGTTTCCAAAAGGTATTAAATGCCCTCAGGTGTTGAATTGAACATTTAGGAAAGGAGTCAAAACAGACTCTTTGGGCAGTTCAGTCACAGACATATTTTATTTGGCCTACAGAGTATTTTTAAACATTATTTGAATTTTCATGCCTTTAAGTGAACCATACAGTCTCCATTCTCCCTGTTGTCTTAAGCCCACCTCCCACTCTAGTGTTATTCTTTTCTGGCCCCCTACATTTGGCAAGGTGTCTTACAAGAAACTGGCCCTGCTTTTGCAGTGAGAGACTGGTCTCTTCAGTAGGACTAGAACCAACCTGAAACATTCTGAAAGGGACAGTTTGATTCTCTTACAAAGAACTTGGAGATCTATTACTGAAACACTGCATCTCTCTGTGTCTCTCCACTCGAGTGATATTCATCTTTGCTCACGAAGATCTACGATGAATCCACTGGACTGGGGACAGTAATAGAGCTGCTAATGTCACTTCCTTGGAGAGGTCTTTTCTGTTCATGTCCTACAGAGTTGTTTCTCTTCTTAATTCTGTTTCTCCCAATTTCTTTTCTTTAAGCTATTTATGACAGTTAGTAGTTATTTTACCTCTTTATTTGCTTACTTGCTTGTCTGTTGTTCCTTCTGGACCTGACACTCCTTGAAGGGGGTACACTGTTGTATTCTTGGCATATCGTGCGGTGCTTTGCAGGAGAGACTCAGTCATGTCTGGCTTGAGGAATGAATGAAAGAGGCACTGCAGTTGCACAAGCACTATGTAGATTTCCTGCCTGTGACCATGCTCATGTCCCATGGAACCTGCGGTCAGTGGAGGTGGGGAGCACGTGTGGGTGTCAGTGCTAATGTTCAGCCCTGTGGCAATTTCCCCACTAGGGGCTGTGAGGAAAGCAGTGAGAAATCTCTTAAAAAGGAATCTTGATACCATTCCTGGGGAACATACAAGTGTACCTTGCATGTGGTCTAAACAAAAAGAAAATCAATTAGGTCACACACCTGGAAGTGGAGGGGTCGGGGACAGATTTCAGTGTTATTAACTGATGATCTGATAAAAATTGAGATTCTCTCTGCATCTCTGCTCTGTTGTCCTATTCTGGCTTCACCCTGGGGGAGGAGTTCTTTGTGGATACAGCACATAGTACCGGGGCTATATGCTTGTCATTCCCATCTGATTCCATGTGTGTGTGTGTGTGTCTGAGAGAGAGAAAGAGCACACCTCTTCTGCAGCCACTCAACCAAAGTCTTTTTCTTTCCTTGTAGTTGAGTTGGACCAAATTGAGTCAAATGCCTATGTCTGAACCAGTAATTCCCTCTGGCCTTTATTCAAACATCATCTTCTCCATCAGACCTTCCCTGACTGTTCTGTCTAAAAGTACAAACCAACTTTGCAGCTTCATCTCTGTCTAAATCACTTATTATCATCTAACTAGCTATGCTTTTTACTTAGCTTTCCCTTTGCTTATTGTTCCTAATCTCCATAAGGGCAGAGATTTTGTGTATTCTAATTCCTGTGGTATCTTCTTTGTCTAGAATAGTATATGACTTAGAAGTCATCTAATAAGTATTTTTTTTAAAGATTTTATTTATTTATTTGACAGACAGAGATCACAAGTAGGCAGAGAGGCAGGCAGAGAGAGAGGGGGAAGGAGGCACCCTGCTGAACAGAGAGCCCGAAGCAGGGCTCGATCCCAGGACCCTGGGATCATGACCTGAGCCAAAAGCAGAGGCTTTAATCCACTGAGCCACCCAGGCACCCCTAATAAATTTTTTTTGATTGAATTAGTGAATGAATGGGGCCAGGGAGATTTCACAGGACTATTGGCTTTGGCCGTTTTCCCTTTTTAAGAGCTTAATTGAAATATGATTCCCATTCCATACAATTCACCAGTCTGACGTGTTCAATTCAATGGCTTTTAGTATATTCACAGAATTGTGCACCCATCACCACAATCATGTTTAAAACATTTTCATTACCTCCCCAGAGAAACTCCTATTCTTCTAGCCATTATTCCTCACCTCCTTCATTCCTCTCAGCCCTAGGTAGCCACGAACCTACTTCTGTCTTTATAAATTTGCCTATTCTGGATGTTTCATGTGTGTGGAATCATGCAATATGTAGTCTTCTGTGACTAGCATCTTTCCCTTTGCACGTTCTCAGGTTTCATCCATGTTGTCGCCTATATCAGTATTTTATTTCTTTTTGTTGCCGAATCACATTCCAGAGCACGGATATATTGCATTTTATTTATTATCTATCAGTTAGTGAACTCGCCTTCGTTCTTAAACCAGTCACTATGAAGAAGGTTTGGTTTGCTGTGATCGATTTATGACAATCCCAGCCCCTCTTCCTTGTCTCAGTGCCTCCAAATGAAGTGCTGCCTCACATAAGGGGAGGGACATAATGCATGCTTGTGGTCACCCATCAGCCGATTGGTATCGTGTCATAGAAAGTTTCTTCGTTTTTTTCCTTCTGTCTTTGCATTGTCATATTTTCCTCCTTCCAGTCATTATAATTGTCATATATTGGAGGGTCAATGGCTTGTGGCATCAAAACTATAATAAGACAGAAGGTAGGCCAGCAACAGAGTGAATCATATTAGCTCTGTCTTCAGTTTAATTTCTTCATAAAAAAATCTCTCATTTTTTAGTGGACACTGAGGTGTTACTCTGGAGGACTGTAATAAAAAATATCACCATTTCACCTAGGATGTAAAATATTTTCCCAAGGCAGTCTCTTCTTAATTTCCTGTGTTCTGTCTGTTGGAAGGCTCGCTGGTGCAAAGCCAATATGAGCTATGCTATATTTCAAACAAATGCCTTTTTGTTCTGGAGGACTGGGTATTCTTTTTTCTTTTCCAAGTAATTAACCCAGTCAGGGAAAAATACCGAAAGTAATTTTGTCCGTTTTTGTTTCCCTTTTTCCTCTCTGGTCAAGGTTGGAACATTCTTCTCATCAAGACTATTTCCGAAGACAACTTTGGGTAGCCAGTGAGGACACTGTCCACACTTTTTAATTCAGTGGCAGAGGCTTTGGGAAAACAGCATGCTTCTTGTAGTCCAAGCAAAAAGGTGTAAATGGCTTTATTGAAAATCAATATGCTCTTGTGAAGTGCTGCTCATTTCTGAGTTCTTCACCATTTGTCATTTTGTACCAATGAGAGTTGGAAGGAGGTTTACAGCGGTGGGTCTCCGAGTCTGAGGTTTTATTTATTTATTTTTTTCCTGTCTTTTCTACTATGAGCATAAGGTTAAAGGGTCATTTGGTGTTTTATTTGTTTACTCTTTGGAAGAAGAGATATGTGGCTTTTTCCTACCCCCTCTTTGATAACTGGAGTTAAATTCCCTCCCACTAAGGGATATAGCTGTCACTCACAATGTGGTCTCCTAAGTGAGGTCAGATTTGCGCAGACTTTGGAAGAGTGTTTGGGGTTTCTTAAAAGTTCCCTCAGGATGCTGTAGAAACTCTCCTGAATCCCAGGGAGTGAAAAGTTGAGACATGGGGCTGTTGAGTTCAGTCAGTGTAGGAAGGCAAATGTCTTCATACTCTGTAATGGATGCTCAGGTACCTAAATTAGGTCTAGTTCTGATCATTAGTGTAAGAACACAAATTGGTTTTAATTGGTCACAGTTTTGGTGAAAGATTAGCTGTGAGATTGGATTTACCAAAATTTATGGGCTAGTTGCTATTAATATGGCAGCATCCGAGGAAGATCAGGGTCATTTGTAATGACTTCATTTGATTTGTACAGATTTCGATAAATTACAACATTTTTCCTGTGCTGAGAAACTAGATACTTCCTCATAAATTTCCATGGACCCTTTAAAAAGTTTAACCTTCATTTTAAGCCTAGAGATAACATAAATCTGAACAGTGAGGTATGGGTGATGGTTAGCTGTGTCACAGCAAGGTCTTAATGAAATAGAGCCTAGAGGGGGCCATAGGAGAGAGAGGCCTGGGAAGTATGCCCTTGGACAATTTCTTAATGAATCAATGTCTAAGGGTCACTTTATTTATTTATTTATTTATTTGGTGCCTTGCAAATACATGGTATTCAGTGCATTTAGCTGACCTGAACTGAATGGGACTTACAGAGAGAACGACAGGTGACCCAAAATAATTTTAACTCTTGATTGAGAACAACGTGTTTTGCTTTTTAATGTTTTGAGCCAGGAATGGGATGAGGACAAGCCAAGGGTTTAAGTAGTTTTATTTCTTAGTGTCACATTTTTTCCCTATAAAATTCCTACCTACACCTAAGCGAATAATACTCCTCTTTGGCCTCATTTGCTATATCCTTTACCCAGACTGGTGCGTTCGTTTCTTTTCAGTAAGTTCTGATCCTGTCCTGAGACCTTTGAGCAATCCCAACAAGGCTTGCTAAGTCCTTAGAGAGGGGCTCTTACTACAAAGTGTTACTAATATTCCATACTGTAACTTAAACATTGCCTGCTGTACAATTTGATTACTAGTTAATTAGGATTCTATTTAATTTGATCAGAACCTCTGGAATTAAATCATTTTATATTAGAAAAATTATAAAATTTGATTGTTCCAAGAAAAGATTATTAGAATGCCAATCAGGTGGTTAGAAAAAATTGTTATCAAATAATAAGACTAATTTTATAAACGAATTGGAAAACAGCCAGAAAAGCCAGCCTAAGCTTGTTCTCAAAGTGTGTCTCCAGGGAACTGAGAGCTAGCAAAATCTTTGTAACGGTTCTATGGGCTGACCTCTGGTAGCTCAGATGTTTGTAATAAAACAGTGGGTAAAAGTTTATTGTTGCATGGATTGAAAATTTACTTGTGATATTTAGTAAAAAGCCTAGGCATAACCATCATTGTTTTGAATCAGTCAACAAAATTATTCATTTACTTACTTGTATATGCATACCTTTATTTATCTTTGGTGATTCTTCAGGTAACGTGAACTGTATCACTCCTGAAAGGCTTTCTGGAATATCTGGTAGTATTTGGGCAACCAGATCATCCATTTCTTTTCTTCTTGTATGTGCTCTGTATGTCAGATTGTGGGTGAGAGTTGATGCCATTTATCTAAAATGTATTGAGAGGAAATGGCCTTGCAGGCAACTGTTAGTAAGGTTTTAAAATAGTTTCCTGGGACAAGTCTGGCTTGACCAGGTGAGAAAAGACAGAAGGATGGCTAGCACTGGCCAGCAGCTTTGGTTGCCCCAGTCACTCATAACTGGACGTCTCCATGTTGAGGTGACATGATGGTGAATTTACCTTCTGTTTTCACAAAATATGATTAATTTGGGACATTTAAATACAGAATACATGTTATTAAATAAATGAGGAATACCATATGAAGTTTTAAAAAAATAATAAAGAGGATTCTAACTACTGAATTTCTTGTTTGAGCATGTGATCTAATATGCTATATTCAGTTTCCTTATGGAATTTCACAGTTCGCCGGTTTTGCTTATTCTCTACTGTATTGTGTTTTTGTTTGTTTGATTGGTTAGTTGTTCTCATAAACAAACCTTTTATCTCAGATAAAGGCCCCTATTAATCTAACTTTCTTTCAGAGATATTTTTCTATTGCTTCAATTCTCTCTTGGCAAAACCCGATAGGTTTCCCACTACCTCTCAAAAACCATGTTTTGTTTCCTGTGTTATTTTTTGCCAGAATTTCACTTAAGGAAAAGAAAAACAAAGTAGATATTTTTTTTCACAGATGTAAAGCAAGACCTTGGAAATTCTGTAGATCATTATTCTTAAGAAATATCATTATTAGAATGTGTAATAATATGGCTTTTGGGGAGAATGTATTTGTCCCTCTGGTCAGGTCCTGGAGATTACAAGAAAAAACACCCACTTATTGCCTCAACAGAAAGATTACTGGAAGGATATATCAAGAACTTGAGTATAAAAAAGTCTCTCCTGTATCAATTTTCCTGGACTCTGTAATATGCAGTTATTTTCTTAAAAACTAATAATATAACAATAACAATGATAAAATGCTAATAGCTAATATTTATTGAGAAGTTACTGGGTGGTACACATGTTACTGGGATTACATAATTACATCTTCAAAGTGCCTCTACAAGTTAGGTATATTATCTTCATTTTACAGATGAACTGGTGACTTGGAGAAGTTAAATAATTGTCTAAGGTCAAACTATTTTTAAGTGGGGATGGGACTCCAGATAGAATCCAGACCTTCAGCTATATAGTGTGTTGGGTTCATTTCCATTTTTAAGTGGTTAAAATCACATCCACTGGCTCAAAAACCTAAAGGTAAAGATCTTTTTTTTTTCATCCTTACCTCTTCTGTGACTCCCAACCCCTCCAAACTGGTCAAGTCCTCTTATTATTTTCTGTATGGTCAGGTGGAGTTTTCTTAATGCACCTATGAACAAATATGAGTATTTATTCCCTTACTCTTTAAAACACAAATTGTAGCATTTATATGCACTAGACTGTGCATGCTTGTCTGTATCTTGTAGAGCCTGGCCTTTAACTCCCTTACTTACTCTGCTTTTCATGACCATCTTTGAACTGTTCAATTCTGTATAGACCAACCACCCTGGTTGGTAGTTTAAGCACTTTCAAAAATGGAAAACCTGGGGGTGCCTAGATGGCTCAGTGGGTTAGGCCTCTGCCTTCAACTCAGGTCATGATCCCAGGGTCCTGAGATGGAGCCCCGCATCAGGCTCTCTGCTCAGTGGGGAGCCTGCTTCCCCCTCTTTCTCTGCCTGCCTCTCTGCCTACTTGTGATTTCTCTCTGTCAGATAAATAAATAAGGTATTTTAAAAAAATGGAAAGCCTGGTAGGGCAGAGTTTATGCCAGTCTTCTCAAAAGTGGCTGCCCCTTGGGAATGCAAGTTGGTGCAGCCACTTTGGAGAACAGTGTGGAGATTCCTTAAGAAATTAAAATAGAGCTTCCCTATGACCCTGCCATTGCACTACTGGGTATTTACCCCAAAGATACAGATGTAGTGAGAAGAAGGGCCATCTGTACCCCAATGTTTATAGCAGCAATGGCCACGGTCACCAAACTGTGGAAAGGACCAAGATGCCCTTCAAAGGATGAATGGATAAGGAAGATGTGGTCCCTATACACTATGGAGTATTACGCCTCCATCAGAAAGGATGAATACCCGACTTTGTAGCAACATGGACGGGACTGGAAGAGATTATGCTGAGTGAAATAAGTCAAGCAGAGAGAGTCAGTTATCATATGGTTTCACTTATTTGTGGAACATAACAAATAACATGGAGGACATGGGGAGATGGAGAGGAGAAGGGAGCAGAGGGAAATTGGAAGGGGAGGTGAACCATGAGAGACTATGGACCCTGAAAAACAACCTGAGGGTTTTGAAGGGGCGAGGGGTGGGAGGTTGGGGTAACCAGGTGGTGGGTATTGGGGAGGACTCGTATTGCATGGAGCACTGGGTATGGTACAAAAACAATGAATATTGTTACGCTGAAAAGAAAAAAATATACATCTATCACTGGTATATTATGCAAATTACAAATATATTAAAATTAAAATTTTAGTAAAAAAAAAAGTGGCTGCCCCTCCTGATGTCCAGTCCATATATGATTATCTTACAATGCATAAACTGATTCCTCCACTGAGGCTGAGACTGGCTCCAATCTAGCATGGGTGAGGAGCAGTGAGTTGGAAACACTGCTCAGAAATTAAATGTAAGTGAGGTAGGTGCAGACTTCCTTGGTATTTCTGTATGTGCTTTTAGTGTAATAAGATATCTATTTATCATCTATCTATCTACATATATCTATATGTCATATATATATATATATATATATATATATATATATATATATTTGAGAAGTCTTAAGTGCACAGAAAACATTGAGTAGAATGTACAGAGGATTCCTATAGACCCTCATCCCTATTGATGCATAAGCTCCCTCACTGTCAACCTTCCACACCACAGTGGTACATTTTTTACTTTTTTTTTGCTTGCTTTTTATAATATACTAACTCCAAAACAAGACTTATATTTAGTTGACATTATATTGAGAGTTGCTAGTTTGCTCAGGGCTCCATGTAGCCCAGACTAAGTAGTAAGTGAGAGGAGGGTGAGCAGAGAGACTAAAGGAGTGTGTTCTCAGAAGCCCAAGTCCAGTTGGGAAATCAGGCCACATATATAAACTGACTTGGGAATATATTTCCTGAGAAATAATACACTAATAAGTGGAAAGTAATACCCCATAAAAGGCACACTTACTACTTCAGCAATGCAGATCTTGAGGTCATGTGAACATGGATTGGGTTGAAATTTACTTTCTATACCACTTTAGGAAAAAGGTAGCACCAAGGGTGTAAATCAGTGTACGGAGGCCACACTTAGTCTATTTAAGGCAGTGAATCATTTTCTACTATTTCCCAAACCACTTTAACATCAACCACTTCAATGGCAACAATGTGCTAGTAATTATTATAAATGGTTATTAGTCATTTATTAAAACAGGTCCAATGAGAGCTTTACTTGACAGTATTTGGCCTTTATTCAACATTTTTTGAGCCACTTCTCTGTGACCACAAGAGGCAGCATGATGCCATTAAGGATCCTGTGTTCTGGTGCCAGAGACTGGCTTTTTTTTTTTTTTTTTTTTGGTACCTTAAGCATATACTAGCCTGTGACCTTAAGCACATGACTTTGCCTTTCAAAGCTTCAGCACTTTATAATGTCGATGTGAAGATGAGACAACTTATTTCAAGTGCCCTGCATGGTGACCAGCACATGGCAGTTTCAGCAGAATTATATAACCTCTTTGTTCAAAGAGTTGGAGAAACCAAACTCTATTTATAGAGCAAGACTGCCAAATCTTAACTAATAAGGAGCATAACAAAATGATCTTAAAAATATACATACTACAGTTGCAGTTGACCCACCCTTAAATTCTTATAAATCACTGAGGTTTCACCGTGGAGTTGAGTTCAGCAAGGTTGATAGAAGAGCAGTTAACTAGCAAGTGTGACATGTGGCCATGTTTCAGGATGTGTGGCCACTTAGACCCTGGGTGTGCAGGCAGGAAGGCCTTAAAAACCTGCCACATTTCAAAGGCCTCAGATAGCTCCTCAGGTGCACATATTCCCCCATTTAAACATGCTGAGCTGTTGTCAACAGCTTAGGCACTGCAGGGCTGCTTTGGGGCTGTCCAGGTTGGGAGGCGACCTGTGGGTCACCTGACTCTTGGATGGTATAGGTGTCTTTCAGCAAAGAGACATTGGGGCCAGTGATTGATTACTCCCCTGTGAAAGAAAGATGCTTGTCCAGGAGGCAGTTGCCAAATTGCTAGCCAAGCTTATGTGTACTCTGGAACATTTTATCCACATACTGCTTCCAACCTAGCCTACTTTCTGAAGAGGTTTCTGTCATTAGTTTTGGAGAGAGGATTTCACTCTACCCCGCAGTCCCATTTTTTGACTGGTGGTCTTAAGAGGGTTATTACTTTGTTGGCTAAAGAGCACTAAAATTTTATGACATGCCATATGGAACTAAAGAATTAAGGAGGTGACCCCCTTTGTATGGTATTATTAATTCTGATTATCACCCATCTCTTGCCTTCAGCCATTTCTCTGGCCTCTGAATGAGGTCTGTACTAGTGGTCTGAAATAATATTGTTTTGGCTTCTGAAAGCTGTAATTTCCCTGAGATGGCAGTTGTGGTAGAGCACTTTTTCTCTCTTTCCAATTTCCTGGATACATCCACACATGGAATTGAAATGGCCTCTTTCTACCTGCTGTGTACATAGGACCTCTACACCTGTTCAGTCATGAAACCACTAATGAGGCCTCTCCTGTCCTATTCAGGATTTTGACGGAATATGAAATCTCATTACCCAGAGTCAATGAATGACATCTGTTCCCCATCCCCCTCCCAAAGCCATCATTCCAGCTGCTTGGTGCTAAAAACGATGTGCCACTCAGAGAATTAGAGTCCAGAAAAGAAGGTGTCCCTCCTCTGTCCAGCAAGAGGGCAGATCGAGCTTTCTAGTGTTCCAGTTCCTATGTAGACCTTTGTCCTGAAAGAATGAGCATAAAAGAAAATTTCGTTATTACTGGCTTTAAAAAAAATTCTGACTATTTGCTTCTGAAACAAATCAAAACCTGGCAGTATGGGGTTTTCTTGATAAGGAAGATATGGAAAATCTTAATCTGAAGACATCCAGCTAAATGGGTAAATGATTAAATTGATTAAATGTTAAGTTGATTTAAAATGCATATGAATAAAAAGGTTATTTATATAATTTGGTCTCTCTTAGATCCTTCTTTATATATATATAGATCTCTATGTAGAGATCTATATATACATCTATAAATTTTTTATTTGGGAACTATTCTTGCATAGTGACATATGTAATACAAAATCAATATCAAATACTGTGCAATTAATTTATCCAAAATATTTCATTGTTTTCATTCATTATTCATTTATGAAAGTGGTCACTAAAGTATTTTATTGAATACATACTATGTATCAGGCATTATAATTGCTGCTATGGATATAAAGATGAGTAAGAGCTCAGTGTAGAAAAGGAGACATGATAAAGTAAGTCATTATAGGCTTTGTGGGGTGAGTCCTACAGCTGATGGATTGGAGGAGTGGGATCATCTCTCCTGGAGGTATAAAGGCCTGAGAGGGGTAGAATTGCTAGCAAGGACTTAGGGGGGCCAGGAAGACACAGCAGGAAGCCATTCAAGGCAGGGGGGGACGTATATGTATGAAGGCAAGCAGGAGGGAAAAGGCGTCTTGGGTTTGGAGTCTTACAGTACCTTGACTGGTGGGAGAATATGCTCTGAGAAGAGAAAGGGTATTGGACAGGTTCTTCTGGGTCCCATCCCGTGAGATCCTTTAGGCTGGTAGAACGTTTGGGCTTTTTGCTGCAAGAGGAATTTCATTCTTTGTCAGAAGTAGACTCTTAAAGTTTATTGAGCAAAGCTGCATTGCACTGAGGACTTTTTAATTTTTTGTTTTGCGAAACCGTTATGTACACACGGTAACAACTGCACTATAATTGATTGTTTTATCCTGAAAACAAGCCTGCCATTCTACTCCTTCCCACCCAGAAAAGGTCTCACTCCCCAGTGGGAAGCTCGCTCCCTTCTCATCCACCCCCTCCTCCTTCAGGCAGTTTTTGCCGTGCTTTAGACAAGACGTTCGATCAATCTTAGGTAACAGTGATGCCAGCAGTAAAGGAGGATGATTTAATTCACTTTTTTCTGTCCCTTACTCCTTGCCTTCTGCTCTGAGCGTGATTCTCAATGTGATTATTGTTATTTCTTCTATTAATTACCATCATAACTTTTATTTTTATTTATTTTTTATTTTTTTAAAAGATTTTATTTATTTATTTGACAGAGATCACAAGTAGGCAGAGAGGCAGGCAGAGAGAGAGGGAGAAACAGACCCTGCCTCCTTCCCCCCCCCCGCCCCCGCTGAGCAGAGAGCCCGATGTGGGACCTGATCCCAGGACCCTGAGATCATGAGCTGAGCTGAAAGCAGAGGCTCAACCCACTGAGCCACCCAGGCGCCCCTGTCGTAACTTTTAATAATATGCTTACATCTCTGCTCTTGCTCAGTCAGATTTGGTAGTGTTTTTTGATTCACCACTTTATACAAATGCATATCTTTCCTCCCTGCTTCCCTCCCCGCTTCTTCCCACTTTTGCTCTGTCCATCTTTGTTAGCAGCTCCTCTTTTATGTTTGCTTTGTCAAGGTGGTCAAGGTTTATGTCTTGTACTTCGAGGACCTGCGAACGTTAGTCACGTTAGTCAATAATGACAGGTCGCCGTGTGCTAGGACACTGCTTTGATCTCTGCGAGCCCGGTGTTGTAAGTTAAGCCAGGCAATGCAGACTATTCTGAGTGTGTTTAGATCAAAGGCAAATGGATTCCTCTTGCTTTAATTCCATGAATTGCTTGAAAATGATTCATTTCACTTTATTGTTGGAGTCTCACTTCCGTGTGCACTTTCTGTTGTTTTCCTGGCATCCTGTTGGCTTTGCACTGTTCTTGCACGATTTTCTCTGTAGATAGCTTCAATTTCTTCTTTAAATTCTTAACGTGGCCTTCCATTGTATTGAGGGCTTATTCTAATATTTCTGGAAAACTCCCTCCTGCAAGTCTGCTCTGTTCTACGGGAGCCTGGAGTGGTGGCTTCCTGGGTGCGTGGCACAGCCTCCATGCTGGAAGCCCTCGGTATTGCTCTCACGTGTTGCCCCACTGTTTCCTGGTTCTTGTGTCATCCTTTTTTCTTTGTATCCTTCTTTTGCTGGAGTCTCTCCTTAAGGGAATTCTCCCCAAATAACCTTTCTCTTCTTTTTCAAATCCCTTCAATCTTTATTCTCCAATCCCTTTCCACTCCCTTCTACTCAGGCAACATTTTTAATGTATTCGCTGTGCATCCTTTTGCATGTATATGTTCTTGAAAAATGTTCTTTTGCTTGCATACATTTTTTTTTTTTTCATTCAGGTAAATAGGATTGTATTACTGTGCTGGTCATTTGCCTGTTTCCTCTCAGATCCGTTCCCTGAATTTTTCTTGCTGGTTTCTGTATCACATACTAGGGCATGACCTGTGCAAAGCTCATTTCCCACCCATCCCTGGCTTCAGGTTGGGTTTTGAAGAAAGCACTGGTGTGAGATTAGAGGAAAGGAAGAAGGGAGAGGGTGGTGTATCCACCCCTGCCCTCCCCACTCCCCTACCAGTTTCTGCCTCATGGTGACTTGGACAGTGGCTGCATCACTGCTGTGTGGCCGGCACCACCTGGTGGCCCTGGCTTCTAAGCTCTTGTAACAACCCCCTAACATCTTTTTCCTTTATTCCTCTAACACGTGAATCTCAGTGGGGGAAATTTTGCCTTCAGAGAAGCTAAAATGGCTCTTGGAGGAGGGGTATCTTACTTTTTTTTACGTACGGTGTACAAAGAGATATACAGTGTATCATGGTGGGGGGATGATTAGGGAAAATCTAGCTAAGAAGTGTTCTCAGAGGAACAATAATGAAAGACACCACAGCAGTTGTTGATTGGTGCTTTGCCTTACATTCCTCTGTCTTTTCCTTCAGCCCTTCTAAAATCTTTTTCGTTTTCCATATTAACTGCCCTCTCTTCAACTCCCTGGCTTAAGTTCTGCTTTCTTGGAAGATGCTTACTGACATCATTATGTATTTAATTTTGCTTCTTACATTTCCCCCCACGAAGCACTGTATTTGGTAGATCCATCTACGTTGCTGTGTATATCTAACCCTTTGCTTCTGGTTGCTGTGCAGTGTTCTGTGGTGTACCTCTGCCAAAGTTTGCATAACTTCTCTCTCATTATAAATGTGGATTTTGCCTCCAGATCCCCACTCGACAGAAGAGCTGCACCCCACATCCTCATATACGAACCCTAAGGAACTGTGAGAACTACTTAGAGGTAAAGATGCATGAGGGGATCTGCTGAGTCATGAGTACAGTCATTCTGATTGCCAGGTTGTTTTCCAGGAAGTCGCATCATTGCATATTCTCATCCACTTTATAATTATTGCCAGTCTAATAGATATAAAATGGCATCTCCTTAATATCTTAGTTTGAATTTCTCTGTTTGCTTTTTTTTTTTTAAAATAACTCTTCATGTATTTGTTCCTCTTTTGGTTTTCCTCTTTTGCAAATTGCCTATTTGTATTTGCCTATTTTTGTTACTATGGTTGTTGTTCCTTTTTATTGTTATTTTGTAGTTGTTCCTTAAATATTGTCAGTAGTGACTGGTTTAGGCATAGATATGTATCTCAATATTTCATGTGTCTGATGACTTTGTCAATGGTTTTAAATGGTAAGTTGAACCTAAATATTGAATGTGATGAAATTATGAATTTCTTTTTAGTTTTATAGTTCACGCTTTAGGGAGTTTTAAATAGAACTCCCAAATTCCTTTCCAGCCTCTAAAGAATGAAGATATTCTCCCACATTTTTGCCTTTTAAGTTTATGGTTTTCTCTTTCACTTTAATTAAAAATAATGTATTTATTGAGAGAGAGAGAGAGAGAGCATGAGCAAGGGCAGAGGTAGAGGAAGGAGCAGGGAGCCCAGTGCAGGGCTCAATCCCAGGACTCTGGGATCATGACCTGAGCTGAAGACAGAAGCTTAATTGACTGAGCAACCCAGGTGGCCCTTTTGCTTTCATTTTTAAGTCTTTAATTCATCTGGAGTATATCTTTGTATGGAGTTTTAAGTAGGGATCAACAGCTGTTTTCCGTATAATGAGGCCATTGCCCCAGCATCATCTACAAATGCAAGAGATGTGTCCATGCTTTCTGTTCTGTTAAATTCACTTAGTAGTCTCTTCTTGTGTGAATACAATGTGATTTTGATTACTATGATTTCATAGTATCCCTTAGGGAAACTTTCCCCTCCTTATATCTCCTTTTGTTAAGGATGATTTAGTTATTCATGATTGTTTATTCTTTCTTGAAAATGTTAGAGTGTATCTATCAAGTTCCTCATAAAAGTCAAAGTTGGCATTTTGATTGGAATTACATCGAAGAAAGATAAGTTTTTGAGGTTTTTCATGCCTAAAATATCTTTATCTGCCCTCAGACTTAATCAATAATTTGGCTCGGTACAGAACTCTTGGTTGAAGGTGATTTTCCCTGACAACATGGAAAGCATTCTTGGTCCATTGGCTTCTATATCTGCTGTGTTGGTAAAAAGGCATCCCTTGCAGGTTTTGCCCTCGGGGAGCTTTTAAAGTCTTTTTGTTATATTCAGGGTTTTGATATTTCACAGTGATGTGTGTAGGTATAGGTTTTTTTAAAAAAAATTCCTCATGTTAGGCATTTAGTCTGTACTTCTAATCTTGAAACACATGTCTTGATTTAGCACTGGGAAATTTTCTTATATTATTTCTTCAGTAGTTCCCTCCCCTTTAATTATTTTTTGTTTTCTCATAATTTGATGTTTATTAATTGGATGTTGGTAGTCTGAACTTTCCAAGGAATATTTTTCATGTATTTGTCCTTTTGCTTCAATTTTAGGAAATTTCTTTAACTATGTTTTCTGGTTTCCTTCTAATAATTTTATTTCAAGAATGATTTTAAATGTCCAATATCTTAAGTTGTAATTTTCACTATTTTGTCATAACACCCTGATTTTGTTTTATGAGAGTGATAACGTTTTTACTCTTTTGGTCTACAGTAATTAGACTTTAAAAACTATCTTCTTTTCCCTGACTTATTTTTGAGGTCAGTTTTTCTATTTGTCCTTCATACTTCTGCTTCTCCTCAGTTTCTGGTCAATAGTGGTTATCTCTTCATCTATAAGAAAGTAAGATTGGACACTGGAATAGATTTCCTTTCCCATCATAGAGGTAAGAGTGTTTCCCCTAAGGTCTCTTCTCTTAAGGGAAATTCTCAGGGAAGCTCAGTGTGGGCTCGGTGGGGCAGGTCATGTCACTGTTTATGATAGGCCAGGCGGAAGCACCTCACAACCAAGCCAGGTAAAGAGGTCTTTTCTCCGGTAAACCAGAAGACATGCTGTAAGTATTTGCTAGTCCCATCTGTTCAGTTTCTTTAGAGAAGATCTATTGGTTTTTGATCTAGGAGTAAATGATCTCTGCCTACATTCTTCCTTAGCCAAGGAAGTGATAGCTTTCATTCTTATAGATAGAATTTGCCTTTTACATGGTTTTAGAAGCTCCCAGTGAAGACTGTGTGTCTGTGCATGTTCATGGGGAATAGATGGCACACCCTCACTATAAAATAATTAGAGGAGGTTTATTTACCAAGAGACTGTATATGATGATATGGATATAAGGAAACTATAAGAAATGGTGCAAAAACTCAGTGTCTTGGTAGCACCTGAGCAGTTCCCATGATGAGACCCAAAGGTACCAAGAGGCAGCGGGGTTGGGGGTGGGGAATGGTTGTTAGAGTCAGCCTTGAATGGAGCAATGACTTTTGCTCAACCATCTGTCAGAGACCCTGTAGGGAAAGTCACCACTTTCCTCCTTTCTGTCTCTTACAAGTGCTCCACATTAGCTCTACATTGTTCGAAGCTTATCCTTGGCTTCCATATCTTCTTTTGGGAAAGCTTGATACCTGAAGTTGCTTTTATGTTTGTGTGCTAAAGATAGAGATGAATCGAGAGGCCTTTTAGCTTTGGGTGAATTTGATGCCACTATTTATTAACATGCCATAGAGGGTAGTGAGGGTATAGCAGGGTGAACCTAGTTGGACTTCAGGGTCTAAGTCCTGAAGCTGAACAACTGTAGTTACTTAAGTTGGTGAAATTCAGGAGAGAAGTAGGAGTGAGATATTTCTAGACACTAAAATGAAAGTCATTAGTGACTTTGTTTATTTCAGTAATTGGTAAGGAAATTTTAGGAAGCTGTGATGAGGAGAGACATGGGCATTTGAAACATTTTAGCATTTAGAGTTTGCTGAGTTCCTAAGTCCAGGTTCTGTTTTGAGTTCTCTTGTGGAGAAGGCAGAACTTAAATGGACCTGCTTCAACTCAGCTCTGGTCTTGGTGCAGAGTCTGTAGATTTTGGGCCCAGAGGCTTTCTGAGGTTTATCAGTTCAAAATTTGGAACTTTGTTGGTTCACTTCAGTCGTCCTGGGTGCAGATAGCAACTTCTCAGATCACTGGCACGTGGGAAATGTTTTTTACCCTAATTCCTTGACCCCGGGAGTAACACGAGTCTCAGGGCTGAGAATGGAATCCTTTTGAACCTGATTGTCCTGGTTTTCTTACACGCTAAAATGACAGAATATGCAAAAAAACTAAACACCTACTTCTGCCAGGATTTTTTTTTTTCCCTCCACACTGTTTGAAGGGCTTTGTTTGATAGAGTGCAATAAACCACTGCTACCTTTACCTCTTTTCAATACGTTAGACTCGCTGCATCATTTTCTTTGAGTTGTAATGTCCATGTGGGTACGAAGAGATTCTGCTCTGGCCACTCTGCAAGCCCAAAGCCACCATGCTTTAGAAAGTCAGTGGCTTAGTTTTCCTGTCGATAAAGACCCTCTGTTTCTGAGCTTTCCGTTAGCAGACAGTGGGGAAAAAATGAAACACTTTCCTTAATTTCTTTCAGGCCATCCAGGGTACTCTGTTAGTAAGCCTTAGTAAGTTACCTTTTTTTTCTAGAAAATTATCCATTATGTGAAATTGGGAAAAAATAGTCTGTTATGATTCTTCAGATTTTCTTTGGATCTGAGATATTTTCCTCCTTTTATTTCTTATTTTGTATATTTATTTGTTTTTGCTCTGTTTTCTTTCTTAGAATTGGTAATGATTTGTCTGCTTTTTGGTGTTTTAACCAGTTTAAAATTTTTTTTTCTAAGTTCATTCATTCATACTTATTTATATTCTTTATATTCTGCTTTTTAAAGGCTTCTGTTGCATTTTAAAAGTTGAATGCATAATTTTCACTTTTCCCTTTTTTCTTTTTGTATTGAGTGAAGTATTTGAGGCTGTTATTTTCCCTCTGAAGTCTGTTTTAGCCGTTTTCCATAGGTTATCATGTGTATTTTTATTATAATTATTTTCTAAACATTCTTGAGTTTCTGTCTGAATTTTCTCTAGCATCATCAAGAATACTTAAATGTTTTTTAAGTTTTTTTTTTTTAACTTAAGTAATCTCTACATCCAGCTTGGGGCTTGAACTCATGACCCCAAGATCAAGAGTTGCATGCTTTTCTGACTGAGCTAGTCAGGTACCCCAAGAACACTTTATAAAAGATTGGGAAAGGCAACATAAGGGAATTGTTTTATTTATTTATTTTTAAGGGAATTGTTTTAAATGATAACATTCTAAATAATCAAACTTTAAAAAATTAAGTTCTTAGTGATGAAAGTCAATGACAGCATGTGAAAGAGTTGAAATATTTCTCCCAAATCAGTAGCAAACTGCCTTAGTTTGCTAAGACTTAGAGCCAGCTAAGGCTGGAGGAATTTATTGGGACAAGTAAATGAAGAACCAGAGGGCAGGTTTAGGGAAAACTAAAAAGAAAAACCTCCTTGATGTGTCCACACCCGAAGCAGTCACAAAGAGAGCTATCCCATCTCCCTAGGCCCTTAGTGATTTCTTAATGTCTGACCCACACATTGCAGCTCTTGACTATGTCATAGGGTTGTAACTGCTCATGCATTACATTGCAGACTCCCTGAGGCCAGAGGCTGTCCACTGCAGTAGTAATCCCTAGTGTGCCCTTGACTTGATTGGACTATGGCTGATCATAGCTGGTGAGACCAAAGTTTTACCAACACTAAACAATTGAAATGCCATTAAATGCACTTTATAAGTACATAAAACTTCTAGAAGGCATCTATTTCAAATCTAACTTAGATTTGTTGATGTACAAATCTGCTCTGGATCAATCACCAATTTTAAGTGTTCAGGAGATACTGCTGCCCTGTAATATATGCTAATACAGATTTTTCTCAAGTGTCCCAGTATTCAGAGTCTTTAAAAAGTTTTCAAAGTGTCCCTTACTTCGAAATTATATGTCTTCTGCACTTGTATATCCTTTGTTTGCTCTCAGCAATATGCTTGTGTTGTTGTCTGACCTTTTCACAAATTATGGTAGTGCTTAATGGTACACTTTTTTGGGCTTGGTCTTCTCTCAATGTATAGATATCCGTATCACACTCAGAATGCTTCCTGGATTTGCCTGCTTGGGCTACAGAAGTAGGGGCAGTGATTGCTTTGGGTGTTTATTTTATTTTATTTTATTTTATTTTATTTTATTTTATTTTATTTTATTTATTTATTTGAGGGAACACATACATGGGGAGGGGCAGAGGGAAAGAGAGAAGCAGACTCCCACCAAGCAGGGAGCCCGATGCAGGGCTTGCTCTAGGGACCCTGGGGTCATGACCTGAGCTGAAGGCAGATGCTTAACCAACTGAGCCATCCAGGTCCTCTCTTCTGGTTGTTTAGAATGCAGTGCAAGTGAAGACCGAATGCACTACAAGCACTTTATAAAAATATAATTTTTGCAAATTCATTTATATGAAGACACAGGCATCATATTTAAAAATCCATAGTGGATAAAACCACTGTATTTAGGGATTATTGCATCTCAATCACTAGTAGTAATAATAATAATAATAAATAATAATAGCAACAACACAAAACCAATAAAAATAGCAGTTATTATATCGAATACTTATTCTGCCTCGGATACTGTACTTAACACTTTTCCATGGACTAACTCATTAAATCTTCACAATCATTATATGATGTAGCAACTATTACTTTCCCCATTTTGCAGATAAGGGAACTGATACACAGGTTAAATTTTCCAGGTCCCTGAACCCGTAAGTGCAACTATGGAATTCAGACCCCAACCGGTACACCTTCATAGCCCTCAAATGTTACTCTTATGTATTGCTGCTTTTTGGGGGGGGGGATCTCAAAGAAAACTAATTTAATTTAATTCCATTATAGTTGACATAGAGTGTTTTATTAGTGTCAGGTGTATAGTGATTCAGCAATTCTGTGCATTACTCAGTGCTCATCATGACAAGTGTGCTCTCAATTCCCTTCACCTATTTCACCCACCTCCCTCTGGTAACCATCAGTTTGTTCTTTGTAGTTAAGAGACTAGTTTTTGGTTTGTCTGTTTTTCTTTATTCGTTTTGTTTCTTAAATTCCACATATGAGTGAAATCATATGGTATTTGTCTTCTCTGATTGACTTATTTCACTTAAAACGATGCCCTCTAGATCCATCCATGTTGTTGCAGTGGCAAGATTTCATCCTTTTTTTTTTTTTTAAGATTTTATTTATTTATTTGACAGAGATCACAAGTAGGCAGAGAGGCAGGCAGAGAGAGAGGAGGAAGCAGGCTCCCTGCTGAGCAGAGACCTGGATGCGGGGCTCGATCCCAGCACCCGGGGATCATGACCTGAGCCGAAAGCAGAGGCTTTAACCCACTGAGCCACCCAGGTGCCCCGATTTCATCCTTTTTTATGGCTAATATTCTACCATATATATTAATATGTATATTATATGTAATATATTCTCTATCCATGAATCCATCAATGGACACTTCAGTTGCTTCCATATCTTGGCTATTTAAATCATGCTGCAGTAAACATAGGGGTGCATGTATCTTTTCAAGTTAATGTTTTTGTTTTCTTTGGGTATATAGTCAGTAGTGTAATTACTGGATTACTGGATCATATGGTAGTTCACTTTTTAATTTTTTAAGGTACCTCCATGCTGTTTTTCACAGTGTGCTAGTTTACATTCCCACCAACAGTACACAGGATTCCTATTCTTTCACATCCCTGCCAACACTTGTTATATCTTGTCTTTTTGATTTTGGCCTTTCTGACAAGTGTGAGGTGATATCATGATTTTGATTTACACTTCCTTAATGATTAGTGATGCTGAGTATCTTTTTATGTGTCTGTTGTCCCTCTGTATGCCTTCTTTGGAGAAATGTCTGTTCCTGTCTTCTGCCCATTTTTTTTTTTAAGATTTATTTATTTATTTGACAGAGAGTATAGCAGGGGGAGCAGCAGGAAGAGGGAGAAGCAGGCTCCCCACTGAGCAGGGAGCCCGACATGGGGCTTGATCCCAGGACTCTGGGATCATGACCCGAACTGAAGGTAGATGCTTAACTAACTGAGCCACCCAGGTGCAACTTCTTCCCGTTTTTTAGTTGTATTATTTGTTTTCTTGGTGTCGAGTTGTATAAATTCTTTATATTTTGGATACTAACCCTTTCTTGGATATGTCCTTTGTAAATATCTTCTCCCATTCAGTTGGTTGTCTTTCAGTTTCGTTGATTGTTCCCTTTGCTGTGCAGAAACTTTTTATTTTACTGTAGTTCCAATAGTTTAGTTTTGCTTTTTTGTTCTTTGCCTTAGAGGACATATCTAGAAAAATGTTGCTGTAGTTGATGTCAGAAAAATTCTTGCCTATGCTTTTTTCTAGGATTTTTTGGTTTCAGGTCTTACATTTAGGTCTTTAATCCATTTTTAGTTCATTTTTGTGTATGGTGTAAGAAAATGGTTGTTTCATTCTTTTGCATGTAAATAACTAGTTTTCCCAACACCATTTGTTGAAGAGACTGTCTTTTTCCTATTTCATATTCTTGCCTCCTTTGTCAAAGATTAATTGACCATATAGCATGGGTTTATTTCTGGGTTCTCTGTTTGATTTCTGTGTTCTCTATCTGATTGTTTTGGCCATTTGGGGTTTTTTGTGGTTCCACCCAAATTTTCAGATGGTTTGTTCTAGTCCTGTGAAAAATGCTGGTGGTATTTTGACAGGGATTGCATTAAATCTCTTGATTGCTTTGGGTAATATGGACATTTTAACAATATCAGTTCTCCCAGTCCATGAGCATAGAGTATCCTTAAAATTTTTATGTCATCTTCAATTACTTTTATTAGTGTTTTATCATTTTCAAAGTACAGGTCTTTCACCTGATTGGATAAGTTTATTCCTAGGTATTTTATTATTTAGGATATAATTATAAATGGGATTTTTTTTAAAATTTCTCTTTCTGCTTCTTTATTATTAGTGTATAGAAATGGAACAGATTTCTGTATATTGATTCTGTATCCTGTGACCTTACTGAATTGGTTCATCAGTTCTAGGATTTTTTTTTTTTTTTTTTTTTTTTTTTGGTGGAGTCTTTAGGGTTTTCTATATCTAGTGGCTAGGACTACCTGTACTATGTTGAATAAAAGTGATAAGAGTGGACATCCTTGTCTTTTTCCTAAGCTTAAGGGAAAAGCTTTCAGTTTTTCCCCAGTGAGTATGATGTTAGCTGTGAGTTTTTCATAAATAGCCTTTTATTATGTTGAGGTATAGTCCTTCTAAATCTACTTTGTTGAGGATTTTTATGATGAACAGATGTTGGATTTTTTTAAGTGCTTTTTCTGCATCTATTGAAATGATCATATGGTTTTTAATCCTCTCTCTTGTTGGTGTGATGATGTATCACATTGATTGATTTGCAAATATTGAACCATCCTTGTATCCCAGGAATAAATCCCATTTGATCATGGTGAATGATTTTTTTAATGTGTTGTTGGATTTGGCTTGCTAATATTTTGTTGAAGGTTTTTGCATCTATGTTTATCTATATATTGCTGTTTTTAACACAGAAATGTTGGACTTTAAATCTTTTATTTTTATTTTTATTTATTTATTTGACAGACAAGAGATCACAAGTAGGCAGAGAGGCAGGCAGAGAGAGAGGAGGAAGCAGGCTCCTCACTAAGCAGAGAGCCTGATGAGGGGCTGGATCCCAGGGCCCTGGGATCATAGCCTAGGGCAAAGGCAGAGGCTTTAACCCACTGAGCCACCCAGGCATCCCTGAAATGTTGGACTTTAAGTAAATATCTCTTCAGTGGCTTAGACATTACTAACAGTAACAACCTTCAGTGAAATAAAACAGTAGGGGTCAGCCATCTATCTAATATCTTTGGTTTTCAGATGAGAAATTGAAGGCCTAGAGAGTTCGAGGAGCAGAATCACAAAAGTAAAAATGGAGAGCCAGGTGGTGAATTCAGGTCTTTTTCCTCCCAAGGCAGATTGTCTTTTCAATGATGTTATGTTGTCTCTCTCTCTCTCTCTCTTTTTTTTTTTTTAAATAGCACATTACCTTATACAGAAAGGGGGAAATTTTGCTGTTCTTATTTTTAGTCTCTAGTTGTGCAAAAAAGGATTAGAGACATAGTATTTGTTGAACACCTGTTATATGCTGACTCTAATAATTCTGGGATGCAGATGCTACTATACTTCTTATCCAACTGAGGAAGCTGAGGCTCAGTGATGTTAAAAAATGTGCCCCAAATCCTAGAAATAGTAAGAGCTATTTTGAATTCTTCTTCATTTGGCTTTGAAACTGACAGTCTTTATGCTCATTAGGCTGCCCCCTGGTTAAGGACTTCAGAGTACAAAGACTTCATCAACAATGTATTTTTAGCTTTAGCTATTTATCCCTTTTTTCCTACTGCAAAGATCCTTGTGGCTTCTGGAGATGTGCTCTCATCCAATTTTGCAAATATGCCTGCTTCAGCTAATCAGTGATGTGGGGAAAGAAGAGGTTTATCGATCTCTCTGTCTTTTGGCGAAAAACTTTCTGACTGACGCGCCTCCTAAAAAAAAATCCTCCACTGGTGAGAGGCCCTTTCATTTTTAATTGCTTCTTAGGGAAGACTATCAGAGATCTCTCCTTAGCTGCAATATCTGGATTGTAAATTGTCTGTACTTTGTCTTGCTGGGATTTTGTGGTTTAATTTTTCTATGCTACTTAACAGGGGGCTACATTTATAGACATGAGAGCAAGTGACTAATGTTTAGCTGTCTTGCACCAGTTTGCACTCTCGATTATCTAGTATCCCAGAAAAAGGGTTTATATCCAAGATAATCCTTCCTCTGGACTTGTTTTCTTTCTGTGTTTTGACCTCCCCAAAAGCAGAAGAGAATCACCTTGCATCTTAGAAAAAGCATAAAAAAGGAAGGATTTTTGAATTGCCAGATAGGATGGTATCTCTCTCTCAACATTTTTCCTGTTCTGCACAAGAAATCCTCTCACTACAATCTTTGTTGCTAGATCACAGATTTCAGATGCGTGGGATCTCCTGTCTGACAGTCTCAAAGTCAATCCAGTACATTAAATAGTTTAATAAAACTGAGGTAGAGGGGCTGTGAAACTTCTGTAAAGGTTTGGTGAGAAATTTCATTCTTTTTGTTGTAGTTGTTGTTGCTCATGCCATTGAAATTCTGGATGGGGCTAATAGTGTTTGTTCTTCATCTTTATTGATACTGTCTCTTTGACTCTTTATGAAACCTGTTCCAGGAATCTGGTGCAGAAAAGCACAAGGACCTTCTTTTTAACTTCAGTGGTTGTGGTGACAGTGGTGAGCTTGAGTAGGGAAGGCTTAAATGATGAGGCAAAGTGTGGAAGCTTAGACCAAGGCCATTGATTTCCTTGTTTCTCTCATTTATGCATTATCCATAAAGCCCGTGGTCGTCAATCAAGCAACAAGAGAGGGTCCCGGTCTCTTTTCTTGCCTTCCTCATAAAAGCAGTCACAAGAGGTGGGTCAGTAACGGATATTACATGTTGGCCCTGGGTTCTATAGCATCAGGCGGGCCACAGCACCAAAAGACCATTTCCTCCCGAAGGACCCAAGCAGTTCTCTGCAACAAACCATTATGGCAGAACTGCTTCCGTACTGCATGACAACCCAAATTAACATAATCATATCCTAACGGGTCCCACCACTTTCAAGTTGCCAAATATATTTAAAGTATATTTCTCAACCGCGCTGTCATACCCAGTCAATCAAATAATCCATTTACCCACTCACTCCTGGCTGAAGGAAAGGTCATATGTCTGTCTTGTAAAGCAAAAGAGAATTGTTACAGGCTGAGGGCAATTCTAGTGTGTTTCAAATGCGTCTGGCTCCTTGAGTAGCCTAAACTTGACTAATCTCATGGTAGGGGTGAGACTACAAAAAAACCAGACAAAACAAAACCAAAAACCTTTCCACTCTTTGATGAAGGGCATTATGTTAGCTTTTGTTCAGAAAAGAGGATGATTGTCATCCATGTTCAGGAAGGTTCTGTGAGTTGTTCAGATGTAACATGGCAATAATCAAGAACGCCATGTGAAGGAATATTGGAAAAGTAATTAGATTTTCCTCAGTTCATTGTCTAATTAGAGGGCAGGTTAAAGTCCAAAGTAATGAAATTAAAATGTAGCCGCGGTTAAGACTGTGATGTTTTTTGCTGAGTACCACCAGAGTACTTGGCACCACAGGGGACATATGAGGACTCATAGGCCCTGAGGCTGAGGAGTGTAAGGCTTTAGGTAGGATTTGACAGGGTTTGATTTGAAACAGGGAGGCTGAGAACGAATCTGCAAGATGCCAGAACATAAGTATAAATCCTCTGTAGAAAAAGAATAATACTAAAGTATAGAAGTCTCAATTTTCTTAGCTTCCAGGTTATTCAAATTATGTTGATAGGACTAATGAATGGTTACTTTTCCTTTGTTAATGTACTTTTGTGGGAGATGGGCCCATTCATGGGAAATATGAACTTGCTAGTCACAGCAGTGGTTATGGAACCACTGGCAATAATGAAATGTGTATATATTAGAGAAAACCACAGGGTCAGCATGACAACCCTCAAAAGGCCCTAGACAGAGTCCATTACATTCTTAACAGGAGAAGAATAAACAACAGAAGAAATACACTCTCACATGCACACATACATAGGCATGAACATACCATAGGATGGAGAGCCATAAATTATTGGCCTCCTTCCTGCCTGGATACAAAGAAAAGGCACATTTAAAGAGCAAAGCCTTCTAGGCAACCTTCCCACTCTCCCCTGGGTGGGTTCCTTGATCTGGCAGTGGCCAGCTGATCTGGAGGCCTGAGAGGGCTTTTTGTCTCTCTGGGAGGAAATGGGCTTCAGTATTTGGCTTCTTACCTGAGAAGAACTATATACAAAAGGAATAGCTACATTGGCCTGAGTGGGCCAAAGTAGACAGCACATAGTTTTATTTTTCCAATATGGTTTGGGGTTGTATTACTCAAGTGTCACTTTTCCTTCTCCCATAGGTTTCCCCTCTTACAAGATGCCCACCTCGTCATCATGTTCTGCTTCCATCCCTCCTAGGTCCCCAGGCCCACCTGCTCCTGCAGTTCCCCTGCATGAAATTCCTGCTTGTGGTGTCTCCACCATGCCTCCCTCCACAAGATGTTAACTCCTTCGGTACAGATACCAGAAGAGTGAGAATGTGGCCAGCGATGCTTCCTTTGACTGTCCATCTCTTGTTTCTGAAGGACTGTTTCACAGGGTTGCAAGGTTGATTGACTATAAGGAATTTTAGAGTAAGAGGGATATTTAAGCTGTGCTTAAATATATGACCTTTTCTATACCATATTTCATGAAAACCCATCTTTAAATGGGAATTCTCCTGCTGATCCCTTCATTATTAATTTTGCACTGTTTCTAAGTCAGCCTTTTCAGCAAGTGTGTCCTTTTTCTAATCATCATGTGACCCTCTCTGCATCTTCCATCCACAGAGGTGAATCTTAATTTCCATCCCTAGTTCTTAAAAGTGACTAACTTGGTTTGGACTAACAGCCCCCAGAAAGACCCCTTGGCTCTCACCCATGGCTCCGTATCTATAGATCTCTGAGTCTGGCTAGGCAATCCAGAGTAGACCTGAACACCCAACCTGATCACCCAGGAGACTGGTCCATAGGTGGAGATGAAAACGTATTTCTTTTCCAAAATTCAAACTATTGGAACATGTGTACATATGGACAGACAGAGAGATATGCACACATACACACTTCCCAAGGACAACTGTTAATTCTCAGAGACAGTATGGTTGAAACTCATAGCAAGAAATACTTTCCCACCTGCCCTAGTTTGCACCAGTTGGGATGTTCTGATGATGGTACCCCTTGCTTTTTTGTATGGCATAATGGGAGTTTAGCTCCTCTACTTTTTTCTCTTCTCTCACATTCAAATTTTGTTTCTTTTGGTCCAAAAGTAATAGAAAAAGAACCTGCCCTGAGCCACGTATGTCTTGTGGATACTCATCCAGCTGCAGGTAGAGCAAGGACCCATTAGGAGTCTCCTAAGGGCTCATTAAATGCTTAGCCCAAGTCATCTCCCATCCCAGGCTCTGCCTGGGAGGTGGAGAAGGGGAGTGCTCACATGGAGGTTTGCTCTTCCAGTTTCTTGAGTAAATGTTGACATGCTTTCTTAAAGCATATGACACAAAGCACATCACATTTTAACCTCTGTCAGCTTACTTTCCATTTAAAACACATTTTATAGGATCAGGGGTAAATCTGCTATTTTACTTGATTTTTAAAACATCTCCTTCTTGGTTGGCTGATTTGCTCCTGCCCACGCTTCCTGAGCTTAAATGTCACCTTTTCAGAGAGACCTTCTCTGCCTGCACATCTGAAAGTGGTCCTATGTGTGCCTTCCACCATAGTGTCATGTTTATTTTTTTTCATTGTTCTTGTATTTACATATTTACCTGTTTGTTACTTGTTTTTCCTTTCTAGAATATAAATTCCTTGAGGACAGGGCAGTATCTTGCTTGACCATTGTAGAATACCCAACATAAGGCACATAGTAGACATCTAATAAAATGTTCGCTAATTTGAGAGAGCAGAACAGGGTGGAGGTAAAGAGAGTGTCTTTGAGAGACACTGTGCCTGGGTATGAGTCCTGGCTCCTCTTCTTCCTAACTGCTTCTGGAAATTCAGTGTCTAGTGGAGCTCCCAATTCACAGATATTGGAGTACTTCTCTGTGCCTCAATTTCCTCGTTCATTAAACAGATAATAATGGTGCCCACATCAATGATGGAGCAATTGTAAGCAGTCAGTGAAACATGAAAATACATGAAAAGTGAAGCAGATTAAATACTATATGAGTTTGCTAATATTTTAAAATGTTTTTATTTACATTGATCAATGAGTGTATTGAATGTCCTGTGTGGCAGGGCCTTGTGGTTGTTTAACCAATATGCTGAACAGGCATGTCTTATAAGATATAATCAGTAGGCACCTCTACTTTTCCTGCTACTATTCCTTGAAGTTTTTTAGATATGGATGTTGTTTTCCTGCTACAGAATAAAAACTGGCAAACTCCATGACTTTTGTAATCTTAGTTCCATAACTAGAATGCTTAGTTCAATATAAAACCTAACTCTATTTTGAATTAAATGTTCTCCTTTGCCCCAGCTTCTGGTGGTTAGTGAGTCTTGTTAAGAGCTATGGTATACTTCCTTCTTTTTCTTTTGTTTTTTCCTTTCCCAGATTGCTAGTTGTGGGTTTTGGCCCTTTACTCTTGGAGGACAAAGGGGCAGGTAGGAAAACTGAGAATGGAAAGTTCTTACTTTACTGCTACTATCATAAGATAGTCTTGCATTTTCTGAGCTCATTTTCTGGCTCAGCCATTCAATGCTGAATCCCTTGCACTGGTTTCCATGGACTTTTAGGAGCCTCTCTGCTGGGACCCTGGAAATACAACCTTGAGAAGAACATTTTCTCCTGATAGCCAATATCTCCTTTAGCTCCTAGCTTTCTAGGGGTTCAGTGTAGACGAGACTCTCTCTGTTGGCATCCTTTACCCTTCCCAATGGTCCTCTTGCACAGCACTTAAAACCGGCTCTAGGCTGTGTCTCCCTGTATGGGAAACACTCAAGTATTCTTTGCCTTGCTATTGGTGGGGGTGCAGTAACTTCTCAAAGACAGCTGTTTCCTGCGCAATAGCACTGCCTTAGGCTAAGCATAGCCTTTCATTTCCAGATTCTTCAGATATGCATCAAGACCCAGTCTCCTGGGCCTTGTACCGGAAATACAGTATACACACATCAAGGCCTCCATTTTTCAATGGTTGAGTTAAAACCCCTCTCACTAGGCTTGAGCTGAGAGGTTAGGCAGTCCCTCCACCACCCTTGGAGGCAGAGAGCATATATCAACTCCAGAGTTTTCCCAAAGAATACCCTCTCATATATCTTTTCATCTCTACTTTCTTAATGCACTGATATTCTCCTTGAAAGTTTTAGAGCCCTCTAACTGGTTTTTGGCATGTGTTGTAGACTGCTCTGTGTCCTCCCTACTGCCCCAAATTCATGTTGAAGCCCTAACCCCCAATGTGACTCTATTTGAAGATAGGGCCTTTAAGGAGATAATTAAGGTTAAATAAGGTCTTAAGGATGGGGCCCTAATCCAAAAGAATTGGTGTCCTTATGAAAAGAGAAAAAGATACCAGGACTCTTTCCTTCTTTCCTCATGTCCGCAGAGGAAAGGCTCTGTGAGGACAGGGTGAGAAGGTGGCCATCTACAAGACAGGAGGAGAGGTCTCACCAGATGGCAACTTGATCTTGAAACTTTAGCCTCCAGAACTGAGAAAATAACTTTTTCTTGTTTAAGTCACCCAGTTTGTGGTATTTGGTTATGGCAGTTTGAGCCATTTAATACAGCACCACTTTGAAATTTCTGTGAGCTGCTTTCTCAGTTTGTGATTTTCCGTCGTATCATAGAACCTTAGTGAAAACTTCCAACCTAGCAATTGCTACACTAGGAGCTGGGAACATAAAGTAAGTTGTAGCCCAGGACTTTGGAAAGCTTGTGGTCTCATGGAAAGCTTGTGGAACTTCCAACTCATGGGCCCAGTTTCTGTCTGGTATTCATCAGAGATGATGGTCTCCACAGCCTCTCTCTCTCTGATTATCGATGCACATTCATATTATGTTTCCTTATGTCTTCTTCTCTGTGCTACTGATGTCTTCTCCTTTCTTTCATCTTTTTAAAAAAATTTTCCATTCTTTTCTTTCTTCCTGCCTTTTTCCTTCTTTTCTTTCCTTTCCTCCTTTCACAATGTGCTGTATATGTCATTACCAGCCCCCCCCAAAAATCTCTGTTGATTTTATTACCTTTGTCCTTCTTACTCTTCCTTCTCAGTTTCTAAACAGATGGGTTACTTTGTTCCTACAATAGTTTTATTTTCTGTAATAATTATTTCTTGTTTATTCCAGTCTGACTTCCATCCTCAATATTTGAATGCTGTGCATTTTTTTCAACCTCAAGCTGCCTATTTTTTCAGCTCTGTAAATACCTACAGATAATTATTTGATGTCACAAAAACAAAAGTCTATATACTTTCCTTCTAGTTTATCTATTTCCCTTAGCTTTTCTTTGTAGTTTTTGATGAATTGGTTTTGGGGATGCCCCTTCTCAAGGGCAGAGAAACACTTGCTTATTTTTATATCCAGCTTGAACATCACAACAAAGCACCTTATAAATATTGGAATGGTTAAATAAATGGATGCAAAGCTCACATTTGCACTATTTTTGTTATTTTATTTATTGACTCTTCTCACCCATTTTATTGGGTTCTTACTATGTGCCAAATATTCTTCTGTGTAGTAGGGATCCAGAATAGCTGTGCTTCTAGTTTTCATGGAGTGTATATTCTAATGAGGAGAGTAGGAAATAGACAAATAATTTTAAAAATTCTAATTTCAGACGGTTATATAAATGTTATGAAGGAAAGAAAGTAGGAGGTTGTTATAGGAAGTGACCAAAAGAGACACGATTAGTGAGCTATTTGAGGTAGCTAGAGAAGTTACTCTGGAGTGATTCCATTTAACCCAGAATCCATTATGACCAGAGAAACCAGCCATGGGAAGATTCAGAGAAAGAAAATTTTCTTTCAGAGAAAGAAAAATTGCACATTGTTTGTGCAATATTTGAAGTGAGGCAAAGCTCAGTATGTTCAAGGAATAGAAGAGCCCACATGCCTGGATTGTAATGAGTGAGAAAGATAAACTAATTCAAGTTAGAGGCCAAATCATGCAGGGCATTGGAGGCAGTGTAAGAAGTTTAGATACTGCTCTAAGAAGGATAGAGAACTACTGGAAAATTTCAAACAAGGGAGGAGTATGATCTGATTAATATTTTAAAAGATTTCCTTGGTAGGCAGAGAGAATAATTAGGAGGCTATTGTATAAGGTCAGGTGAGAGATAAATATGTCTTGGGATAGGGTAGAGGGAATGGTAATGGAAATAAATGGATGCATTTGAGATATTCTATGGGATTAGACTGTTGGACTTGATGTAAGAGGTGATGAGAGAAAGAGGTTAAGGGTGAATTGTAGGTTTTGCTTAGAAACTGGGTTCATGATAATTTTTGAAACAAGGAAGCCTGGAAGAGGAACAAGTGTAGGGGAGAAAATGAGGAGCTCTGCTTTGACACATTAAGTTTGCGATCTCTATTAGGCATTGATGTAGAAATGTCACATAGGCCTTTGGTTAGCTGACTAGATATTAAGGGAGATACTTGTACCAGAGATCTCCCTTAGAAGTCATCAGTATATGGATGGATGGTATTTGAAGCCATAGGACTAGATGTAATCCCAAGGGAGTAAAGGAAGATAGAAAAAAGAGTTTCTGTACCCAGTATGGGATATGCCAGGGTTGAGAGGGAAGCAGAGGATGATGAATTGCAAATGAGACCAAGAAGGAGATTCCTGTGTTTAGTAGGAAAATCAAGATACAATAATGTCAGAAATGACAAAAGGAGAGAGTTTTTCTTATTCTTTTCTTTCTTTTTTTTTTTTTTTAATATTTTATTTATCTGTCAGAGAGAGAGTGAGCACAAGCAGGGGGAGCATCAGGCAGAGGGAGAAGCAGGCTCCTCGCTGAGCAAGGATCCCAATGTGGGACTCCATCCTAGGATCCTGGGATCATGACCTAAGCCAGAGGCAGACACTTAATGGACTGAGCCACCTGGGTGTCCTAAGAAGAAAGTTTTTCAATGAGGTAGTGGTTGGGAGGTTGAGTTGAATGAGGTCAGAAAAATGACCAGTATGTTTGGTAATATGGAGTTCCCTGATGAGTTGAAAAGAACAGTTCCTATGCCTTGGTGGAAATGGGATTCCGATTAGGGTGGGGTGAAGAGAGATTGGGGGTTAAGAAAGTAAAGATGGTGACTATTAATAGCTTTCTGGATGTTTTTCTGTGAAATGGTTGGAGTAGCTGAACAGACACATGAAATCAATGGGAAGTTTTTGTTATTAGGTATGCAAGATTTGCAGTTTTCCTGGTAAAATTTGTATGTTTTTTCAACCAAGAGAGAAATTGGTGATAGGAAAAAAGTTGTTGTGATGGCTCCTGATCTATTTATTTTTCATTTTTTCTAAATACTTCTTACGCTTGTATAAGTAAACAGTTACTTCTTTTATAATGATAACTATGACATATGCTTTTTTTTTTTTTTTTAACAGATCCTTAAGAGTTTCTCTATTTCTCATGCCAAGCCACAGGACTTTACTTTTTCTTTTCTTTTATTCTTTTTTAAAAATGTTTTTATTTATTTATTTGTCAGAGAGAGAAAGCATAAGTAAGGGGAGCAGCAGGCAGAGAGAAGCAGGCTGCCTGCTGAGCAGGGAGCCTGATGCAGGGCTCAATCCTAGCACCCTGGGATCATGACCTGAGCCAAAGCCAGACAGTTAACTGACCCAGCCACCCACGTGCCCTGCCACAGGACTTTTCAAGGAAATATTTTCCTGCACTATTGGTTCATTTCTTCATAGCCAGCTCTTGGGCCCTGGAGCTTTGGACAGAAAGATAGGATTCCATGTCCTGTTGGGACTTAGTTTACATTTGAGGCTGGAAGATTATTTTGACAATTGAATGCTGTTGGTTTCTGCCCATAAAATCCTGTTGGGCTAGTTGTTATTGTGTCCAGCAACTCTGGGTTTCAAAAGGGGAGACGGTTGTAAGATTTTTTTTTTTTTTAATGTAGGGATATGCAAAGAATGGAATGCAATGGTACGATTTTCACAGCATCCTTGGCTTGAGTAAGAGAAGTGTCTTCAAAGTCTATTTTTAAAAAGAAGAACCTATTTTAAGAGGATTTAGGGTTGGTGAGTTTTTCATATATTTGGAATAAGAGAAATGTACTAAATGGACTGGTGGGTAGTACCATGGTTTATCCTGAACAAGCCAAGGTGAACAGGTACTAATCTATTCTCTGCAGAGCTGGGTTTTGTGCAGCAAATTGGAATTACCTAGGTTCCTCTATACAGTCTGTGCAACATGAAAAGTCAGTATAGAAAATCCTTATTGACTTGATGATATGGCTGTGTGATGAAAGCAGTAATCATGTTTAGAACAGCTATGAAACAAAATGCAATCCTCACGCTCACTCACTGCCTGTGATAGGATTATATTCTGATTGACTGAAAATGTGGTCAGCAGGAGGATCATTTGGCAGCAGAAGAGGCCGATTTTTCTGATGATCCAGAAATCAGATTTTGATTCTGATGATTAGATATTTGGCTTATAGTCTTCTCACTCCTAAAGAATGCTGCCAAGGTCAGTCTGTCTTATATACTTTGGAGAATGAATGAATAATGGTTTATTATAACAACAAATAAGTCAACTTAAGCCTTGTGACTCACTGCTGTTATCCTTCACCAAGCAAATTCAGCCCTCCTGTCTAGATGGGTAGTGTGAGATTTACAGAGGCTAGAGAGCTGCTGTTTGGTTTTATTATTTGAGGAAAGAGTATAGACATTTATTTTGAGGGGAATTTAATTTGAGAATATGACAAATATTGAAATACTCATGGAGTAGTCTTTTAAAATCAATTTCTGATAGGATTCTTTAACTCAAAATTTAAATTGAGAATTTTTTATGGCAAAAGTAATATGTTTGAGATGAAGAAAATCAAACAGTATAGAAAAGTATAAAATAAAATCCTGTGCAGGCTCGAAGCCCAGCCCCACTTCCCAGAGAGAACTGCTGTGAATAGTTTCCTGTGTGGGGCGCTAAGTCTATGTTCAGGATTGTGCTAAGCAATTTACGTGCCTATTTCATTTAGTCTTCACCACAACCCTATAAAGTACATAGGGTTATTCCCATTTTAAGTATGTGGAAAGTCAGGTACAGAATGGTCGAGCATTTCCTTTAAGGTCATGTAGTTCATTAGCAGGAAATCTGGTTACAAAATAGTCAGTGTGTTTTCAGATGTCAGGCCTTTCATCAAGGATTATGTTATATATCCTGCTCTGAAATGCATAGCTCCTGACCATTTAGTATTTCTTAGTCATCTTTCTACAGAAGTAGATGTAGATCAACCTTGTTCTTTCTCACATTTGCATTATAGTCTGTAATATAGATGTGCTATAATGCGTGTATCAAATTCTCTGTTGAAGGTTGTTTTCAGTTTTTTGCTATTACAGATACCCTTGTACAGATACCTTTACACACATATCAGCTATTTTTGTAGGATAAATCCCTATAGGTGAAATTCGTTGGTAAAAGAGTAGAGCATTTCTAACTTTGATTAATATTGCATTGTGGCCCCAAAAATGTTTGTACTAATTTACAATCTTGCCAACAATATATGAGATTCAAGAATAAGTATTATAAAACTATTAAAATCATTAATTTGTAAAATATGGTATCTCATTTTTAAAATTTGCATTTATTAATTTTGAGTGGTATTGAACATCTTTGCATGTATTTCCTGACCATTTATGTTTTTTTTTTAATATAAGTTGTTGGTTTATGTCATTTCCCAAGTTTTCTGTTGGATTATTTTCTTTTTTATATAATTAGTCTGTTATATGTATTACAGTTTTTTTCCAAGTTTAAAATTTTAATTTTGGCTTTTGTCAAAAAGAACTTTTTAGGATTTATGCATTCATATTTAGCAATCTTTTTATGGCTACTGGGGTTTATTTCGTGTTTAGGGTGGTCTTCCTCCTCTTCTTGAATAATAATTTAAAAAGTTTATTCATGTAGGTATTTTAATATTTTTGTACTTTCTTATTTATAAATTTGAGTTTTTGCTCCATCTGCATTTTATTTTTGTATAAGCAGCAATTTAATTTTGCAGTTGGCTATTCAATTGGTTCAGTACTATTAAATATTTGCACAGTATTTTTTCAACTTTATCCAATAAATATACCACTTAATAAACTATTATTTACCTTATAATATACCAAATATCTATATTTATTAGGTCTGATTATACTCCTGTTAATGATAAACTTTCTACTTAGCATAACTTTACAACATATTTTCGTATCAGATAAAGCTATAACTCCTCTTTTTCTTCTGACCGTTCTCACATGTTTATTTTTGCACATGAACTTTTTTATCAGTTTGTCAACTTGAAAAAATATTTCTAGATTAATTAAAGGAGAACTGATATGTTTACAATACTTTTTTCCTATCCAAGAATAACATATACTTTCTGTTTATTCAGAATCTTCTAAGTCTCTCGGGAGTGTTTTAAGGTTGCTTCAAACAAGTCCTGCTTATTTCGTATTGCTGGAATTCTGATTTTTTTAATGCCAGTCGTAGAATGCATCTTGTGGCAATGATCCATTTTGTTTTCCTTCTCTCCCCTGTGTTCTCCACTTAGTTGTCCCTCCTCTCTTCTGTTTTCCCACTCTTCTGGCTCCCTATTTCTTGCTCTTCCCGTGTGCTCTTTCTGTTGCTTGTTTAGCTCAGGAGGACAAATGCAATGGCAGAGAAACAGAAATAGACATTGATAATTTTTCTCTGACCATTGGCTTCCTGTGAAAGAATCAAACTGTTCCTTTCTATGTTTTCTTTCCTTACTCCTTCAAATATGTTGAAGAATAAGAAATTGTTTTTACTAGTGTTAAGGGAAATTTGGGATATAGGGTATCTTGCCAAATGTGGTCCAGGAAACTCCAGAATAACAATTACCAGAGATGTGTGGTAAAATATTGCTCCCTGAGCCCATCCTTAGACCTGCAGAACCAGAATCTTTAGATACAATGCCTAGGAATCTGTATCTTAAATAAATACCTCAAGTTGGCTTTCTTAAACTGTAATGTGCACGTGAATCACATGGATATCGTGTTACAGTACAGATGCTGATTCATTAGGGTTGGAGTGAGCTGAAACTCTGCATTTCTGATGAGCTCTCAGGTGCAGCTGGCCTGCCATACCTTGACTAGCAAGGCTGTAGAGACTTTTTTGCTCCCTAAATGTGAGAACCCTTGAACTACCCGGTGCTAAGAAGAAGAACTAGGGTGCTAAGAAAAGAAGGAAGACTCTCTTTTAAAAAAGTCCTTTAGAATGTGCATTTCCCTGTGTTGAATGTAGAACCCTGCCCCTGCTCCTCTTTTCTTACCTTCATAAAGTTTAACTTATTCATCATGTCCACATCATTTAGTCTACCCTGATTCCTAAGCAAGTTCTGACAAAGACAAGGGCTGGAATAACAGGCTCTTCCAGGCCCTTCCTGGGAAGGCCCAGCCATGACTCCTGGCATGATGGACTTCAGCAGTGCCCTTTTATTGAGGTATAATCTGAGGCTTGCAAAATACAAAAAGGTATCAGTGATGGTGGAAGTTCTGGTGCCCATGTCCCTTCCATCTAGACAGACTGAGCTGGTGTGGTAAGTGCAGTGTGATTAGTGGGCCCCTGGCATTGGGATATGGCTAGAATATTATGTAGACTACTCCTAATAAGCAGAATCACTGAATGAAGTCTGAGATTCTCTTTTTACCTCTACTACTGACCATGAGCATGAGAATGTGAATGACCCATGAAACTTTCTCTGCTGTGGCTTTTGTCAGCCTTTAATGCCCTTTATCCTTCCACAGGCCTTGTCAGCATTGTTTTGCTACTGGCAACCCACATTTGAAAATGGCTGGCCCATCCTACTGGGTTAGTAAATCTCTACATATATTTTTAAGGATTTATTTATTTATTTTAGAGAAAGAGAGAGAGAGCATGAACAGGGGGAAGAGCAGAGGGAGAGAGGGAATCTCAGTCAAACTCCATGATAAACAAGGAGCCTGACACAGGGCTCAATCCCAGGACTGTGAGATCACAACCTGAGCTGAAGGCAGATGCTTAACCCACTGAGCCACCCAGGTGCCTCAATGATCTTTTGTTCTTTTACAACACTGGTTTGTTTGGAGGCCACATCCGCCCTTTTGCCCTCTGTAAACTGTATGCTAAAGTTACTGAGTAAACAAGCCAGTCATGCTCTCTTCAACATTAAAAAATCCATACTGGGCTTCAGCAGGGCTGATGAATGTGTGATGAATGTATTGTGCAACTCCAGAGGATGTGATTCACATTTGGAAATGTCACTCCTGAGATTCTGCAGTGTGGAGGTTCTGATTCTAAGACACTTGTAAAAATCATGGAATTGGGAGGCTAATCTTGGTAGTAGGGGAATATTGGTCAGAGGAAAGGAAATGGGAAGGAAAGAAACATATTCAGGCTACTCAAGTTTTTGTGCAAAAGAGAGTGTGTTCTCCCTTACAAATGGCCAAAAAATTGAAAACAAATGATAAGATTGTATTAAGACTCTTAAATAAAACATCAGAAACTTAAGCCAATTTAGATAAAAGGGGAATTTATTGGCTTATATAACCCAAGGAAGGAATGGGCAATGAAACAGTGATACAGCTAGACCCAGAAACTACTGTAAGGAGGGATTCAAATGCTTTTCTCATTCTTCTTTTGTCTCTGAATGTTGGCTTCATTCTCTCTCAGCAGGCTGCCTTCCTCTGTGTGGTAGAAAACACAGCTTGCTGATAGCTCCTGATTTTTACATTTTAAATCTTCCATTCCTAGACACTGATTCTCTTTCTTGGTTCCAGTGTACAAAATCCCAAGGGAAGGGTCTGGTTGGCCTAGCTTTGACCAGTTGGCTGTGGCCAGGTAGAGAGGCTCATGGAGAAAAATGGCAGCTCTCCCGTAGGAATCACATAGTTAAAATGGAGTTAGGTTTGGAAAAATTCCCAGAAGAAGGAAAGTCTGCTGGGCAGACCAAATAGTAAATGTCCACTATGAAGCTCATTTGCCCTTCTATATACACTGTAATCTCAGGGGATTGCTATAGACCACATGAAATCCCATCCGTATTCAGCAAGAATGCGGCTCTCTTCTGGCCTGTGGTTCCACTAAAAGCTTTACCCTAATGTTGTTAGAAGGGGCAGCTGTATCACAGCAATAGTTGCTTATTTATTCACTGTAGTGACAGTTACATTTCATGGAGCAGCTGCTGAAGCCAAAAATGTTCAGCAAGGGCAAAATGTGATAAAAGCTCAATGCAATTTGCTTGTGCATTATTAAGTTTTAATTTTTGGTTCAGGAATAAATTTTGTTTTCTGTAGCTATTTTCAACTTGTTTCTACAGTTGAAAAAGAAATGAATTACTCCCATTCCACCAATTAAACTAGCTAGAAAACCCTCTTGGATTTAAGACCTGAATTAACTTTGAGTTGAAACACAGGCAAAATAGAGCTTATTTGGGGGTGGAAGTAGTCTCCCACTTGTGCTAGAGAATGAGTTTCCAATGGAGTTCACTCTTCTACATTATTGTTTCTTTACCTGTAAGATGAGAATAGAGTTAATGCCTTCCTCTGTGGATCAAATGAAGTAATGATTGGCATTTTGGATGTGTAGCACTAAATTAGCTAATGTTATTATATTGTTAATGCAATATTTTGTGTTAAATGAGTAATATTTTTAGTCAATAATTTTACTTACAGGGGAGCCTGGGTGGCTCAGTGGGTTAAAGCCTTTGCCTTCAGCTCAGGTCATGATCCCAGGGTGCTGGGATCAAGCCCCACATCGGGCTCTCAGCTCAGTGGGGAGCCTGCTTCCCTTCCTCTCTCTCTGCCTGCCTCTCTGCCTACTTGTGATCTCTCTCTGTCAAATAAATAAATAAAATCTTAAAAAAAATTTTTTTACTTACAAATTTTCAAAGTAGGGTTTGTTACAAAGCTACATTAGACAATGTCATGGGCAAAAAGGGCCCAAGATAAAGTACAGGGAGGCCTCAAATAGACAGAAGTCAGGAATGGAGATAATCTCTTTCCCCAGGGCTATATTGCTTTCCTACGTTGCATTCTCTATGTTTCTTTCCCATTCTCATCTCCTCAGATCACCTTCTTCTCTCTATTCATACTTGCTGCTCTCATGGCCCATAGTAGAACTCACTCATGATTTTGGTTTGGCAGCAACTCCTATGCCTGTGTGGTTCTTAGTTCCAGAGCCCATCACAACTTGATGCATTTTCAGTGTCTTAGTTGGATTCTTGTTAGAGAATGCCTGGCCTGGCATGAAATGTTCCATCCTGGGATATCTCCTGAGCTGTGATTAAAGGGCAGAGGTGTTGAGTAAAACTATCTGGGCCTGCCCCTCCAGCAAGGACGAAGGGCCAGGCAAGTGCCGGAGAGAAGACTGTGGGGAGGAAAGAGGTCTGAGACCATGTACACTACAAATGGTTATGGGTGAAATGATGAGTTCCTAAGGTCCTTCTGATGACAGATCCTAAGGATGGGATTGTTGAATGCCCCGGGGTTACCATGCTGGCAGGAGCACCAAACACAGTGGTCTAGAAGTTGGTGCCAAGCCAGTCTCTACACATAAACATTCTAGGGTAGTTATATTAGAAGATGATCATTCAGGAGAACAGCTCTTTAACTATGTCTGAGCCTTGGTTTCATATATAAGAAGGTGACAAATGTCTACCTTATAGGGTGTTAGGATTAAGTGAGGACAGACATCTTACATCTAATCCAAGACACTGAGCACCTAATAGGTGCTCAATAAATGTTATTGCCTTCTTTTTTCTTTCCCTCCTGCTAATGCATTGCTCACTATGGAAATACATCCATCTGAGAGAGGCAATTGAAATGATTTTCCTATTTTGTTGTACTTGACAATAAATTTAATTATTTGTAGGTAATTGATTTAAGTAATGTCTATCCAAACAGCTTACTAGATTTTTCCTGTTTCTGATGGTAAAAGGAAAAATCAGAGCCACTTAATACTTTTTATTGATTTCTTGGCATAAATGCTGGTGTGACTTTGCAAATGCTGTTTGTGTATTGAATTTGTAATAACAGACTATTTCAGGAGTCTCTGCTGGTATATAGCTCTCTCTCCGTAAGAGTGGTGGTGTCTCTCAGACACAGCCCACCTGGAGGGGCAGATGTTTCCTAGGCTGCTTCCTGACCTCATTCAATATTTATATAAGAGCACCAAGTTCTTTTACCTTTCTAGCCCCCTGACAATGTGCTGTCTTTGGGGCAAAGCATTCTTACTTCTTTCTTCAAGGCTCATGTGTGCAACTCTGCCCTTAATCCTCTCTTCTCTTTCCTCCGTGCCCTTTCCTCTTCTGAATTTCTCACCTCTCCTTTAGGCCACGAAGCACTTACACTCGCCCTCATCTTAGGAAAATCCTTTCAAACCTGCTTCCCTTTCCAGCTTCCCCTATTTCTTTCCTTCTCTGCCAGACTTTCACAAAGCAGGGTATGGGTTGATTTTTCTTACTTTCTCATGCCTCGGGCACTCTCGAACCGAATGAGCACAATTTTCTGTCCCATCCACTCTACAGATTCTGCTCTCCAAAGCCATTAATGGCCATCTAGCACTAACTTATATAACCTCCTAATGTCTGATATTGGTTACCACCTCTTTCACACTGAGATTTGCCACTTCCTTGGATTCTATGACACAAGACTTTACTGCTTATTTTCCTAAGTCTAAGTAGACCTCTTTTCTTCCTTGCCACCTCATATTCTATCTATTGATTTCTTTTCTAGAACTTGACATAATTTTTTCCTTATTTATCTAGTGTGTGTTTCCGTTGGACTCTAAGCTGCAGGAAGGCAAGGCCCATAGCTATTTTGTTCACTGTTGCAACCCACTGGTATTACCTTTCTCCTGCTCTCTGAACATGGGTTTGTGTCCTCTCCATTGCCCTCTCTGTCTAACGAGGCACAGAGGCCAGTTTTACCTCCAGGCTATCTCTCACCTTGAGCTGTATATTGTACCATTTACCACACAGTTTGAAGCCCTCAATGATGGCTCAGCAGAGTTGGCTGGGGTGAGTTGACAAGTCGATATCCCTGCTTCCACTATACCCCCACGCCACTCTGTCCCTTGCACTGCTATCAAATTGACCTTCCTAAAACATAGTTTGGGTCACCTCATGCCCTGCTGTGGACTTCCAACTCTTCCTAATAGATTACTGAATCAAGTCTGTGTTCCTTCCCTTCTTAGACTGTTCCCAGTTTACCTTCGATGCTTCTCTCCTGCTGGTCCCCATCTTGCTGACTTGTGTGCACATGAGAAACTGGGCAGCCGTGAGACTGACAGGGAGGGGTGACGGAGCCACCCTGTGTTTCCCTGCACTGATGTCAATGCTACTCTAGAGTTCTAGGATGCACCTACTCAGTTAGGAAGCTGAGGCAAATGTAACACATGGTATCTGTAGGACAAACTAAAGTAAAACAATAATAAGCACCAGCAATATACTGTTTTACTCAGCTTGGAATGAATATACTTTGGTGGCAGGATTAAACCTAAATGTCTCAAGGTAGAGAGTCAGTAAAGAACAGTGGTTGAGCACATGGGCTCTGAGCAAGGCACTTAAGCCCTTGTGACTCAGTTTCCCCATCTATCATATGGGAGTGATGGAATTGTGAAAATTACATGAGCGAATACGTATAAGATGTTTGGAAGAGTGTCTGACACACAGAAGACCTTTTTAACTTCTAGGTATTAGTGGTGTTGTTTCAACAAATTTGCATCAAATATATATGATGGGCAGGGCATTGTGTAACTATTGGTTAAGGTACAAGGAAGAAAAGGGAGAAGATGAAAGTGGTAAAAGAAAAGTCTAGGACAATTCTCATTTTCCTGGCTTGTGCAGACACTCAGCAAAATGGATACTCTTCACTGAGGGAACCGTAGAAAGAGTCTCTGGGAGTAGAACCTTTGTGTTACGATTTCACTGATTTATTCTTAGACCTTTTTCAAATGAGGAACACACAAATGTATATTATTTTAAAATATTTTTAAGGACCACGAAGAGCATATCTTTAGGTAGATTAGAAAAAGATTTCAGAAATGGCGAGAAGAAAAGTTTTGGGGCCCATATTCCTATCCCAAACAGTCTGTCAGAGAAACCATTGTTGAGATCAGAAAATGCTGCCAGAAGAGGACATGATGATGGGTTGCTCACTCTGCTTCCCACAGGTAAGGTATGGATGTGAGCATCTGCTTTCCCCCTTTTTCCACTGGCCCAACCAGGGTCCCTGTCTAGATCTGAGCTGCCCAGTCTTTGCTTTTCTAAGTTAAAGCAGCTAGTGTTTAAAGAAAATTGATACAATAATAGCTATGGGAAATTTCTGTCATTGTCGATAATGAGAGCCATCACTTCCTCAGCACTTACGTGCAAGATATTATATTAAGTACTTTACGTGTATTGGTTAAGTACGTGGGATTTCATGTATTCATAGCATATTAGTGCAAGATGGGGCCTCCCCTCTCATTTTACAAATCAGCAAACGGGGGTCACCGAAGAGATTCGGTAGCATGCCTAGGATGTCACAGTGCCATATTGTGACTAACAAGCTGGCAGTGTGACAAGTCTGACAAACATCCAACGGGACACTCTGAAATCACTCTGATTCCTCAGTCTTTCTTCAGATACTGACAAAAACAAGTAATTTCTGCACGGTGTGTCTTTGCTTCACAACTTCACTAACTCTCTACCTGACAATCTTTTAAAAAGACAAAGTATAATTTTCAGAAGCAGTAGCATGTCCTTTTGAACCCATCCCACTTAGGTTTTTGAAACACATGAACATTGCATTGAGCTGAATTATTCCTTTTTTTTTTTCATTTGATCCTCACTTATATCTCTTTTTAATACCCTCTTTAAAATAATTTACATAGGCAAGTTTTGAGAGCATTGTGTGTGTGTGTGTGTGTGTTGAAGAAAAGAATTTAACTAAATTTTCTCCCTCCTGAAATAATCCACTTACTGTGTTCTGTGAGACCACACCTTTCCTTCCCACTAAAGTTAAAGAAAGAAGAATCCCACGGCTCGGGGCTTTTTCTCCTGCTAGCTAAAATGGCCTGGTAAATACCCTGAGCAATCTCTCCCCTCCGTGCTCTCCAAGTCCTCTCACATGCTCTGCGTTATGCTTCTTGAAAACCCAGATGCTCTGGGCTCCATCTTAGTCTCTGCCTAACATCTGATTTGAAACACTGCACTGAATCCATCTGCTGTATTTGGGGAATAAAGGCTTGGGGGCGAGCAATGCTTTTTACAAATGTGTCCAAATGGGGCAATCAAGAGAAGGATAATAAGATGGGGATGCCTGTTTGGTGCCGAGCCCTGCAATCGGCTCCCCGGCGACTTCTCACGGTATTTGTGTTCTTTGCCTCACACCAAGCTCGCCTCGGCTTGTGCCTCTTACCGCTCCTTGGCAGTAGATATCTGTTATACCCTCTGACGAAACTGAACGTTTTAAGGGCGAAGTGAGAATTCTGAAGTTCAGAAACAGCCTGTGATGGATTGGAAAGTAGCTGTTCTTGAAGGATGCGCTTGAGCTCCTCAGCATCCTTTGTGACATGCGTATCTGGAGCAGCTATGATTCTTGTTTCCTTTCCTCACTGCAGACCCATTTCCAGCTGAGCTGGACACGTGCCCTTTCCAGCTCTGTGCAGGGATTTTGGTGGGCTGTTTGCAGGTTTTATTGAACATCTGTAAATCCTCAGCTTGGGTATGCTTCCAGCTACTCCTTTAATCTGTTCCTGGGATACGGCACTCTAGGTTTTTAGCAGAGGGGGCTGGGGAGACATCTGTTCGCTGCTGCGAGTAGAAGATCGAATGGTGAGCTCACTTTCCCATGTGCTAGGGAGCATGAGGAGGAGCCCCTGGGAGACCTCAGTTGCCTTCTTTAGCACAGTATGCTCTCTTTTTTCCCCGAGAAGTGAAATCTCTGTGAATCGTATTCTTCACGTTATCGCACATGAAGCATACAGGGCTGCATGGGGCAGGGAAACCATACATAAATTTTTTCAATGATTCTGTCTGAGAGAGGAGTCGGAGGGGAGGGAGGCATCTGTGGGGCCCACGCAGATGCCCAGTGGAGACATGGTGAGTGAGCAGAGAGAGGATGGGACAGTGGCTGGCATGGACCTGGGGTGGATGGAGCAGGTGGGCACAACAGGAAACCACGTCAGCCAACATCTGTGCTGTGCTCTCCGTGCCAACCCTTGGTGCTCACCTCCCTCGTGAAGGCTGGGTCTGTGTGCAGCCAAGACCTGTTGAATTTCTGGCTTGTGTGTGAATTTTCCAAGGCTTTGGCTCATGTCGTCTTCAGCCTCTCCACAGAGCACACTGGTTCCACCCACAAGAAAAGCAACTCACTCAGAACCTGCTCTCCCAGCATTTCTCCTGGAAGCCGGCTGTGTCTCTGGACTGTGGCAGGTGTGTTGATTTCAACCTGACTTTTCAGCATGTTTCTGTCAGTCTCTCAGGAGTGCGTTTTTGCTGAGGTTTTTTTTTTTTTTTTAAACCATTCTACAGACATGTGAAATACTCCCACAGTTTTTCACACAATCTGGGAAGTTCAAATATCTTTGAAGACACTGAGAGTCAATTTGGAACTTTAAAATCCCCAAATCTCAAGTCAAGAAAGAAGTTTTTCTTACTTAAAAAATCCCATTAATCAAACTCTCAGAACATTTAGGCCTTCCCATCTCCCTCCATCTGCTAAGAAAGGATAGCACGAGAGTAACCTGAAGGTACTTTGTGCCTATCCTGGAGTTCTCTTGCCATCATCTCAATAGTTTAAGAATGTTGTGCTGATGGTTTTACCTTGAGGACTTCCTCCTCTGGTTGGAGTGCCCTGAAAAGTTATCCTTTTTTGTAAGTGAAAAAAAATCATTCATCTCCTTCAAAGACACTTGCAGCCATGGTTCAACTTAAATGAAAATAAGAACACTAACGAATATCATTTACTGACTACCACTGTGGGCCAGACCCTTTATGAATGCTGCCTTCAGTCCCGCAGTATCCCTTCAAGTCATCAGTATTGTCCCCATTTTGAAAAAAATAGAAAATCGAAGCTCCAGGTTACGTGAACTGATTAAGCTCATACAGCTGATGTGTGATGGGGTTGGAATTTGAACTCCACTCTCTCTGAATCCCAATCTCATGATCTCTATTAATGTCTTTAACATTAATTGCATTCTCTGCAAGGTCTAACTAAGAATGTCGAGCAAATTGTAGTTGGGAGACATTAGTAATTAAGTCAGTAGAGGTAGTAATCACAGCATTTACTTATTAATTATGGAACAGTGGCTCACTAATAGCAAGAGCTATTACATGCCTTATCATACTTAGTTCTCATGACATCTCTAGAGCCTGTCTTCCTGGACCTTGAAGTTGCCCTAACATAGTGATACACCTTGGAGTCCCTGGCAAGTGTCAGGACAAGGCATAATCACCTACCGTCTTTGCCCAAGACCCAGGTACCAGGACACAACTCCTTCATGTCTGACCTATTTCTGCTTGGTTCTAGTGGCCCCATCTCAGCTCCAAGGTATATCCTTTTTCACTTTCAACCCTGCTTTTGTCTTTTTGATTTATTAACTACTATTGTTTGTCTCAGCTGGACCCCCAATACCAAAGACTTTGGTTGCCATTCACTCTGATGTTATTTGATGGATTTGCTAGGACAGCCCACCCAGAATCAAATTAAATTGGAAGGGCAGCTCAGCTGGGAAGTTGTCAAGGAGGAGGCCCTACCCAGACTCAGCTTAAATTGGGAGGTCAGCTAGGTCATTTCCTACACTGTCAATAATTTAGAGCATTAGAATATCCTTGGGGTCCAAACTATCCCTGGAAATTTGAAAAGATGGAGAAAAATGATATTTCTGGAACACCTCTCAGGGACAGTACTGTATATATTACAAGAAAAACATAGAGAAGCTACTTTGGAGGGAAGGTAATAAGACACTCAAGGTAAATTCTTAAGTAGTAATAGTTGACAAGATAGAATTTCATAGATAGAAGTTGTTCTTTCTCATCCCAGCCCTCAACGTCTCCTGTAGATAATGTTAAACAGGTTTTTTTTTTTTTTTTTTAAATAACAATACCTGACTGAGGAACAACTGAATTGTTAGTTTGCTAGCTATCCAGTACATCTTGGTCTGACACTGACCCCACCAGTCCCAGAACCTGCATGGTAGAACCAGTCTCCTTGGCTAGAACTCAACTTCCAGCTGTTTTCTACTCTTGTGAAGTAGATTTAGATTGGATATAGGGATCATCATCATCATCACATTTTCAGGTGAGGGATTCTGAAAGGTTAAGTAAAATACTCAAGGTTTTTCATTCAGGAAAAAGTGATGGCTTCTAAAACCACACCTTGAAAGGCAAACTAACACTATTCCAAAACTCTAGCAGTTATCGTGGAGGACTAGAACTGGTCGTACATGTCTCCTGTTAAATGAATTACTTTTGCATCTCTTCCTACCATGTTTGGAATGCCTGTTTCTTAAAAGCATCCTAACTTATGCCCAGAGAAAGTGAGTTATATTACTACTTGTTCTAGAGCATGTTCTCAAGGAATAAAAATAAGCACATATTTATCTATTCTGACCACATTTGAAGGGTGTTTTTATATTCTTTCTCAGTAGGCTGCTGCCCTCATGCTTCCATCTGACCAAGGTTGGGTTCATTTGTTCAGGGGCATTTCCATTCAAGTGTCTGTAGAGTTCTTTTATCTAGGACCAAACAGTTTGTAGGGGGAGGAGATCAAGATACCCTAGGAAACAAACCCTACTACATCAAAAGTGAACTTCAGTTTGAGTATATTTTAAAAATTCAAACCATATACAGGCATCCCTGCAATATGAGAGTTCTGATGTAGTCTCAAGAGCATTCTTTTTTTTTTTTTTTTAAGATTTTATTTATTTATTTGATAGAAAAAGGGGTCACAAGTAGGCAGAGAGAGAGAGGAGGAAGCAGGATCCCGGCCGAGCAGAGAGCCCGATGTGAGGCTCGATCCCAGGACCCTGAGATCATGACCTGAGCTGAAGGCAGAGGCTTAACCCACTGAGCCACCCAGGCGTGCCTCTCAAGAGCATTCTTGAAGCTCTAAATCAGAGGTTGTTTGAGGGCAGTGCTGTCCTTCTTCAGCCACTTTTTTCTCTTTTCTCCATGGCTGTGTCTAATTCATGACACACTCTGTGGCTGCCTGGGCTGGAGGCAGCATCTTGGGACCTTCTCTAGGAGTGCTGCTCCTGGTTTTATCTGAGTTTTGCCCACCAGAATTGTTATGGGAGAAGTCTATGGTCTACGTGGACTGCGGAGCTGGTTTAAAAGTCACAGACCCATTGAGACAATGTAACTCATATCTAGTCTTTCTTTACCTAGAAAGTAAATTGTGTTTGGGTCTGGTAGAACTGGAGGGAATGGGTATTTCATTGTTCTACCTGTTCAGAATGAACAAAGAATAATAATCAGGGGGAAGACCCTTGAAAAAAAGAAAAAGAAAGAAAGAAAAGGAAAGAAGAAAAATGTCAGGAGGATGCTAAGAAAGCAGACCCAGACCTTCGATCCTTGCTTCATCCAGATATGCTCTGTCACTATCTCGTCTTAATGTCCTGAAGTTCTTCTGAATAAGATCTTGATTGAAAAAAGGAGTCTATGACAAAGATAAAAAAATTGAAAACTATCATCTCATTCAGTCCTTTCATTACACAGATCAGTAGAATGTGCTATAAGCAGGTTTTAGTAACTAGGGAATAGCAGAAAAAACATGCATTTTCTTTTTTTGAATTAGTAAAATATATTATGGGTTATAATGATGACCTGTTAGGACTAGCCACATTAAGGTTAGATATAACCTGTATCCATACAGTCTTCCCAGCAAATACTACTTCCATCCTGTGGCAGGAGTGCTCATTTCCCTTGTGCGGGTGAGAAAAATTCGTTGGGAATAATAATATCTTCTCCCTTAGAAGTGTTTCCTGTATTGCAAAGTTGCTGCCATATGGTTCCTATAAAGGTTCTGCCAAAATTCCCGTGGTTCTCACAAGAGCTTCTACCTCCTCTGTTCTTTTAATCTCCTGCTGCGGGCGGCAGACATGGGAGAGACAGACGAGCTGCAAAGGGAAGTCGATGAAATGAAATTAAAGCCCTACAACTGTGTTCCTGTCAATGTAGATGGGGGTCCCCCCTCCTCGGTTTGCTCACAGAGGTGGGTGTGAGAACCTATAGGAGTGTCTGGAAGAGATCCTGTGGAAGTCATTTTGCCCAGAGCTGGAGGAGAAGCAAAAGGCAAGTGTCAAGTCTCTGGAAGGCCCAGGTGGGGAGATGGGGGTGTGAGGCTTGGGGGCTGGCATTTCAAGGGGGAGAAGCTTCCTAGAATTTTTACTTTCTAGAGGAAAGAGAACGGTAGCTGGAGGTTGGTCTGCATTTGTAAAACATAACACAGAGAAAGACTACCATTTCTGACTCTCTGTTCTGACAGACATGGGAGAAACAGGCTTGGTGCCCATGTGGGGACTGGTTTTTTTCCTCCTTACATGATCGCTTTGAGTCCCTTCTGTTTCTTGGTGAGCTATATTATGCTTGCTAAGTTGGGTGTGGATTCATTTGTATACCCGTGTGTGCACTGTTTTTTTTTTATCTTTAATAATAACTTACATGGATCATCTGTTTCTGTTTTGCTATCACTGTTCAAAGCAGGTGAGAGAAAAACAGAGTTTTGATATCTGCAACTCATCCTGAAAGTTATATTAAAGCAACAAAACTTCTAGTCCATGCTAGCTGAGCCCAGCAAGCCCAATGGGGCTTATGTCTCTGACCTAATGTCACTTCTTTCCCAGTTGTCGTGATGTGGATTCATCAAGAGAAGGTTTGCCACACATGTTGGGGAGCAGAGAGGTGAAACAAAGGTCACCGTGGAATGGCGTATGTGCAGGTCTTCCATTCTAGACAGAGGTCCAGGTGTGTAAGTCCTGTGGGTGATGTTTCCTGCCTTGGCGAATGTTTTCCACTGCGCTCTTTTCCGTGGATCCCACTCCGGCTCCGGCTCCGGCTCCGAGTGGTGTGCCTGTGATGTCACCAGTGGGCCATGGGCTTCTGCTGGGTCTTACTGAGCTGGCAACTGGCTCTTACTCCCCCCATCTCCCTCTTCCGTATTTGAATTGTCTCTGCGTGCTTGAAGATGAGGTAATTAAATACATCCTTGAAGGGTACAGAAAGCAATAACACTCCTCTCCTTGCCTGATTCTGGGGGAGTGAAATCCCTTAAACTACCAGGTTGGCTTGTCAAATGAGTTATTGTTTTTTCAAACTATAGCCTGAACGGCATCCTTTATAATTAAGGCTTCTGGCTTTCAGTTTAAAGTGATATTTGGCAGTAAAAGCCTGCCAAAAAATAAATAAATAAAAGCAGGCTTACCGTTAAATATTGATTTAAGCTCGGAAACTGGCTCCAAATTTTGTTATACCAGTCTTGATCTCCGTGGCCTCTGGGCATCTGTTTCAATTTGGTCAGATTGAAATGGGGAGGGACAGTGCCAGGCGAACAGCAAGGTGATCCAATATAGTAGGATGAGTTGTATTTGATGAAAAAGAGCCAGGCAGAGTCATCTGCAAGATCCTGGGGCCAGGTGAACTGGGCTCAGATAAAATAAGGGCTGATGGCCATGTTCACTCATCCCGTGGGCTGAGCTGAGCCAGTGATGAGTTCTCTGAAATGTAAAGAGTGTGAAGTACCCTTTGGTCAAGGAGGAGCAGTCTTTGTCTTTTGTTTTGCGGTGTTGTTTTGCCTTTCTGCATAGCCCGCTAAGCAGTCTTCTCCTCCAACTGGGCGCTCTCCTCATGATCCTTTCATGTCACTGGCAGGGATGTTCAAAAGCCCAAACACAAAACTCTCCTCTGAACTGAATTTCTCACACCCTAACTGGGGAGGTTTTTCTCCCAGCCAGGAAAAAGCTAAGGTTCCCCGAAGAATCTTCTCCTAGGGAATGTATTTCCTCGAGGCTTATTATCCGCCTCCGTCTCTGACAAGTGAAGGCAAATAGGAAGAGGAGGGTTAAAAAAGTTCCTGAAAATAAAAGGACTCGATGCAGCTGAGCTCCATGGGTGCAAAGTGCCTGAGATCCATTCATTTTGACAACCTCCGTTATCCCGGTGCCTCTCATCATCTGTAAAGTTAACCAGGGTTGGTAAGACGTGATGAGGCAGGCTACTGGTTTGTATTTCCAGCCTCATAAATATTTCACAATACCATTTCCTTACAATCAGATACATTAGCTTGCCAAGTGTGGATGCTGCTGGACGTTCACACAGTGCTGGTGTCGAACACAAGCCCCGCTTTTAAACCAGCACATCTAGGGCCTCGAGGTGCACAGCGCTGCGCTCGCCACTGTCCCTGGCTTTCAAATGCGTGTTGTAATTCGGGTGAGAGAGTTGGTCTTTGACCTCTGGAAGCTGCTGCTGTCTACCTTGAAAAATATATTGTTATGCTCTACAGGCAAAAAAGCGACCATCTTGGCCGGGTTCTCATATTCTTTCTCCTTCTCCAGCCCAGCGATGCCCTTGCGTTTCTTTGTACTTCACACTGGACAGTAGAATCAGGAGCCAAAGGGCGAATTTAATTTGGAACAGACCTCTTTCTTGATAGAACTGCCTTGACTCAGGCTCCAACACAGCAACCTGCAATTTCCTGAGGCCGTGCTTCTGCCGGGGCTCTCACAGGCTCTCAAAATTAAGTCCAGACTCAACCCCTCTCAGAGCTCACCCAGCTCCCACCAACAACACCGAGTGGTGTGGACGCCCGAGTCAGCCGAGTAGCAACCGTTTTCTCCCTGATGTAATCAAACGGAGTGCACAGATATCACTTGATTAACAGCTGCGGTATTAATTTCCCTTTTTGGTTGCTTGACTCACAGCGAGAATCATGTCAAGGCAGCAGAGAAGCAATTAAATTGATTTTAATCTTTGTCAGAGAAGATAACATGCCTCTTTCTCTTCTCATTTAAATAATTAAAGTTTCAGTAGGTATTATTTCTGGCTTTAAAGAAATTGGTATCTTAATGTAATAGAATCCTTGTAATTATATACTTAATGGTTCTTAATAAGTTAATCATGGTTTTTCATTTAAAATGTATTTTTTACTTATTAAATTTTTTTGTTATAGTATCTTTGCTTTTAAGGAGAAGGGGGAAACACAAAGAGCGATAGATATAAAACAGTTCTGTCATTTCTCATTATTAATTCTTTCAACAGCTATCTTCTCCTCCTGTGGTGTGTTGGACTTAAGTTTGAAGTAATATTTTTACATTTCAGTGCATTTAAAAGAAGCCCACTTCTTTTAATGACAACATATTTAATTTTAATGATGATGGAGTTTTTGGCTTCTGTGAAAATTTCCTTATAGGACATCCTATGTGTTTCAATTGTGCAGAGCACTTTGAAACTTAAAATTTCTTGAAGGCCTTAGAGAAATGTTGAAAAAATATTGCAAGTGGTTTAATTTCTCTTTGGGATTCAGTCAAACATTATACAGTTACCTTATTCCTCACCCCAATATTGTGAGATGTCTTGTAAACGTTTCAGAGCAAAGAAAATAGGGGTAGAATTTATAGAGGGCCCTCTTCATCAGATGCTGCATTTTAGCTCTAATGCACATGTAGCCCCCAGGATATTGAACATTCCATAATTTAACTGTCATCAACCCCCACCACTACCACTGGGATGAGTGACTTATGAAACAGAGGAAGTGTTATCCCAGAGAGAGAGTAGTTCTCAGTTCAGACCCCAATCAAGAAATGAACGGTTCACCAAAAGGTTTAAAAAATGCCTCCTCTTTAAGGATGGTGAACACTGATCAAGAAGAGAGAGACCATGGGTCCTGGACCAGAAACATTGAGGTTAGGGAGACGCAAAGCCAGCGTCCTAGACCTGGCCCTTTTCCTCAGAGTTTTGGAGGAATGCATTCTTATGTAGAAATTACTTGATGAAGACTGAGTTCTGTACTTGGTATTTTGAAAGACAGCTGCTACAGCTTATATACTATAAATTGCTAAATGCCGCTGCCTCTAGGTGGACAGATTACAAAAGACACTTCTTCCTGGTATGGCTAGCGCAGGACAGGCTGGATTACAGCTCTTACTCCTACCACTCCCCCACTCCCACCAAGCTGGGTGCTTCTTTGCAGTGCACAATCTGCACAACTGTACTTGGTTTGAAAATATGTATAAGCAAAACCTAACAGCTTCTGAAACAATCTCTGAAGCAAGAAGTGAATATATTAATGCTGATGGCAAAGAAGGTGAGCAGTATGGGCAGACAGAAGTACCACAGCAACTGCAAAAAGAATGCTCTAGATGAGCTCATCGTGGGCATTTTTTGGCCATGCTGATTAAGAATTATCACCGGTTTCTTAGGACTTGGAAACTTGGAAATGTACTGAATGCCCTTTCTAGTTTGTTATAGAGTATATCTTCAGTCATTCCTATTTAATCTTGAAGCTGTTAATCCCTATATGACTGTTACATTGAAGATTCTAAAGCTCAGAATATCCAAAACCAGCATTCCTTAGAGTGAAAGGATGTTTACACAAACATTGACACATGGAAGGGAGTTAGGGGGGGAAAAGGAAAGGCAAATGTCATTCCAGGCAGAAGAAGTCAGTTAGGCAAGGGTGTAGAGGTGTGTTAAGAGTATGGATTCTTTGAGGAAGTGTTTTTGCACCTGATTAAATCTCGTTGTCCCTGGAGAAATTGAGTTGATTACAGCACATTCCCTGCCCTGGAGGAGCTATAAGTATTTTGACATCTACCCTATTTGATCTTCACACAAATTCCATAAATTAAATAGCAAAGATTTTATCAACTAAAAATCACTGGGGAAGAAATTGGGGCCTAAAAAAGTACACAACACTTAAGGTTACACAGCTAATTCTAGGTAAGCTGGGACTGAAACCCAGCATCCCAGTGGCCAGTGTGGGTCGTTCAACTAGATCATAAGAGGGGGATAGCTTTTTCCTCCCTCCTTAGGATAGGGCAGCAAACTTTTTCTAAAAAACATTGTTTTGGTTATGATTATGGTGATGATATATCCGTAAGGTGGGGAGGAAAAGAGTATAATCAGGTCTATTTGCTTCTCTTTGTTAGTAGTGAAAATGTAAAAAAAAAAAAAAATACCATGTAAGGTGAGTTAACAAGAATGAAATGCAATGAAAAGTGTATTTGTGAGCAGAATACAGTTGATTGAAGGAATCCTGAGTATTACATATCTTTGAGACAGTTTACTTAAAAATAAAGGGTTAAAAAATTAACTGTACGCTATCGTGGTAAGTACTGAGTAATATGTAGAATTATTGAATCAATATATTATACACCTGGAACTAATATAACACTGAATGTTAACTGTACTGGAATTAAAATAAAAAAATTGGGTGCCTGGGTGGCTCAGTTGGTTAAGCGTCTGCCTTCAACTCCAGTCATGATCCCAGGGTCCTGGGATTGAGTCCCACATCAGGCTCCCTGCTCCATGGGAAGCCTGCTTCTCCCTCTCCCTCTGCCTCTCCCTGCTGCTTGTGTGCTCTCGCTTTCTCTCTTTCTCTCACTCTCAAATAAGTAAAACAAAACAAAACAAAAAAAAAAAACTTAAAAAAAAAAACTTAATAGAAAAAAGTAATCCTGCCAAATGAATCTCCTACAAACAAGCATCTCCTCCAAGAATACTGGCCACAAAGCATATTTTTCATTGTATACCACCCCTTTCCAGGGATCTGTCTTATTTACTTTTTTGTCTCTAGTCCCTAGCATAATGTCTGGACTAGAAAAATTCATTCATTCAGTAGATATTTATTGAGCACCTACTATATGGCAGGTACTCTTCTAGGAACTTCAGATACAGCAGTGAACAAAATAGATAACTAATGGGTACACTAATAGAGCATTTATTCTGGTGGAATAATTTACTATTTATACAAATAAATAAACAACCAAGATGTGTTATGGAGAAAATCAAACAAGGAATGTGACAGTGACTAGATGTGATTCAGATGGGTGTCTGGGAAGCCTCTTTGAGGAAGTAAATTTGAACTGATGTCTGCATTATCAAGATTCAAATCTAAGAAAAAGAATGATTTATCTACAAGATGGAATGAAGGACTTTGTAGCTTGAGGCTGTATGGGCAAGAAGAGAGAAGGCATGTGGGGATGAATGGGAGGAGTTCAGAGGTGGTAATGTCAAAGAGGGGGCTGAGGGAGTTCAGCAATGTCAAAAGTTGATCCATGCTGCTGGATTGGTGAAAATACCATGCTACAAAGTTTCTTTAAAGCTTCACCAACATTAAAAATGTTTGTGCTCCAAAGGACACCATCAAGAAAGTGAAAAGATAGTCTAATGGGAAAAAATACTGGCAAATCATATATCCGATAAGGGACTTATATCCAGAATATATAAAGAACTCTTACAACTCAATGATAAAAAGATAAATAACCCAATTAAAAAAATAGGCAAAGGATGGTATTTACTTATTAAATTTTTTTGTTATAGTATCTTTGCTTTTAAGGAGAAGGGGGAAACACAAAGAGCGATAGATATAAAACAGTTCTGTCATTTCTCATTATTATTATCACCAAGGAAAATATACAAATGGCCAATAAGCAAGTGAAAAGATGGTTGGCATTATTAATCATCAGAGTAATAGAAATCAATCATGAAAGAGCCCTTCATGTCCACTAGGATGGCTAGAATACAAAAGTCAGGTAATAACAAGTGTTGACAAGAATGTAGAGAAATCAGTATCCATATAAACTTCTGGCAATGTAAATGGGAACATTAAGTGGTACAGCCACTTTGGAAAACAGTCTGGCAGTTCTTCAAATGCTGAAACATAGAGTTACCATAGAGCCTAACAATTTTATTCCTAGGTATATAGCCAAAAGAAATGAAAGCATATGTCCCCATAAAAACTTGCATACAAATGTCCAGTTTTTCCAACTGACAAATGGATAAACAAAACGTGTTATAGTCATACAATGGAATTTAATTTTGCCGTAAAAGAGAAGGAAGCACTGACATGCTTCAACATGGATAACCTTGAAATTGTGCTAAGTGAAAGACAACAGTCATGAGAGACCACTAGTATATGACTCCATTCATATTAAAGTTCTAGAACAGGAAGTCTGTAGAAACTGAAAGTATATTAGTTGTTGCCTAGAGGATGGGAGAATGGGAAGATAGAAGAGCAATAGCTGGAGAGTACAGGATTTCTTTTTGCGGTGATAAAAATCTTATAAAACTCAATGTGGAGATGGCTGCCCTTATCTGTGAATATACTAAAAACCATTGAATTATGTGCACTTGAAGTGAGTGAAAAAACAAAACAACAAACCAAAGGCCTGAGGATACACTTTCCACTCGCTGAAAGGTATAGGCTCTTCAGATAAAATTTACTAGTCCAGATTAGTGTATCTTTGTGCCCAAGGGAGAATTATCAATGAAGCTATTCTTAGAACACAAAGCTTTCCTTCCTAAAATACTGGAAAGGAGCAACACCTTGAACACCACAGGAAACCCATAAATATCTAATTTGCACCACCGCATGATAAAAGCAGCTTGCTTCTTCCACTCGTTAGCAACACTCAAAAATACATTCTAGCTTTTTGCTTGCTAAAAGGATATTTACATTTCCTCTTTGCACCAACTACATAAATCCTGTTTATTCCCACGGTTTCTCTGCAGCTCTGGTCCACTTGAACTGTGTTTGGAAAGTAGTCAGAGCTGTTCTGGGACAAACACAGTGGTGGAAAGTGCAAGTGCTGCATGAGAACTCATTGAAATTAATGCATTTGGAATCATGGATTTCTAAGTGAGTTGAATTTGGAAGCTATTTCAGTTTTCTAGACAACAGGAAGTCAGCCATTGTATTCTACAAAGGGTAGCATGCTCTTTAGTTGCTAGTGGTCATTGCTTGCAGAGGCAAATTTTAGGCCCTTTAAGATAGGAAGAATCTAGTTATTTTGTACTCTCTACAAGTTAGTGCTTTTGAACATAGTATGTGTTCAGTAAAATTTTTAATTGAATTTGAAAGTATAGGTCACTAAGGTTTGAGAACAAGATCAATACATTTTTACAGCGATTGAAGCTATTAAAATTGAACAGATGATGCATGGTTTAGTCATATTAAGTCTGACTCCACCTGGGAGCTAGCTTATAAATCTAATGCTGTTGGAGCCAAGGAATATCCAGCTGCTGCTCAGGAAGCAATGGTAGTGATGGTGCTATTGTAAATTGACATAAAAAGGAAATGGAAGGTGAGACTTTTCCAGTAGCTTTTAACCCAGCTGAGGAAAGTAAGACACTACATCTGGTAGACACAAGCATTCAGTTCAATGGACTGAGACTCTCCGTGGCAGAAGAGTTCATCAGCTTTTGCCACAGTTTACATGAGTTATCTGGTTTTCTCTTTCATTATGAGACAAGGTTTCCAGGAGCTGGAGTACATGGGATTGTGTATTTGCCAGATAGAAGAATCAAATTTGCCTCTTCCCTTTCTCTTGCCTCCTTTTTGGCCAATAACAAGGCACTGCCCTTGTACGTGAAGCCTAGTATGAAAAAGCCTTTTGGTTTCCTTTTTGGGGAAAAAAAAAAGTAACAGTGATTCCCATCAGTTTCTCCCAGAGAAACTGAGCAGAGCAGGGCCCGTTTTCTCATTCTCCCTCTGTCCATTCAGATTATATGGATAAATCTGAAATGTCCAAATATCCTAAGTGCATTTTTGAATGTGGGAGGTATGGTTTGAAATCGTAGGTGTAGGATACTGATGCCATCTTTACCACACATATGGCTCTTAGCACTTTACAGCTCAATTTTCTGCTTAAAAAGGTGCCGCTTTTAAACTAGCAAATACAGCAAGTGACTAATTAGCCAAATTAATGAGGGCTTGTTTACTTGAAGTCCCCAGTGCCCTTGGAACTTGGGATGTTTCATTATTACAATCTGCAAGTAGTTTCCTCCAATTAATTTTTAACATACGGCTCTTGCCTCGTCTCAGTAATATGTAATATCCTAATACTTCAGAGGGGCTTGCAAGCATTAACTCATTATTCCTCATAGGGGACTACTGGAAAACTGAAACAAAAAGGAATCATAGTTTTGTTTGTTTGTTTGTTTTTGTTTTTGTCAACACTGCTTTTTGGCATATTTTATTACAAATTCTAGTCTATAGGTCTAAAGCAAAATTGGTAGAAAGAGCAATTATTAAGGCCCATTCTGAGAAAAAAGAAAGTAAGAAACATGTAAATATGAAAGAAATTTCTCTTTGCCACAGAATAAATGATAAATAAGCTAAGAAAAGTCATTTGTCTTGCAGTCCCTTGTCTTCTAATTGGAGGTAAGCTCAAATCTAATTGGGCACATGGAAGCATATATCTGGATGCACATTCAGAAGTGGTGTATGCATCTAGTACTGTAGAGAAATAAGTGAGGTGGACATCTAGAGCACATTCAGAAGTAAGCTGTACATCTAGAGTATTGACAAAAGTGAGGTCTGCATCTAGAACACATAAAGAAGTGAGATGCATGAGTGATGTCACAGAATTAGTCAAGCAGGAAGCTCTAAGAATTGGTCCCTCCACTGAAGCAGCCAGTAAACTGGTAAAAATGGATAGAATCATGTTTTTCAGAACTTCAGAGTCTAATTAAAAAAACAAAAAACAACAAAAAAAAAAAACTTACAACAACTGGGGGAGAATTTAAAAGAAGGAGATTGCTAAATTTCAGTATTTAAGGAAATCTCTGTCAGATCACTGCTGAGAATGAAACAGACTTTAGGGATCACACGTAACAAAGAATACAGTCCACACACACACACACACACACACACACACACAAACAAGTTTGGAAAAAGTCACAACAAATGGATAACTGAAACCCTCAATAATCAATAACAGCAAACCCTGAAGGGGGAGAGAATCTGATTTCCAGAGCTACCACATTGTAATGTTCAGATGTCAGCAAAAGTTTCAACAAAAATTACAAGGCGTACAAAGACACAGGAAAGTGTGACTATTCACAGGAAAAAATAAATTGACCAAAACAAAACAACTGAAAAAAACAACAAAAAACAAACAAACAAACAAAAAAAAACAACAACCGTGAGCCAGTTCAGACATTAGACTTACTAGACAAAATCTAAACATCTAAATGAAATTATGGATAAAGAACTAAAGGAAACTAGCAAAAACAATGAAAAAAATAAAGAATATTGATGGAAACATAGACATTATAAAAAGAAACCAAGTAGAAATTCTGAAGCTGAAAAATACAATAGCTGAAAAGAAAAATTTGCTAGAGAGATTCAGCAGTAGTTAGGAACAGGCAAAAGAAAGAAGCAACAAACTTAGGATAAGACAATTGAAATTGAGTCTTAGGGCTGAAAGAGAAAAAAGAATGGAGAAAATTGAAAACAACCTAAAGGATCCGTGGGACTCTATCAGCTATACCAACATAAACATGGGAATTGCAGAGGGTGAGGAGAGAGAGAAGTAATATTGTAGAAATAATGGCTGAAAACTTCCCAAATTAGATGAAAGACATGAATCTACATGTCCAACAGTTTCAACAAACCTCAAGTAGGATAAACTCCTAAGAAATCCACAGGAAGTCATCTTATTACCAAACTATCAAAAGCTAAACATGGAGAATCTTGAGAGCAGCAAGATAAAAGCAAATTATCACAGAAAAATGATCTTTAATAAAGTTAACAGTTGATCTTACATCAGAAAAGCAGGAAGGGCAGAAGGCTGTGAGTGACATGTTTAAAGTGCTGATAACAACAACAACAGCAACAACAACAACAAAAAGTCAACCAAGAATTCTATATCTGGAAAAACTGCTCCTCAAAAATGGAAAGGAAATTAAGATATTTCCCAATAAACAAAAGCTGAAAGAGCTCATTGCTAGTGGACATATTATGTAAGAAATGCTAAGCAGTCTCTTTCAGGCTAAAATGAAAGGAAACTAGACAGTGAGTGAAGCCATGCAAAGAAATGAAAAACTTTGGTAACAGTAACTCATGTAGGTAAATATAAAAGCCAGTATTATTATATTTTTGTTTTGTAACTTTCATTTTTCCTGTATAATTTAAAAGACAACTGCATAAGATATTCATTATGAATCTATGTTAATGGGCACACAGTATCTAAATATGGAATTTGTGACAATAAGAGCATAAGGTGAGAGAGATACAGGAGCTGAGTTTTTATATGCTATTAAAGTTTAGTTGGTATGCATCTAAACCAGATTGTTATAGATTTAGCATGTTAATTCTAATCCACATGATAATCACTAAAATAATAACTTAAAAATATGCAGGATATACAGGAGAGGAAAGGAAAGAAAGAAAGAAAGAAAGAAAGAAAGAAAGAAAGAAAGAAGGAAGGAAAGAAAGAGGAAATGAGTAGGGAATCTAGATGGTACAGGAGGGGAAAAAAATGAATCAACCACAAAAGAAGGCAGTGTCCAAGGAACTAAAGAACAGAAGGATATAACACATAAAGAAAACAAATGGCAGAATGGCAGCAGTAGCCCTTTCTTATCAACAATCACTTTAATGTAAATGGATTAAATTTACTAATTAAAAGACAGACTATCAGAATAGATTAAAAATTGTTCAACTATATTCTGTTTACAACAAAAGGTAGTAGTGAGTTGTACCTCTATAGCATTCAGAAATGAGGTGCACTTGTAGAATGTGTATAGAACCAAGGTCTATCTCTAGAGCCTGTGCAGAAGTGAAGTGAGCATCTCTGGCCCACTGAGAAGGGAGATATTGGTGTCAATGATTAAATTCTAATTTATTCAAGATTTTTATTACCATTTTTACTTAAAACTTAAAAAAATTTAATGGTTCTTTTTTGTATTTTGACAAAGGACAATCTCATATATTTGGGTATTGAGTTTGGAATGAATTTTTTAAAAAGAAAAGGGAAAGAGATTTTTTTCAATCACCAGCTACAAGGTAATAGTTCTGAAACATGGTAACAACAGGGTAAGGATAATTTGCATTTGAGTCAATGGAGATTTCATGAAAAGGAAGATTTGGCCTCTTAAGATCCATAGAAACATTAAGAGCAGGGGGAAAAGATTCAGCATCTGTCTGTACCAGTTGCTCACTTAGAATGTAGAAAGAATGGGTTTTGAGGTTGCTTTTGATGAAAGAGAGCCTGGTTGTTTGACTTGGTGAGGAGAAAGAGAATATTCCAGGTGCAGGGAGGAGGTAAAATGTGTGTTGAATAGAAAGTGGCTTTGGAGGCTAAGAAAACAAAGGAAACAGCAAGAGTCCAGCCCTTCCTTGTAGTGAGTGATAAAAGCAGGTTCTTAGGAAAAGAAACAATAATTTCACCCATAAATATGTGGAATTATACTTTACGCTGAGGAAGATAATAATGGACTGTTAGTGGCCTCACACCTTTCTCTCTTCCAGCCACTGGATGTATTATTTTCTTAAGATGTTCTCTTCTCAGAACATTCTGATGACTGACTTTCCATTGATAATATAAAATTCAAACTTCCTGGCTTGGATTCAATGCCTCCCACAATCTGCCTTTTCACCCTTCTATTTTTTTAGTTTTCCAACTTCTCAGGTGGTAGTTTGTCTAGAAGACCAGGTAATACATATTTTTGATAAATTCACTGTTATAAAAGACTAGGTGTTTGGATGTTATGATTATTTGAAGACAGAGATAACAGAATACTATTCTGAGCCTTTCCCATCTCTTCCTGTACAAAGAAAGGATTTTGGCTTTGACTGTAGTTTCTTTGCCTTTCTTGCCTCCTGAGGCATGTTCTGGTCTTTGCAGGCCAGATTTCTGGGGACTTATGATGCAAAATGAGAAAGGTGGGGAAGGTAGAACAACTACAGCATTGGAGACTAGATGAGGAGGAGGAGATATTTTTAGAGAGTCTTGAGGAGAGTGGCATGAAAAGTGTTCCAGGGTATGAAAAAAAAAAATAAAGTGGAGAAGTAATTAAAGTTTTAAGAAACATAACTATGAATTATAATTCTTCAAATGTAATCTAAAGAGGGTGAGTGATTTCAAAATCACTCTGTTGTTGAGCAGTGTTTTGCTGTGTGTGTACTGTTGAGACTGAATCACCTGGCTTCTGGCTTCATTTGGCTCACATGTATGATGTCAAGTTCTGAAAACGAAGTGGACATTAGGTGGACTTTGGATTAAAGGCACTAGTCCTTTTCCAATCCTAGTTCTGAGTCACAGATTTTTTGTTTTATTTACAGTTCTTTCAAAGTCATCTTTTAAGACTTAGCTCTAATATGACCTTCTTTGTGAATGCTTTCCCTGATATTCTTCATTTCCTTAATGGGATGGACTCTCTTATCCTTCAGGTCTTACTTCACCTTTGGATAGATTCTCTCATTTCACCTATGACACTAAAGTAATTTGTCTGACTTGCCAGGTGACTGTGAGTTCTTTGAGGGCAGACACTATCTTTGTATCTTTGGAGCCTAGCACTGCACCTGGTGCACAGTAGACATTTAGTGCACATTTGTTGACTAAACAGCTTATTATTAGCCTTTGTTCCTGCTTATTGTTTCTCCCAATTTCCATGCCTACACACCACTGACTGGTGAATATTTCTGAAGAACAAAAAATACACAGTGGCTCCACACTATTAAAATAGAGTTCAAGTTCATTAGTATAGTATTCAAAATGCTTGATAATCTGACTTTAAATTATTTTTTGGCCTCCTCTCCCTTTAAAACCTCTGTTCTACCCAAATTGGATAACTTGTGTAGATGTTTTGTTTTGTTTTTCTTTTTCAAAATGGTTCTTTGCATTGTGAAGGAAGAACTTAATAAAATATCCCAGCACATTCTCTGCCAGCCTCAGAATTGACACTTAACAGTTGTTAGAGTAAAGACAGCTGGGACAAAGGGACAGGAGACAAAAGATCATACAGGAGAATAAGTTATTATGAATGTTCCAATTTCTATGTTAGGCAATGGGATCACTGGTGCTTTTTATGTTTTAAGTAAGCAAGCAAACAAATAAATAAACAAAAGCTGCATGGACGAGTGATGAACGTGTGCCCTTGATAAAAATCAAGTGTATAAACAATCTAATTCCATGAACTTGAAATAAACAGAAGGGTAGCTGGGATTTGGAGGATAGTGGGGAAGAAGACTAAAAGTAACATACCTAAAGCTGCTTGTTCCCTCTCGCACATGTCTGAGACCTTTCTGCTGCCTTCTTTTGTGACACAGTCACAAATAATAGTGGACAGTATTTCTAAAATTTTTATGTCTAGGTACATGTATAGAAAAGATACATAAATTTTATGTTGAGGATTTCTTGATAATGGTTTTTTGTAGGTAGTCTTCAAGCTTTAGTGTACCTAAGAATAACCTGAATTTTTTTCATAACTTGACATTTTGAATTTCTGCATCAGCCTCCTAGAGGTTCTGATTCATTAGGTTTGGTTGTATGATTCAATATGATTTTAAATAATTACTCTTGGGGCATTTTGATGTGGGTGATCCAAGAAAAATATGTAATTATATGACTCTAGTTAGGCTTTTTTTTTTTTTTTTGACTATCAAGTTGAGCCACAGACTTCTCAGTCATGTAGAAATGTACAAAGACCCTGAAGACAGTCAAGAAGAACATCAGAAATGGTTAAAGTAATGAAAGGATTGATTTGAGGCATTTATCAGGTTTAAAGGATCTAAATATGTTTAATCCTTAAAGCCTAGCTCAGTAACAACTAATGGGAGATGGGATAATGCTCTACAAATATTTGAATGGCATAAACACCAAAGATGGAGAGGAATTACTTAGCTTATTAGAAGACAGTATGATTAAGAGTAACTAAAGATGACCTCTGGGCTGAATCTAGGATTAGCTTTTTGGAAGTAAAGTGATTAGATTTCAGGATAGACTTAACAAAAGTGATAAATCAATAGAGATAAATGTGAAGAAAATTGATCTGCAAATGAGTTGATCTCACTTTTATTTAAAATCTGGGAATGAGAGCTCCCAAATTTCCTCTAGTGTCTGTTTCTTTCTTAATATCCACCTGTGCCTCTCTCTCCCATCTGCTTTCATGCTTTGGTCTTGGTAAATTTTGAGTGGTCCTTTGTCTTATCTCTGGGGACATCGCAATGATAGCCAGCCTTGATTTTCCAAACCCACAGTTGCTGGTATCCCTTTCTTATAATAAATATTTGTTTGTTTGTTTAGAGGTGGGGAGGGGCAGAGAGAGAGAGAGAGAGAGACAATCTTAAGCAGGCTCAAAGCTCAGCATGAGGCCAGATGCAGGGCTCAATCTCACAACTCTGAGATCATGGACTGAACCAAAATCAAGAGTCAGACACTTAACTGAACCACCCAGACTCCCTACAGTAAATATTTATTAATCATTTATTGATTAATAAATCCTGGCCTGAGCCAAAATCAAGAGTCAGACACTTAACTGACTGAACCACCCAGATTCCCTACAGTAAATATTTATTAATCATTTGCTGTAAGTCTTGGCACTAGGTAATAAGAGAAACAGAGGCTCTGTCTTTAGGGAGCTTATATCTTAGAGAATTACTGATTATTATATACTGAGTGCTTTTGTCTCCCCAAAATGCATATGTTGATGTCATAACCCCCAAAATGATATTCAGATATGGGGTCTTAGGGAGCTGATTAGGTCATAAGGATGGGGCCCTCATGAATGGGGTTAGTGCCCTCATATAAAAGACCCCAGAGAATTTTCTAGTCCTCTTTCTGTCTGCCATTTGAGGACACAGTGAGAAGTTGGCTGTCTCCCACCAGGAAGCAGGCTTTCACCAGATATCAAATCTACTGGTGACTTGATCTCAGACTTGCAGCCTCCAGCATAGTGAGAAATAAATGTTTTTTGAGCCAACCAGTCCTTGAGATTTTTGTTATAGGAGCCTGAACTAGGACAGATGATGCCTCACTTGCATGTTTCTAGCTGAAAGTGGTTGAATTCTTTCTCCATCTCTGTTTCATGGGGAGAACACAATAGCTCTTGGTTGTGAGCTAATCCTATAAGACAGGTAATAGGGAGAAAAACCATTTTAACAGAATGAAGGATGAGCCTTGTCCCAATCTTCTTTCCATTTCTTTAAAAAAAACAAAAAAGTATTCTTGTGGTGCCTGGGTGGCTCAATCATTAAGTGTCTGCCTTTGGCTCAGGTCATGATTTCAGGATCCTGGGATCGAGCCCTGCACTAGGTTCCCTGCTCAGCAGGAAAACCTGCTTCTCCCTCGCCCACTCCCCCTGCTTATGTTCCCTCTCTCACCATGTCTCTCTCTGTCAAATTAAAAAAAAAATTCAAGATCACTGATATAGAGTACAGATTGGTGATTGCAATAGATGGGGGATGAGGGGCTGTGGAAATGTGTAAACATATATGGGGTTTTATTTGTTTTTGTTGTTGTTGTTGTTTAAATAACAAGAATACAATTTTTAAAAAGATTTTATTTATTTTTTAAAGATTCTACATATAGTAGAGATCAAATGGTATCTGTCTTTATCTGGCTTATTTTGCTTGGTATAATGTCCTTGAGGTCCATTGATGTTGTTGCAAATGGCAAGATTTCATCCTTTTTTATGACTGAATAATATCCCAATGTATGTATACCACAATTTATTTATCCATTCATCCATCCATGGATACTTAGAGAGTTTCCATATCTTGGCTATAATAAATAACTCTGCAGTGAACAAGGGGGTGCACACATCTTTCTAAATTAGTGTTTTTGTCTTCTTTGGATGAATACCCAGAAGTGAAATTACTAGGTCTTATGGTAGTTCAATTTTTAATTTTTTGAGAAACCTCCATACTGTTTTCCATAGTGATTGCACCAATTTACATTTCCATCATAGTGCACTTTGCAGTTGTTTGTTATTTCTTGTCTTTTTCATGCTAGCTAATCTAACAAGTGTGAGGTGGATATTTCATTATGGTTTTGATTTATTTTTCCTTGGTGATTAATTATGTCAAGCAACTTTTCAAGTACTTGTTGGCCATCTGTATGTCTTCTTCAGAAAAATTTCAATTCAGATCTTTTAATTTTTAATTGGATTATTTGGGGTTTTTTCTTTTTGCTATTGCATGAGTTCTTTTTATATTTTGGATATTGGCCCCTTACCAGATATGTGATTTGCAATTATTTTCTCCCATTTAGTAGGTTGCCTTTTCATTTTGTTGATGGTTTCCTTTGTTGTGCAGAAGCTTTTTAATTTGATGCAGTCCCACTTGTTTGCTTTTGCTGGTTTTGCTTTTGAGTCAGAATAAAAAAAAATCACACCAAAACCTATGTCAAGGAGCTCACTGTCTATGTTTTCTTCTAGGAGTTTTATGTTTTCAGGTCTTATATTCAAGTCTTTAATCCATTTTCAGTTAATTTTTGTGTGTGGTGTAAGATAGTCCAGTTTCATTCTTCTGTCCAATTATCTTATCATTTATTAAAGAGACTGTCCTTTCCCCACTGTACATTTTTGGCTCCTTGGTCATAAACTAATTGACTGCATATTCATGGGTTTATTTCTGGGCGTGCTATTCTATTGATCTATGTGTCTGCTTTTATGCCAATACCATACTGTTTTGATTACTAGAGCCTTGTAATATGGTTTGAAATCAGGGAGTGTAATGCCTCCAGCTTTGTTCTTCTTTCTAAAAATTGCTTTGGCTATTTGGGATCTTTTGTGGATCCATACAAATTTTAGGATTGTTCTATTTTTGTGAGAAAAAATGCCATTGGAATTTTTATAGGGATTGCATTGAATCTATATATTGCTTTGAGTATTATGGACATTTTAACAGTATTACTTCTTCCAATTCATGAGTATAGAATATCTTTCCATTTAATTATGACTTCCTTGATTTCTTTCACTTAATGTTTTATGGTTGCTAATATATAGGTCTTTCACCTCTTTGGTTAAATTTATTTCTGGGTGTTTTATTCTTTTTGCAATTGTAAATGGGACTGGTTTCTTAATTTTTCTTTCTGTAGCTTTCTATTTATGTATAGGAATGCAACAGAATTTTGATTTTATGTACTGTAACTTAATACTGAGTATTAATACTTAATACTATAATTGATTTTATGTACTATAACTTAATACTGTGTTCATTTATTAATTGTAACAGTGTTTCAAAGGAGTCTTCAAGGTCTTCTATACATAATGAATGTCATTTGCAAATAGTGTTTAACTTCTTCCTTTTCAGTATGGATGCCTTTTATTTCTTTTTCTTGCCTAATTGCTGTGGCTAGCAATGGAGTAAGAGATAATTTTAAGATACAGTGGTAAACTTAGTACCACTTTCCATCCCTCCTCCCCCTCAAAAGGGACTGTTCTTTCATCTTCCAGACATCTTCTCCTTTCCTTCTTAGACTGATTCTCTCTTTCAAGGTTAGTATTCATTTAAAACCAAAACACAAACATTTGTTTAATTTTATCTATTTTCAAATGTTTTGGGGGGAGGGACAGACAGATTAGGGATTCAGGTAAGCATTGATTGTGGACTATACCACACATATCCATATTCAGAAATGTCCTGTGACTTAACCCAGGCAACCATTCCCTTGGGTTCCATTTCGATTCTTCCAGTATCTTGGCTTCTGCTGTGTTATCCTGGACTCCTCAGTGAGACTGAGAGCATTGGAGCAGGGATAAAGCCTTCTCTTTCTTTGGTAATTCCTTGCTAGGCCAGTATTTGCATGCCCTGATGCTTTTCACACATTATTTCCTTTAATTTTCACATAATTCCATGCAGCACCTACCTCCCATAGCTGGGTGAGAACACTTACAGCCTTGTCATCTCTGATCTCTGGGTTTTCTTCTTTCTTTATAGGCAGATAAAGTAACCAAGGCTTAGTTATTAGACCCCAGGATTTTTAAAGAAATTTTTTAAAATACATTTTCTGGGTTGATAACTGTGATCATCTTGATTGAATGAAAATACTCAGCAGCCCTTGTGAAGAGGACACATGCAGATAATTCAGAATGATTCATGAATCATTAAGTGTCGCCCATGGGTCATTTCTGAATATTTTTATAAACTGCTAGCAGAGATTAACTATTTTCCTTTTCTAGGATAAGTCCAGAACTGTGCTGTTGATTATGGTAGCCACTAGCTATATGTGGCTTTTGAGCACTTGAAATTCATTTAGTCTGAATTTGAGATTTACACTAAGTACAAAATACCCAATTTAGAAAACTTGGTAGGAAAAAAGAATGTAAGGTATTTCATTAATAAGCTCATACTAATTTCATGTTGAAATGATATTTTGGATACATTGAGTTAAAGTATATTAGAATTAAGCTTGCTTATTTCTTTTTAGTTTTTTAAAATGTGGCTCCCCCAAAATTTAAAATCACATATGTGCTTGCTGCATATGTTTCTGTTGGACATCTCTGGTCTAAAAGAAAAATTTCTAGAAATACATGTTTTAATTAAGCACACCTTACACTTTTGCACCTTTTTTTCTGCTGGGACTGCTTATATCTACCATTTAAACTAGTTTAGAATTAAACTGCCACCTTTGCTTTAGAAACATCTGGCATGTAACACCCAGGCACAATTATTTTTCTGCTGCAGCCATGTTGCCATAGGAGCAAAGTTATGGTGCAATAAAGAACAACTTGAGCTAATAACTTGTATATGAAAATAGTTACATCTTCATTGTGGGAACCAAGAGGCACCCATACTGTTTCATTGCACACACAAATCCCTTTTATAATGATGCTTTTTCATTCATTTGGCATGCTTTTATTATTATTAATACAACAGTGAAAACTCTCTATATATCAGGGTAAAAGCATCTATTTTGGATAATCAAAACTATAAATCTTGTGGCTGCTCAGATATAGCCAATTAACTCCCCTTCCTCAGAACTGCAGTATACCAGATGGTACAAAAAGGGTGGCTACATAGTTTTTGTAGTGCTTTTGACTGAGTGACATAGTCACAAAAGCTATGGAAACTAGTGGGGAGGGACATGTTTGTCAGTTGCCAAAGATGCTCATTTTAAGCTCTGATAAGAAAATGTTTCTGTTTCTTAAAATGTTGACATCTTCATTAGCTAAGTACATTAACAGAATCCTTTATGGTACACTATCACAGCCTTTCTTCATAGCTTTCATACCCTATTATTTGATAACAGTTTTTTAAAAATAAATAATGTGATAATACTTTTAAAGAACTTTAGTCACATTTCGTACCTATTCTGTGATATTGCTTTGTTTCTTTGCCTGTAGCACCAAGCTATATTGTTGTTTTATGTTTGTGGGGTAGTGAGAAAGACTAGTCTACATATAAAAATGTAATGCAGTAAGTAGGCAAAGTGGGATTGCCTTTGGTGATACTCTTGTATTTTCATGAACTGTTTTTTGTTTGTTTGTTTTTTAATCAGAACTGTATGTTTTTTACCAGTAGAAATTCCTGGTTACCATGTTTAAATGATTTGATTGATGCTACCTAAATATTTATTGAATTAACAAGTTATATCACCAAAGTAAAATACACACCAAAATTTCAAAGATCAGGAAATCATGCTTCATAACCACATGAATTTTGACTTGCGTGTGTGTGTCTTCTCAGTACCGTCTCTTTAGGACACCTCAGATCTTGGTTTTATTGAATTAAAATTTGCCCCTTGATTCTAATATGTTTTTTTTCTTAAGCTGTGCTTTTAAACAGTGGTTGCTTCTGAATTCTTTGGAGCTTATAATGGCAGACTTTTGAAAGGCTTAGATACAGTTTAAAAAACCTGAATAAAAATAAACAAAACTTTCATATTTGTACACTTCTCATTCAATATTGTTTCTTGCCTCCCAATCTCTTCCAAAAATATTTCAGATTTCAATTTCTGTTTGAGTTGTTCATCATTCCTATAAACTATATAGCTGACCTTTTCATAAATTTGATTTTGGATAAAAATGATGACTTAGAAGATACTTCACCAAGTAAAACCCTGCCAAAACCTGATAAGTGGGGTTCAAAAAATCCAATCCTATAAAATGAAGGTTCAAGATATTGTGAGGTTAATGAAATGAGGGGGGTGAGCCGTTCAGCTGGCTGCCACAAAGTTCCTGGTGTTTTGGGCTGTCTGCATCCCAGTGGCAGTGTGATGCCGCCTGGTGATGGTTGTCCTCTGACTTACATATCATTGGCATTGATCCAGCATCCTCTATAAGACTGGGAATTCTAGGACAGCAGCAGCAATTCCAGGAATCTGCTGGTTAGTTGGTGCCCATTTCGTTGGCCCCATTTGTGATGACTGAGCCAGAAGAACCGTGTGACCAGAGACCCACTCTCCTCCTCCTGATATTCCAAAAAGAAGTTGCCTGCCACTTTCAAGAAACCTCCCATTCTGCTTTATGTTCCTGCTCCATTCCTTCCCTCTCCATGTAAGAACTGTGACCCACCCACCAGATCCGAGAGGAGGATTAGGCACAGAGAAGGAGTCAATTAGCCCAATCTTTGTTATTGCTGGGCCTGCTCCTGTGGGGTTTTGCTGCAATTTTGTTACTTTCAGTGGGATATCATTAGGAATGAATTTGACAAACACTGCACCCTCCACTTACATGAGCAGTTTTAGATTTTAGTTCCCATATATTTTTAGCTCCTGCTTCCAGATGATTCTTAAATGTGTGGATTTTACTTATTTCTTTAGAGACTTTATTTATTTGACAGAGCAAGCCAGGGGAGCAGCAGTCAAAGGGAGAGGGAGAAGCAGGTTGCCCGCTGAGCAGGGAGCCCAATGTAGGCACCCGTACTAGGACCCCGGGATCATGACCTGAGTTGAAGGCAGATGCTTAACAGACTGAGTCATCCAGGTACCCCAGATTTTACTTATTTTAAAATTTTGGTTATTTATTTAGCTGAGGAGTGTTACCTTCATTAGGATATGCAGATGGTATTTTACTAAATTTTCATTTTGTCCCCAAAATTGACTGTTTGAAACATACCCCTCCAGCTTTGATCGGTATGAAAGGGAGTTAGGGCAAATGATTTGATGATCATAGATGAAATAATATCTGCTTTTTAAATATAAGGTAAATCTCTTGTGAATAAGCCCTTCTGCTTTCCTCATTTGGTTTGAAACTATTGTGCTACTTTTGGAAAAAAAGAATGTACTGCATTTGAGTCTTACTTCTCTTGCTAGAATAATAAAAACTATCATTAATAACCAGATCCAATTCATCTTTACATAGCTCATATTGCATACAGTAGGCCTTTGATAAATATTTTAAAAAGTAAAGAACATGCACATACACGTGAACTTGTAAAATGTTCTTCTAAAAACACACATGAAAGACAAGGCATTAGCCCTGATCACTGTTTTTCAGTGTCCTTCAGTCTGAGTGTATAGATAATGGGGAATGAAGGTTGCTCAAACATTATGTAATCACGCATAACACGCAGCACAGAGACCCAAAATGTTTTTCATCCTCCTTTGTCACTTAACTTATTTGAATATCTGATCTAGGCATTAGAGATTGAAATCAGCTGATTTCTTGGTGCTGTAAAAGAAATTGAGCTGTAGCCACAGCCTAAATAAGCTTTCATTCCAGCTGAATGATCTTATCCAGAGAGACAGCTTTTTTTTTTTTTTTGAAGGGAAGTTTACCCAATTTTCAGTAATTAAAACCTCCCATACTCCAGCCAAAACTTTGTAAAGTTCTCAAAGAAATTTAGACACTTCGAGGTGCTGTGGGAAGGTCACCTTCTATAGCAAGCCATTTAAGGTATGTGGGTTCTTGTTGCACAGAGAGGAACAAAAGGTGGTGATTTCACTTAGTATCTTCCTCCAAGAAGATTTAGGCTTCAGTCACACAGTGCTCAACAAGGCAGAATCTTTTCTTAGAGCTAATGAAATTGTCTCTCTGAATCCCAATTGTATAATCATCATGAATTTAATTTTATGCCTGGATCCTTAGCTTGAGAGTAATGGAGAAAATATGCTACTGGCTTGGTGGAGGGGGAGGAGGGCGCTTTAGGACTTGAAATGGAAATGGGGGTCCAAGCCTGGGTCGGAGATGGACTGCAGAAGAACACTGAATCCATCCGTATCTTACACAGAATTATTTCTGGATGTGCATAGATGCATTTTTTGGGTGGATGCACAGCTTTTATCAGATTCTCAAAGGAGTTCAAGGCTCCCCAAAGAATTAGAACTGCTAATTCAAGGGCCTCAGCTTAGTAGGTACATTTTAATGGTTTGACAAATTTAAGAAGTCATGGCCCCAGGATTCCTGGGTGATTATAACAAACTCCATGTGGATACTTTAATCTGGAAAACAGGTAATGTCAGGGCCTTCATGTATTGTCATGCTCATTTAGAGTAGTGCTCAGATCATGACTGTCACTAACAGAGCCTTTATAGGGGGCAGACATCCTGGGGAGTAAAGTTGGGTGGGACGAGAGAAAATGTATGTAGAAGGTTAACAAAATGGACTCCAGTCAGAGGATAGCATCTAGGGTGATAGAGGGGCTAGAAATTATGGAATAGGATAAACACAACAGAGCAGAGAACATTTAGAGACAAGAAAGCTTTTGCCGGAGGGAGGGGAAATGTCATAGTTATCTTCTAAGGTCTTGTGTTAGAGAAGCTGGACTGTTTTTATTCTGGGTGTTTGAGAGGGGAGGAATCTGGGCAAGAGTGGGATTTGTAGGTGTGGAATTAGCATAAAAAAGTTCTCCTATTAGAGCCATTTAACTGAGATGCTCTGCAGGAGTGAGTGTTTGGGAGGAGATTGGGCAGTCAGCCACAAGTGTTGTAGAAGGGACTCTTGGATTCAGGAGACTTGCCCTGGATGATTTCCAGGTTCATTAGTTCACTGCCAAGTCCTCATCCTCAACTTGGTTGTCCAGAAGGCACTTTAAACTCATTATATTGACATCAAATTTATGCACTTCCTTTTCAAACCTGATATTCTCTGGTTCTCTTATTTCTCATTTTATAGAGATTTATTTTGTTTTTGTTTTTAAATTAAAAAAATTTTAATTCCGGGATAGTTAACATACAGTGTTATTAGATTAGTTTCAGGTGTACAATATGGTGGTCCAACAATTCCGTACATTACTCAGCGCTCACCATAGTAAGTGTACTCCTAGTCCTCTTCACCTATTTCACCATCCCCTCACCTACCTCCTCTCTGGTAACCATCAGTTTGTTCTATATAGCTGGGGGTCTGTTTTTGGGTTTGTCTCTTTTTCTTTGCTTTGTTTCTTCAGTTCCACATATGAGTGAAAGCTGATTGGTATTTGTCTTTATCTGACTGACTGACTTCACTTAATATTATACCCTCTAGATTCACCATCCTGTTACAAATGGCAAGATTTCATTCTTTTCATGGCTGAATAATATTCTTTTATATATACATACACTGCATCTTCTCTATCCATTCATCTATCACTGGACAGTTGGGTTGCTTCCATGTCTTGACTATTGTACATAATGCTACAGCAAACATAGGGGTGCATATATCTTTTCAAATTAGTGTTTTTGTATTCTTTGGGCAAATATCCAGTCGTGGAATTACTGGATCATAGGATAATTCTATTTTTAATTTTTTGAGAAGCCTCCATACTGTTTTCACAGTGGAGTAGCTGCACCAGTTTGCGTTCCCACCAACAGTGCACGAGGGCTCCTTTTTCTCCACATCCTTGCCAGCTCTTGTTGTTTCTTGTAGTTGATTTGCATTTCCTTGATGATGAGTGATATTGAACACCTTTTCATTCTAGTTCTCTATCTTAAAGAATGGTAACACCATCTAGTCAGTTATGCATGCCAGAAACTGTTCTGTTGTGTCTCCTGAAATCCTCATTTCAGACCCAAGACCAAGTCCCATTGATTTACCTCCTTAACTCTATCTCAAAACTGGTTCCTTTGTTCTATTCGTATTGCCACAACCATATCATGTCAGTAACATCTCTTCCAGGCCACTGCAGTAGTCTACCCATTGCTTTGTCTGCATCCCTCCTTGCTCTTTCCAGCCATTTTTCATATTTAGCCAGTAAGGTCTTATAAACACAAATCTGATTAAGTTCCTTCTCCATTCAACTCTGTCCTCCATCTGGTTATTTCTTAATACTTCAGTGACTTTCCACTTCTCTTTCTGGCCACAGGACCTTTGTACATGCAGTTTCCTTTGCTGGGATGCTCTTCTCTACCCCTGTGCCCCATCCTGGCCCTACTCCTTTACTACTTAATATCTGCTTTTTTTTCAGTGTTCAGTTCACCCATCACCTGTTCAGTGCATTTTCTGTCTTTCCTGTTAAGCTATTTCCTCACTGTATCTCTCATGACAGCATGCTTTGCAAAATATCTTCCACAGGTGCCATTTATTAGTGTGAGCCTTTGCTTGATGTTGTCTTCCCCAACAGACAGAAGTTCTATGGGGTCAGGGATTGTATATTTTTGTTGACACAGAGCTTATAGGTGCTCAGTAAGTAACTGAAATTTTATAATCCTGACCCAGGGGCTTGTGGATAGGGCTGAGGTAGAGGGGCACTGAGTGAGCCAGAGCCTGAGGAAGGGGCCTTGAAGAGTAGTTGAAAAAGCTGAGGACAAAACTGGCCCACTTCCCAGATTCACAGGGGATCCTCACTAAGAGTGGCCTCAGAATGGTTATGGTTCTAGTAATTCCTGGATCCACTCTTTGATCCCTGATCCCATCAGGTTTAACGGCATGGAAGGTGAGACCTTTCCTGTTTCTGAGAGAGAAAAATGAAGCTGGGAAAAGAACAGCTCCCCTCTTACCCTGAGTAACATGCAGTGTAGCCCTGTATGGCCCCCTTAGGTTCTCCCACACCCCAAGAAGAGAGGGTCTTTTGGCTGCCCTGGATCTAGTCCTGAATTGATTCCCCTGGCCCAGCTGTCCACTTATGCTCCTTCTTTTGATTGCTTGCCCCAGTGCTTCTGATCCTGCCACATATCCTCTTAGACTCCTACATTTCCTGTGGACAAAACATCTAGCCAGTGGTCTAGCCTAGTGGTCAGGACCCAGAAAAATTCTGCTGCAGCCTATTACTGGCCTATCTCCATCTCACTATATACCTTAGACAAAGAGCCATGGCCATCCATTCAATTCAGCTCATATAACATGCTCATTTTGAGGAACATTCCATTTAGACTTTACTAATAAAGATAGAAGGACCGGAATGGGAAACTGGATTGCTGGAGGCTGCTGGGGGTAGTGAGGTGCACTGAGTTCCATTGATTTTTTGAATGTTACTGTCAGATAGTAACAGAATTATGATAAACTGCAGTTACATTATTCATATCTTACATTCACGTTTAAAGCAAATCTTTTTCCAAATTTCACAATGCAGTGAAATCTAGTGCAGCACACTAGAAGTTATTCAATAGAATCTGTTGCTCAGGTTGGAGAGCAGGGAATCTTGGATTACATCACTCAGGAATGAAATACCAGCCCTAGGGCAGGGGTCCAAAGGCTTCACTCTTTAGAAGGAGACTTTGGAAGTGTTTACTCTGCCCCTGCTGCCTGCAGTTTCCCCTGCATTTGGTCTGTTGGGATAATTGGCTTTGTCCTGGGAGAAGTAGCAATTTGATCAATAAAGGAGCATCTCTTCTCTGGGAGATCAGAGATGATTCTTTGGGGTGAGGAGGAGCTCTGGTTTGGGTAGGACATAGCTATAAAGCTGAGGCTCTTGGATAGTGTTCCCCTAAAGGCAGACCTTTGGAAACAATGGTTGAAGTCAAGTAGTTCATTTAGGAGGCCATCCTAGGACATGCTATGAAGCAAGAAAAAAAAGTGAAGAAAGTCATTACTGTGGACAGCTGGGGCTCAGTCCCACAGGAGAGCCCCGGGAGACTCTAGACAGTCCCCTAACCTCTGACTCCTGCCTCTCAGCAGCTGAACCCTCCCCTCCCACTTCCCCCACTCTCCCCTGCCAGCTGGCACATCCCTGCTCACTCGCCTTCTGCTTCTTTGTGTCTCTGCAGGGCAGGAGAACTGTCACCCTGCAGCTAACAGAGGTGGGATGCATCACCAGGATGTCGTAAACTGGGCTCATGATTTGGCCCTCAGACTCTGTGGCAGGGACAGTGACTGAGGGAGCAGAAGGTGGGAGGACAGACTGGGCTGAGATGATGCTCTCAGGTAATGTTAAAGAAAAGGCCATGAATGGACCTGGAGTTTTGTTGTTCCAGGTCACTGCCATCACGCTGGTCCCGGGCACCAGTAAGGGGCTTGTGGCCTGGGGCTAACTCCCTGTTAACTGGGTCCTCTTCCACACATCCCCCTCAGGCTGGACTTTTTGTGACACTGCTCTTTATGGCCATGATGTTCCCTTTAACTAGATTCCCAGAACTACCAGGGAGAGAGGGAACAAAGAATGGGTGATAAGGGTAGAAGCTGTTTTATGCTTTACCATAGGCATGTGTCTGCCCTGCTGGGCCTGGTCCTGCCAGTGCTGTGCTCTCGGAGTTGACCTAATTGCATTTTATCCATGGAGTTCCAGGCAAGAAAACAGGCATATGCTCTGCTGGATTCTGGCTTATCCATGTAGCAGGTCAGCTAACAGAATTTATTCACGCTCCTTAATAAATGTGTACTAACAACTACTGCCCCCCTCAAATGCGGACTAGAAATCAAACCAGGTTCAGGTGGGTCTTGTCTGCAGTGTTCATGCTTCTTGCTGTCGTGGTTAGGTGCACAAGGTGAATCAAGGGAGAGGAACCGGTGATGCTAGTTTTTCATCTGAACCACCATTTATACTTTTCCCCCGTCCCCCTCCCCCCTCTCTCCTCATGTGCCTCCCTCCACTCCATACTTCATTTAGTGATCATTTCAAAGAAAATATTACAAAAAAGTGCTGACACATAAAGCTGGAATTGCATGTCGCTTCTCTCCCCGCCCCCCAAAATTAGGCCCCTGGGGGCGCCTGGGTGGCTCAGTGGGTTAAGCCTCCGCCTTCGGCTCAGGTCATGATCCCAGGTCCTGGGATCGAGCCCCGCATCGGGCTCCCTGCTCAGCCAGGAGCCTGCTTCCTCCTCTCTCTCTGCCTGCCTCTCTGCCCACTTGTGATCTCTGTGATAAATAAAATCTTAAAAAAAAATTAGACTGCTGAAGTCATTTAAAATATAACTAATAGCAACTCAGCCCTCAGACAGAAGAATATAAAAATATTTCTCGACCCAGCTTTCATTCAGGTGCCTAACATACAGTGGAGTGGTCTTGAAAAACTGAACAAAAAATCGAGTCATAAAAGCCAACCATGACTTTGCTTATGTATTATGCCTTCTAAATTTCAGTCCTTCTGACTGGCTTCATTTTAAGTAGCTGAGAAAAATGGAATCTGCCAAAGACGGTTTCCAGTGTTCAAAGTCAACAGAGACTGAACCGGTGTTCAGTAATTACAGCCTCGCAATTTCTAGGAGATTCCGTCCCCACCAGACCTGCCATCTCATGTCCCCATTTGTAACATTGTTCATTATATTCAACCTGCTGCCATCACTCTAGAGCTTTCAAAGGTATTCTGGGGGCTATCTTGCTGTAGGACACGGATAATGAAATAGTTAGATGTGACTTGTATTATAATCGCCTCACCTAACCCCCATTTAGCTTGAAAAGTAGACTTAATAAAAGCAGAAGTGAAAGGCACTTTATGTTTTTAATAAGGAGTCTCATATGGTATTACCTGCTGTTTTTCATTGTGTGTCTCGTCTCGTGGTTTTCCTTTGAGATACATGACAGAAGAAAGCCAAGCACATCTCTTAATCTTAAAGCACTTTAAGAATCTATTGCAGTAATCTACCAAAATCGATCAATAACTTCAAGCTAACAGGGCTGATTTCTAAAGTACATGTGTTTACTTATAGAGACAGGCACATTCGTTCGCTAGTAAGTAAGGGCCATCTTCTGTCCAAGAAACGAGAGGATTCCACTGTATAATAATTTAATGTTCTGTTTGCAAAAGGTAATTATAAAACTCTCATTCCATCTCCTGCTCTGATGGGCTCAGGATGAAGTTAAAATGGATTAAGAGGAAATGGATAAGACGTTCTGTATTGCTGAACTCTGCCCGGTGTCATGATATGCAAACAGTGAGCAGAGCGCAGAAACTACTAAATACACACTGGAGAGATGACAGGCTCCGACGCGAGAACGCCTGGATCTGCCAGGGGAAAGGGTTCCTAAAAATAGGGCTCACGATTGACAGAAGAGCAAATCTAACTGTGGTGTAAAAATCTTTGAAGGCAGAGCTGCTTGGAGCTGGATGCCATCAACATATTCATGATGTTATGTTTGGAGAGGCATCTGTTTTCTATGCATTCATCTCAGATGAGAAAGGGTAACAAGGTCTCTGGACCTGGAGTATGTGCCGGTAACGAATCGGCCCGAGAGCAGAAAAGCCTGGTTTCCAGGCGAGTCTTTGCTACTGACGAGCTCTGTGACACTCTCCAAGGCACAATACCTCATTAGGCCTTCTCTATAAAATGGGTCTGTTAAATTGGTCCCTGGGGCTGCCTTGTGCTAAACGATGTGGGCACACTGAATACTCAGGAGTTTCCCTAATTCTAGTCTAATTATATGATACAGAATGGATTGTTAATACTTAGGAACCATGTTTCTCTAAAGCTGTTTGGCACCTTCCATTTTCTTTTACATCATTACATGTTTTTAAATCAAAAAGTAGTACGTGCTCATTGTAATAGGCCAATAATACAGAGATGCAGAAAGAGAAGGATTCAAACTAAGTGTCCCACCCAAACCTTCCTCTAGAACTACTCTTTCACCCCACCTAAGGTGGTCGGTGATAACAGCTTAATATATATTATTTCACTGTTTTCACCATGCTTTTAATATATTCTTACATGTAGGTTTTTCTTTAAATAGTCTCTTTGATTAAAATGACTTTTTTTTTTTTTTAAAGATTTATTTATTTGAGAGCGAGTGAGGGCTCATGGGTGAGTGGGGGAAGGGGCAGTGGGAGAGGAAGAGAGAGAATCCACAAGCAGATGTGATTTGAGCCTGGAGCCCAATATAGGGTGAGGGTGGGGGTGGAGGCTTGATCTCAGAGTCCTGAGATCATGACCTGAGCCAAAATCAAGAGTTGGACGCTTAACTGACTGAGCCATCCATGCGCCCCTCATTTTTCTCTTAGTAATGTGTCATGGACATTCTTTTGGGTTAAGTGTAGGAGAACTATGGTGCTCAGGCCAAATCTGGCCATACTAAATGTATTGTCTGTGATCCTTTCACGCTACAAAGGCAGAATTGAGTATGGCCAGATTGAGTATATGTAGAAGCTCTGAGTATATTAGGGATATGAATCTTTTATCCATCATATATGTTGGAATTTTTCTTTTCATCAGTTATCTCTTGACCTGAATTATGGCATCATTTACTACATTTAAAAAAGTGTATGTTAAGTTCCTTGAAGGAGCCTTTGAAATGTAGAAATCAATCTCAGTCTCACTGGCTTGAGAGAGTTGAGTAAAATTATTATTCAAAATTATGTTCATCTCCATAAATATATTTAAAATGCTCATCTTCAGAAATTACATGATTTAGGGTGCAGAAATAGAGTGCCACCAGCTTGCTCTATTGCTGCGTGATGTTCAGAAAGAGATCTGGGTTCAGATACTCAGTCCCCTTCATCCACAAGGGGTCATCTGTGCCTGGCCTGGCTCATCCCTACCTTGGTCAACTAACAGAAGCCAAGGAATGTTTTTGCTTAAAATTAAAGACACTGGATGCATCAGGTCTCATTCAGATCTTCAGTCTTAAGAAATTACTTCTAATTATGTAACATTTTGCTTCATCATACTATAAGACACTCTTTTGAAAGTTATTTTTTCATATAATTGAGAATGAAAAGCTGTAATAGAAAAATGTGTGTTTGTATATCTGAGTAGAACAGTTTTGAATCACTACTATAAATGTATAAATAGAGTGTTTCTGTGTGCAGAGTGGTGTGCAGTAGTACATAGTACTTTAAATCTAATTTTAAATTTAAAATACTTTAAATCTGGACTGAACTGACAGCGAGCTGACAGACAACAGGAATGTGGATCATGTTATTTTTCTATTCTTAATGACCTAAATTTCAAGTGTCTTAGAGTTGTTTTAGTTATCCAGCATAGTCCCACCATTTCATTTTAGATTATAATCTTTGGGAAGTGACACAATAACTTACAGAAGAATTTTTTCCCTAAGCAATGCCCACCCATTGCTTGTAAATAGATATATCAAAAGATTTAGATTTCCCCCAAAAAGAAGCCCTCTTTTATATTGGGTTTTGTTTTCTTGACAAAATTTTTCAGTTCATTAAGCAACCTGGTCAGAATTGTGGGTGGGCGTTTTCTCTACTGACAGAGGACGCTGCTTTGCCATCAATCAGAAACCAGCAAAGGGACATACAGACGCAGGGTTGTTGGCCAAAGGCCAGGTCTCTGTAGCTGTAGTCAGACATTGGCTAATTAATTAATTAAGTGATACACAGTATGTATTAAGTGATCTCTATTATGTATTATGACCAGAAATTAATGTTCTAGTCAATAGAATATCATAGAAAGAAAGAGTTATTGTAGGAGATAGTCATAGGTCACCAACTGGAAAGAATTAGGTAACTAAATTCTAAATCCGTTATAAATTTGAATACATTTTGCTTGATTCATCGCTGAGGTGTTTATCTCAGAATCCTCATCTACATTTAGTGTACTTGCAGCAAGTGATAGTCAAGAGAAAATTCTGAATATTAGGATATTGAAGCTAAATATGTTAATTCTCACTCAAATTACATTCTTCCAATGTACGTTGGATTGTACATTCCTCCAATGTACTTCTGATTGAGGAATAGTAATAATAACAAATGTATGAGTACACATACACAAAATTAAGCTAATTAATCCTCTCAACAACTCTATAAGGGAAACACTGTATTTCCTCCTTTTTACAGACAAGGAAATGGAAGAACAGACAGGTGGAGCCCCTTGTCAAAGAACACCATGCAAGTATGGAAGAGCCTGGATTCAAACCCAGGCAATCGAGCCCCTGGCGACTTTAATTCCCACATCAGGATTGGCACATGGGTTGTTGTAATGGTCTGGGATAGAAACTTATGCTTGCTACTGTTAGGAATATTGTCTTCCTTCCTCCAACACACACTTACTTTGTTTTTGTTTCTGGGGGCGATGACAAGTTTACCTCTACAACTGCCCTACTTTACAGATTGTGTGGATTGAACCATCACAACTGGTTGCTATACACACTGCTGCTCCTGACTTGCTAAACTGTTGGCAGCCTTAACCTTCATATTTAGTTCCACCTGTTTTCTCTTATTCTGTTCACAGTGGGAATGAAAAGCAGCTGAGTTTCTATTTTTATCTATTAATCGGCCCCATTACTTGGAAGCCATTTTTAAATAGACCTCCCTCCTTTTCCAGGTTCAGCAATCTGTTCATTTCTGTCCTGATCTAACACTTTAATCATCGTCAGGGCTCACCTCCTAACTCCCTCCGACATCTCTGTATTCCTGTGGAGCCCAGGATGGACCAACTATTCCAATAAGGCCTGATTATAGAGAATGGGACAGCACCTCTGGCCCTCACAAACAATGTGATTCTTTGCAGTACCCAGGTTTCCAGTTTGCATTCTTCTCCTGCATCTGTCTTCTGTGTCTATGGCATTCTTATTCAACAGCAGCCCTTTAACAATGAAATTATGTAAAGTTTACTGCATGGGACAGAAGTTGCTCTGCTCCTCAATTCTCTACACATACCAGATACAAACAGTGCCCACAGTAGATCCTGAATTTTGCTAAAGAGGTTATCAGCAGAACACATTTCTCAAAACAATAATTGGAACCACAACTATTCTTTTTGAAATTTTTTAAATTTTTTGAGAGAGAGAGTGAGAGAGGGAGTGCAGGCAAGTGGAGTAGAAGAGCAGGGCAGAGAGGGAGAGAGAGAGTCTTAAGTAGCCTCCACGCCCAGTGCAGAGCCCAATGCGGGGCTTGATCTCATGACCCTGAGATCATGACCTGAGGTGAAATCAAGAGTCAGATGCTTAACCAACTGAGCCACCCGGGTGCCCCAGGAACCACAGCTATTCTAAAGTCACAATTGGGATGCTCATGAATTCACAGTCTCTGTTAGGATTTCTAAGATTTTTAAATTTGAACTAGTTAATTTGAAAAAAAAAAAAAAGTGGCTAGGTATGTGTGATTTATTTTTGCTTAAATTATTTAGTTTGATGGCCAATATTTAAAATATTTAAAAGGACAAGAGTTTAAACTCTTATTTTGTGATTATGAGATTTTGCTTTTGTTACTTAGTTAAGTTTCAGGTTTTTGTGGAGAGGATGGTCCATCATTGGTGAAGTCAATAAAACACTAGAATCTATCTTTGTATAATTTAGGACAAAATAATTAGCTTTAAATCCTGTCAGAAAAGTGTTCATTGTAAATAAATAGCTACTTGTTTTAATGAAGGAGGTTTTTAATACCAGAGAAAGTTAAGTGAGGAGTCTTAGCAATTAAATGAGGGTTGCTGGTGGGGAGTGGGGTGGTAGAATGGCGTAACTGGGTGATGGACTTTGGGGAGGGTATGTGTTGTAGTGACCACTGGGTATTACATAAGACTGATGAATCACAGACCTTTACCCCTGAAACAAAGAATACATTATATGTTAATTAATTGAATTTAAATTGAAAAAAAAAGAAAACAGTATGTAAAATTCTATACCGCATGTTGAGTCTATACCAGTAGATAGCAGAATCTTTAGTATAGAACTAAAGAGACCAAACAGATGAAGGCATGATCATCAATCCACATAATTTAATATGATTCCCCATATATTGTCACTAATTTTTATTAATTGTCCTATATTTCATTTGAGAAATGAGAATATATATTTTCTTTCTCCTTACATTCACATCATCCTTGGTTGAAGGATCTGAAATTTACAACATCGGGTACTTAGAGATTAATGAGCAGTGCAAGATATATTGATCTTTTAAAATATCAAAGATAATCTCTTGATAATTATATTGGTTATTTGGCAGCTATCTTATAGATGACAGAATAGATTGTGAGTTTTTACAGAGTAAAATAACTCAGCATTAAGGACAACTATAATGTTTCATGTCTTTAGAACACTATTTATTTTGAAAACTTTGCCTGCACAATATAAAGTTACAATTAAATTAATCAATTGTGTTAGCTTTATCTGTGTTGGTTTAATTTAAAAGTAGTTCACTGAAAAAAAATAACGCAAAGGTATAATTAAGTAAAAAAAGAAATTTCCCCTTACTCTTTTAATTTTAATTGCCAAACTGAAAAAACTCACAAAAAGCAGATCAATAATGTCCACTGTAAAAGATATACAGAAAAGGACTATCATTGTTAGTGGCTGTATAAACTGATGAAAAAATTTTATAGATGGATTTACCAAAAAAAGAATAAATAAATAAAAAATCAGTACTTTAAGTGTATGTATGTTTGACTCAGAAATTTCATCTTAGTGATATATCCTACAGAAAATTTCAAGGATGTTCATTATAGCATTATTTGTGATAGAAAAAAGACAGGGATAACCGAAGCATCTATCATGGAGGGATGTTATAGGAATTAGAATACATCCTGAGGAGGATCCATGACTTTAAAATACGTGGTAGGTATCCATCTACAGATGTGATGAAACACCAGAAGAAAAAACCAGTACCTCATTCATGGAGTATGTTATAATTATTTTTTCTTTCTTGCACAACTTTTTGTTTTTCTCTTGGGTTAATAATTACCTTGCTTTTTTGTTTTCTTGGTTGTCCATGTACTTAACCCTTATTCAGTTTCCATATCTCCCTCAATTGTCTCAATCTCCGCTGATGAAGCACATCAGGCAGTTTATCAGTTTCATGGTCTTGGGAACATCTTCCCTAGGGCTTACTGGCCTCCCCAGCTCTCAACTGGCTGCTCTATAGTTACCATCTTATCTCCATTTGCCATCATTCCAGGGGGAACCCTTCACCTTTCTCTGGAATTGTATCCCCTGCTCCCTGAATTTTGATGAAGCATTGGCTGCTATAACTTCCTGACTGTAGCAAATGTTGGTGCCGTCCTCAGACTCCTTTGATACTCGAAATTTTTTATCTGTTGCTGGATGTGACTATAAGCACCTCTGACTCTCCATCTGAGGGTTTCTCTTGATATATACACAAGAGATGCTATTAACCAGTGAGGGCAATTTGGGTGTCCCTTCTACCTATCTCTTGAAGTTCCTCAAAAGGATTGAGTCTCTGTTGTCCATAGAGATGACCTATTCAATAAAGCATTATTTTTTTGCTTCCTTTCCTTCTTTGTACCAGTGCTCCCTGAGATCACCTCCCAAATAAGCTATTTGTACTAAAATCCTTGTCTCAGAAGTTGTTTCTGAGGAAACCCAAATTAGAGATATTTTGCATATTGGAAAAAATCTTTAGGGTTGACCATCATACCTACTTGCTAAATTTAGCTTGATATAGAAATCTGGGTTGTAAGTCATTTTCTGAAAGTTGAAATCATATTGTTCCCTTATATTTCAGCTTCCATTATTTTTGGAAAACTGAACACTATTCTGATTCCTGATCCTTTGCATATAGAACTTGAGTTTTTTTCTTTCTGGAACTTGTAGATCTTTCTCTTTGTTTCCAGTGTTCCAAAATTTCATAATGCTATGCTCTAGGGTAAGTCCACTTTTTTTTTTTTTTTTTTTTTTAATGGTGGTAGGTTCTGGATGAACTCTTTCAATTCTGGGATATTCTTCTGATTTGTTTATTTATTTTATTGATAATATTCCTCATTCCATTTTTGTCTGTGTTATCTATCTGAAACTTTCATTATCTGATATTGAAGTTACCGACCTATCCTCTAATTTTCTTAATATTTTCTACTTCTTTTTCATCCCTATATTTTTTTCTTTGCTTTTTTGGAGATTTCCTTATTCCAATTATTCTATTGAGTTGTTATTTATTCTACTTGAGATTTAAGTTCAAAATTTTTTGAACTCTGATTTTTTTCCTTTAAAAATTTTCAAATGATATTCTTATTTTGTGGATGCTGTTATCGTTCCATATCTAAGGTTATACATGATAGCTTTTATTTGAAGCTTTCTTCTTCCCTAGCCTCTTTCCTCCAGTCAGTTTTTTCCCTCTCTTTGTTTTGAGTTATGCATTTTATGTTAAAAAATTTTCTCAGCTATCTGACAATCCTCAGTTGTCTCCTTAGAGACACTCAAAAGTTGATTGACGGCTCCATGAGCAGGAATGGAGTTTTCACCTGTGTTTTGCTGTAGTATCACGTGTTCAGGCCACTGTATACTCTTTCTGCTTATTACTTTTTTTTTTTAAAGATTTTATTTATTTATTTGACAGAGAGAGAGAGAGCACAAGCAGGGGGAGTAGCAGAGGGAGAGGGAGAAGCAGGCTTCTCACCGAGCAGGGAACCTGACATGGGGCTTGATCCCAGGACCCCAGGATCATGACCTGAGCCAAAGGCAGCTGCTTTACCAACTGAGCCACCTAGATGTGGCCCCCCTCCCTTAAACACTTTATTTATTTATTTGACAGAGAGTATGTTTACTACTTTTGATGACTGAAAAATCTTTCATAAGTGTAACGTAATTAATGATTGATATTGAGCTACTGATTGATGTTGAGTATGCAATTAAAGCTGTTACTAGAGGTAATTCTCAGATGGACATCTTTTTATGTGTATTGAATGATTCCCTTGGAAGAGAGTTTGTTTTCTGAGTTTGTCATGAAGACGCAGTGGAGCAGGAAAGGCTCCACGTGGGGCTCCATGATGGCAATGTTGTGGTAAGGTTAGTGCATCTCCTCAGGATAAATATTCCTGTGAGCCCAAGTCAGAGGGTGAATGAGTCCAAGGCTCTTCAGACTATCAGATGCAAAGCCCAAATTCATCTTAATATGATGCATTGCAATATCATCCAGTTATTCAGCTTTAGAGAGGAAGATCTTTTGCTATTTCTTAAGAATGCCTAGGAATGTCAGTGATAGAGAAATTTTAATGTAGAATTCGATAGTTACACATTATTGGAACTTAAACATTTGGTGAGTTGTAATGGTCATAAATGAGATAACATGTATATATTATTTTCACTAGTCAGCTTTACTGAGGCAATAATGGGTGTGTCTACAAGAGAATTACTTGTTAATATTTTTGTTCTTAAGGAACTAGACTGGCATTAGCAATTCACTCTTCTCAGCAACTTAACTCTGTGGTAATGTATCTCTGATTTCTTTGTTTTCTCTTGTTACCCGAGGAGAGTGGCTATCAGATAATAGGTAAATGTGGATGGACTTGAAGCCATTCATTTAGTTTCACAAGAAGATTATTCTAACCATTGTTATGGATTGAATTATGTCTCCCCAAAAAAGAAATGTTAGGGTTCTAGCCCCTGGAATCTGAATGTGTGACCGTATTTGGAGATAGGGTCTTTATAGAAATAAGTCATAATAAGTTATTAGGTGGGCTTTAATCTAATATGGATGGTGTCTTTATAGAAAGGGGAAATTTAGGCACAGACATTAATAGAGAGGAGATGATGTGGAGAGTCGCTCTTCTGTAGGCCAAGGAGAGAAGCCCTAAGACGGAACTAATCCCGCTGACATTTTTTTTTAAATTTTTTTTTAAATTTTTTTTAAAGATTTTATTTATTTATTTGACAGACAGAGATCACAAGTAGACAGAGAGGCAGGCAGAGAGAGAGAGAGAGAGGGAAGCAGGCTCCCTGCTGAGCCGAGAGCCCGACGCGGGACTCGATCCCAGGACCCTGAGATCATGACCTGAGCCGAAGGCAGCGACTTAACCCACTGAGCCACCCAGGCGCCCCTGACATTTTGATCTTGGACTACTAGCTTTCATAACTGCAAAATGATAAATTTCTGTTATTTGACCCATCTTATTTGTGGTGTTTAGTTAACAGCAGCCCAAGGAAACTAAAACAACCATTTATTCCATTCCAGTTTGTTAATCTGGCCATTTGTGCCATAACCTCTGGGCATATTTTCACAGAAGAAAATCTTAGTTTTAGAAGAGTGTCAAGTTCACTTATGCTAAACAGATAATAGTTTTCTAACCTCCTAATACTAAGTATTAAGATATTTTGAAATGTAACTTGCTTTTTTTCTCCCCTTATTTCTGAATTTAGAAAAAATAATCTCCTTAGAAATGTTGCCTTCAAATATGTTAGCAAGCCAATTAAAATATACGATTCTGGGTTTTGCCTGGACTATAATGATAAAGCTAATTATGAACCCAACACCCCGACTTCCTAAGTTTCCTCTTCTCAAATCAAGCTGTCACTTCTGGGATTGTAAAAGCAGTGAATGGTCATTACCAGTGTGGGATGAAATCATCGATGAATGTTTGGCAGCTCGTAAGAGTAATGCTACTCAGATGTTTTGTTTTCTCCTTGTGACATGAGCAAGATCATAATTACAGCATATTTCAAATAATTGCTCACAGGGAAATGACTCACTCCATTATACGGTACTACACTAGGGCCCTGGCCATGGATGTAGACAAATATCTTTCTGTTTATGGTTTTCCCTGAGATATGAGAAAACCAAACAGAGACTTACCTTCTTCGGAAATTTACAGTGTATTTTTCCTTTTAATGAGACACCTGGTTAAGTTAAAAACTAATATTTTACACTGATGCTTGGTATGTACCGACATGTCATCATGTCATGCACATGCTAGTCAGGACTTATAAAACTGCAACACTGGAGCAGTCCCAGAGTCTCCAGATAGTTCTGGAATGAGCATTATGCATGAATAGGTGGAGCCTCTTTGCTTGTGCTCTTGACATTTTTTACTGACCTTGTTTGGAGCTGAGCACTGCTGCAGGCACCCTTAAATTGATGCCTTATGACAGGTTCTCAGTTGGGTAGTCAAACAGCCAAATTTACTGTAAGTTCTTTCTTTCTATGCTTTCTGACCCATTTGCCCAACTAATAATAGTTACTGTTATTCTTTCACTCTACTGGTGACTGAATAGTCACTTTTTATCTAGTATTTTTTTATTCAATAAAAAAAACTGCCCAATTTACAGGAAAACTGATTGCATGAAGAAAGGAACTAAAATTTTATATTTTTATTATTCATTATGGTCCAAGACCTATCATTTATATCCTTATTCAGTGTTATTTACGATGGCATTGAAACTTGCCATTCTCGGGGGCTGGTCTGCTGTTCGAGTTTCTAACTTCTAACAAGTTCTCACTTTTTAATTCTTCTAACAAACAGATACATGTCAGGCACCCCCAAATCTTTTTGTCTTTTGGGAGGTCTCCAGCTTCAGAGGCTAGAGTGGCTCCCATCACAATCGTCCACCTCCACCCAACAACACCTTGGATACAGAGTTCCCCAAGGTTTCCTCTTCCTCTTCTTGTCTCTCCATCTGTTCTCCCTGGACAATTGTCACCCCTTCCCTTGCCTCCAGCTGATGACTCCCACAACTGTATCTCCTGTTCCCCACTTTTTTCCTAAACTCCCGACCTATCTCATGGTTACAAAAAAAAAAACATTACTGGAGCTCCTTCTGTGTCCCACAGCTATGTCGAACTTAACACGTCCACACCATGAACTTAACACGTCCAACATAACAAATATGTTATGTTTTCCCTGAAACTCCTCTTTTCAAAGAGCAACCCTCCATTAATAGAATCACTACTTCTCCAGTCTCCTAAACTAGAATATCCAACCCATCTTCAGCACCTCTTTCCCTCACCACCCCCCACATGCTTATTATCAAAAGCTATTGATTCTTTTCCCTAAATCTCTATTCTGTTCCTTCCTCTGGAATCCCACCATGGCTGGCTTAGTTTATGACCTTATTATTGCTTCCCTGGATAATTGAAGTGATCTCCTGTTTCATCGTTAGCCATTTTCTTTTTACTCCTCCATCCACTATGTCTCCAGAGTTATCTTTTTCCATGAAATCAGATCACTTCAGTCTCCTGCTCTGAATCTGGCAGATTCTGCCTTTCACTCTGCTGCCTTAGCATTGCCATGGAAAGGCATGTGCATCTCAACTTAAAGCAACATCGAGTTTCACCTGCTCCTAAGGAGAACTCCTTTTCTTATTATGTTGAGCGACTCTGGTTCTCTGCATATGTGATTCTTTTTATTCTCAGTGATTTTGCATATCCTGTGTCCCCTGTCTCATAGATTGGCCCCGCTATATGTCTGTTGGTCAAACCTGGAAACTAAAATCTTCATGATGATCCTCCGCTCTCTTGTCTCCTCTTTGCTGTAGTTCCAAACCAGATTATGTCACTTCTCTAGATATTTCCCAGACTCTCTCTCTCTTTTGTTGCCAACCTAGTAAACTACATTTTCTTTCTCCTGGATCCCTGCAAAAGTCTCTGACCAGATCTGCCTGGCTCTTTGTGTGCTGCTTTTCCTTCTCCTATCTGCCACACAAGCTGTCTTCTAGAACCCACATTTTATCATGCCCTCCTTAAAAAACAACAACAACAACAACAACAACAACAACAACAACAAAAAAAACATTTCAAAGGCCCTCCACAGATTCCAGGATAAAAACTTCACTACAGTTGTGTCCTGCCCTTTCCCCAGGTGTGTGTTCCTCTATACTCCTTCTGGCCGTCCCTCCTCCACGCTTTAGCCATACTGGACTTCTTCCCATTTCTTTAGCATCACACGCTCTCTCTTACTTGCAAGTCTTCATATAGGTGGGTCCTTTCCCCTAGATCCATCTTCCCTTTCCTTGTCATGTGGCTGTCTCCTTTTGAGCTTTTAGATACCAAATAAAGTCCACTTCCTCTGGGCAGTATTCCTCCTAGCCCTTTGACCACATTCGGTGCCCTTGCTGTGTTCTGGCATAGCTTTCCCCTGTCAGAACACATGTCACGAATGACTGCAGTTATTTGTTTGTCAATTATCTCATGTTTCCCCAGCCGGAACCTGAGGTAAGGAAGGACAACTGTCTATCCTGAGCCTGGCACAGTACCTGGCAGGTAGTAGGTATTTGAAAAATAGTTCCTAGCCTTGTGGTGAGACCAGTACACAGATGACTTTAAGAAAATGCCTACACAAAACAGATGTTGAAACAACAATTAAGGAATTGATATTCTTCTTCTTTAAATAGCTTTCCTTCCCTTACCTGTGTGGTAAATAGTCCTTGAAGAATCTGCTCAGGAGTCATGTTTTGTTTCCCAGCTTTGCCAGATCCCTTCATCTTCTCCCCATTTATACTCTTCCCTACATGCAAATTAACTCCTTCCTGGCTTAACTGTTTCTGGTAACATACATGTTTATAATAAGCTGTAAGTTTACCATATTGGAATCATTTGTTTATGTGAACCCTATGAAAAGATGAGATCTAAGATTTTTGATCATAATTCATTTATCTTTGCTTTTTAGGCATCTAGCTAGCAGAGTTCCTAGCTCATAATACTTATTGAAGACACAAGTGAATGAATGAATGAATAAAGAAGGATGAGGGAGGGGCACCTGGGTGGCTTAGTGGGTTAAAGCCTCTGCCTTCGGCTCAGGTCATGGTCCCAGGGTCCTGGGATCGAGCCCCACATCGGGCTCTCTGCTCAGCGGGTAGCCTGCTTCCTCTTCTCTCTCTCTCTCTCTGCCTGCCTCTCTGCCTACTTGTGATCTCTGTCTGTCAAATAAATAAATAAATAAATCTTTAAAAAAAAAAAAAAAAAAAAAA